>NW_027527545.1:1108006-1132365 GCF_008692635.1 Crocuta crocuta | reverse complement strand
GCGGCGCTGGCGGCTCACCTTCATCATGAGCACGATGGTGTTGAGGGCGATCATGGCCATGATGGTGTACTCGAAAGGCGGGGACACCACGAACTGCCACATGCGGTACTGGAAGCTCTGTTTGTTCTGTGGCATGTGTCGCGTCAGCGGCTTGGCGCTGATGGCGAAGTCGATGCAGGCCCGCTGCGGGAGGGAGGCCGGCGGCGTGAGGGCCGGGCAGCAGAGGGNGGGCGCCGCGCACCCTCCCTCTAACTGGCCACAGCCCCCAGGCACACCCACTCGAGTCTGTCCCTCCCCGCCCCGAATTCCTCACTCCTGTAAGCTCTTTCCCACGACCCCTTCTGTCAACACCTAAGGTGCCTCAAGAAGTCGCCATCTGCCGAACCTCACGCTGGTACGGCCCCCGTGACCCCCCTGAATCCGCTAAGCCAACGTGGGAAGTGGGTACCGTTAGTAACTCTACTTTGCAGGCGAGCCAAACAAGCTCAGAGGCGTTAAGCCATTTGCCTGAGGCAGCACAGCTGCTAAGGGGGCTGGACTCGAACTTAAACCAAAGTCTGACACTGAGTCTAACCGTTCTTTCCTGCTGAATTCTTTGCTTCTTTTCCTCCTTCTCTTTGAGGGAGGGAGGGATAATGGCTATTTAGGGTTCGGGGCCCACAGAGCAGAGGAAGGATGCATTCCAGGTCCTCCAGCCAGCTTGGACAGTTCTAGAAGAGCCAGGGGCCACATCTGTACTCTCGAGAGGGCTGGATTTTCATTCATAAATATTCACCATGCTGCCCTCGGGGGATTACACTCCCCCACTGCACAGACACCAGACATCGATGTGTGACTTGCTCTGGCTCAGTGGACAGAAGTGTCACTTCCAGGCACAGACACTCCCCCCCCCCACCAAATTGCACACTGGTTTGCCACTGTCTCTTCTTGATCTGAAGTGCCTGAGAGAGCAGCCAGAATAAAGGAAAAATGTGGACCAGGGCCTCCCAGACATGTGGTGTTGGATGAGGAATCAACCCTTTTGTGGATCTCTGGCACTGAGATTCTGGATGCGCTTGTTACTGCGGTATAACCTCGTCCAGACTGACTGATACATACACCTTCTTTAGGTGTGTTTTCCCCTGGGAACCCCACGAAGGGCCGCCCTACAGACTGAATGCTGCTTGGAGAATGAATGGTGCCGTGCCCTCTCCAGATGCCCCCAGGAGCGGCTTTCTGGGTGGGCGCGTGCGCATGTGCGGTGGGGGTGTCGTCAATTTTTAAAGGAAGGATGCAACTGGGAAGCGGCACCTCGTTTTTCTCCAGGCTGTATTCCTCCATCATCTTGTCCCCCTGTTCCTGGAAGGTGATGATGATCAAGGCCACGAAGATATTGACGAAGAAGAAGGGGAACACCACGAAGTAGACGACGTAGAAGATGGACATCTCCATGCGGTACCCGGGGCTGGGGCCCTGGTTCTCGAAGGTGGCATCCACGGAGTGCTTGAGGACCCTGGGGGGCAGAGAGCGGGGCAGAGAGCGGGGCGGGGGGAGGGGGAAAGTGGGACAGGCAATGGGGATGGAGGGAAATATTAAAAGAAAACAGCACAAAGATGGAAGTCGTCATCATTTTCTGACGCCAATTACTGTGGTTACTTTACGAAGCCGGGAGAGTTTCCACCCCCTCTGTCTGGGAGGAGTTTTGACAGCAGCGTCCTGAGGGCTATCAGGGGCCAGAAATGATTTTATTTATGCTCTTGGCAACCCTCTCAGGGAGGTTATTACTGACCCCGTTCTGCACATGATGAAACTGAGGCTGAGCCATTTAAAGGGACTTCTCGAAGTCCACCCACTAAGGCCAGGCCAAGTTGAGATGGGAAACCAGGCTGGTGGTGATGGAAGGGAGTGTGTATGGGGGTCATGGTGGCACACACATAAGTGTGTGTGTGGGGGGGCATTTAAGCATCGGTGGTGGTGCTGAGAAGGTGTAGTGGGGACGAACATGAGAGTGTACATCTGCATAGCTGCTCGAAACAGTTGCATAGGTTGTGCACTGCTCAAGGGCTCTGTGTCTAAGGAGACACGACAGATCTGTGTATTTCCAGTGACAACTTTTTGGCAGGTGGCCATAAAGTACCTTATTTGAACAAAATCATTAAGTATATTCCGACAATTTTTCTGACAGATGGAAGTGAAGTCTGTTGAGGAAGGGCTGTCTAAAAAATTTGCTCAGAGGTGCCGCGTGGGCTAGCACTGTCCCCCGTGCATGGGTGCTGGGTGTGTGTGTGGGTGAGTGGAAAGGCATGTGAGGGGTGGTGTGCATCCTGAGAGAGGGAAGGAGGGAGGGAGGGAATGAGGGTCCCCAGGACACACGCTGGAATCAGGTGGCGTCTCTGAGTCCCTGCGAGGAGGCTAGGGTGCGGAGAGGGAGGCACCTGCCGTGGGCACAAATTAAGGCGGTGCCAAACCCCTCAGCTGTTGAGAGAAATAGTATTTTACCACAATATTAAAAAAAAATCACAGCGAGTGCTCCCCCCCCAATAAACCTCCCTACAGACCCCGTGGTGAAAAAGGTATCCAAATTTTAAGTAAAGACAGGTGGGGCTCTGGACTTGCACACTTCAGCCTCACCCCCGCCCTGACTGGCTCTGTCTGGGTGAGGAACGGTCCTGGGGTCAAGGGGACTTGGAAAATGTCACATCCGGGCTGTGTCCTTGATCTGTGCTCAGCAGCACAGAAAGGGTTAAGAGGATGTGGCTGACTGTGTCCCCAGAGCCTTTCTGCAAATGGGAACTAGCACGGGGGGGGGNTCTCCTGTGGAGATGGTGAAGAGGGTCAGCAGGGCCCACAGCACGTTGTCGTAATGGAACTCATACTTCTTCCACTGTCTGTCCCGGGCCTTCACCTCATTCTTCTCATACAGGAGGTACTTGCCGCTGCCGCGGAAAAGGGGGGCCGTTAGCGGACGCAGGAGGGGACCCTCGTCTTTGGTGGTCGGAGATGGGAGGACGAGGGGCCCCCCCGCCAGCCCACACGGCATCCCTCGGCCCAGGAAGTGCCCGCCCCGCTCCGTCCCGTGTGTGGCTCTCTGATGCTGGAGTCCTCAGACGCGGCCAGGGCCCTGCTCCCAGCGGGAGGGCGGACTCAGGACCCAGTGCTCACTTCCAACGTGAAAACTTCCAGTCCTGCGGGTGAGAGCCTCAGGTTCGGGGGACTGAGAGCAGGGAGAGAGACAGGAATTTTTCTGGGTCCATCAGGCCCCAGGGGGCGGGGGCTGCTCCTTTTCAAGGGCCAGGGACACAAGGCTTAGCCTCAGACACGTGGCCGAGAGTGTGGGTCCTTCCAATGGCAGGAAAACAGCCACCAAGCTAACAACAGGCTGCCATCTCCTGCGTGGTAACATTTTACACAGCGACAGCGTGTGTTGGGCTCTTAGCAACGTCCACCACAAGGGGGCGTCCGGGTGGCTGAGTCGGTTAAGCCTCCGACTTCAGCTCAGGTCACCAAGGTTTGTGAGTTTGAGCCCTGAGTCAANTGGCCGAGAGTGTGGGTCCTTCCAATGGCAGGAAAACAGCCACCAAGCTAACAACAGGCTGCCATCTCCTGCGTGGTAACATTTTACACAGCGACAGCGTATGTTGGGCACTTAGTAACGTCCACCACAAGGGGGCGCCCGGGTGGCTGAGTCGGTTAAGCCTCCGACTTCAGCTCAGGTCACCAACTTGAGGTTTGTGAGTTTGAGCCCTGAGTCAGGCTCTGTGCTGTCAACTGTCAACGCAGAGCCCGCTTCAGATCCTCGGTCTCCCTCTCTCTCAATTCTTCCTCTACCCACCCCCCTCTCTGTCTCGCAAAAATAAACATAAAAAATTTTTAAAAATTTCCATCCTGAGGATGACCCAAAGATGCGGGGGACTTCAGGTCCACAAGTTCTCATCCACAACTCCAAAGTCTAGAAAGTTCTGAAAGCCAGATATTTTTCTCTTAACTCGGAGGGTGACATGTTATACGGCTTGCAGACCAAATGTGCACTTGTTTCTGCACAGCCCACAAACGAGGCGTCGTTTTCTACGCTTTCAAGTGGTTGAGAACAAAAGAGTGCGTTCTTGACAAATGAAACTTATGCCGACATTCAAGTTTTCGTTTCTAGAAATAAAATTTTAGCAGGAGCTGGCTGGCTCAGACAGATGAGCATGTGACTCTTGATCTCGGGGTTGTGAGTTCACGTCCCGTGATGGGTTTAGAGATTATTAAAAACAAAAGAAAAATATAGAAATAAAATTTTATTGGAACATTTGTTTATGTGTTGTCTGGCTGCTCTGTGCCATTTTTAAGTGTTTATCTTTTGGGGGGGGGGCAGAGAGAGAGGGAGACACAGAATCCGAAGCAGGCTCCAGCCTCTGAGCTGTCAGCACAGAGCCCGATGCGGGGCTCGAACCTGTAAACCGCGAGATCATGACCTGAGCCCAAGTTGTACGCTTAACGGGCTGAGCCCCCCAGGCGCCCCCGGCTGCCCTGTGTCATGACGGCAGCAGTGAGCAGCTGCAGCAGAGACCACAGACCCCAAAAAGGCAAACATGCGTGCTCTCTGGTCCATGGCAGAGTTTGTCCATCTCTGATCTAATTCGTTTGGCCACCAAACCTGCCCCATTTGGACATGAATCTCTTCATACTTGTTATTTGTCCCATTTGGGGCAGCCAGTCACATGTTTCCCAGAAAAGAAAAAAAAAAAAAGAAAGAAAGGCTTGATCACAGGGATGCCGGAGACCCAGGTGAGGGTGTCACGTCCCATGCGGGGCACGTATCACACCATCTTTCTAAAACAACTGCAAGCTGTTCTTAATTTTGAAACACATCTGCCTGTAGAGGTTTGCAAACGAGGGGACATGGACGTGTGTCAACGTCCCCCAGGCCACCCCAAGCCGACGGCTGGCGAGTTACGCAGGCGGCTTGCGGCGCGTCCCACCCACAGCCACGCGGGGCAACGCCCACGCCCCTCTTCCTGCTCGGGACCCAGGGGGGCTGCACCCGCCTCGCTTCCGGAGCCCCACACTCCGCGGCTTCCAAGCCCGGTGGCGGTGCTTCGGGGCCCCCGCCCGCCCCATGGGGACACCGAGGACGGCGGAGACCCACCGACAGTCTTTCTCAAACTCCTTGGACTCGTCGGTGCAGTGGAAGAACTTGCCCTTGAACAGCTGCACGGCCACCACGGCGAAGATGAACATGAACAGCATGTAGACGATGAGGATGTTGAAGACGTTCTTGAGGGAGTTCACGACGCAGTCGAACACGGCCTGGGGGGCGGAGTGGACACAGCGCTTGAGGGGCGGGGGGCCTGGCCCGGCGACCGCCTCCTGCAACCCACGCCCGGCTCGCAGACCCTTGAGCCACGCGGTTAAGGCCACGCGGTTCTCTCTGGGAGGGAAGTGCTGGGGCCGCGCTCGATCCTGGGTTTCCATGCATCTCCCCCCACCCCCACCCCCCGCCCCAGGTTTCCACTCCTGGGTAACGGGGCCGCTTCTCTGAGCCTAACATGAGCTCACAGCTCTGCAGGGCAGGAGGAACGACCCTCAACAGAGAAGGAATTTCCAGTTACTTCTCTGTCCCTGCTTCACTGGGGGCCGCTTTTCCCCACCTGGAGGTGCGCGCTCCTTCCCTTTTGACCGCTGACCAGCAGGGGGCGCTCTGACCTCGAGAACCAACCTCACGTGCCCAGGAGATTCTGCCCTGGGTGCCACGGAGTCCTCCCACCGCCTCCCGAAGAAGGCAGGGGTCCGGGCCTGGAATGTCTCCCACCCGGTTCTGCTTCTAACCGCAGCGTGTCCTAACCACGAGTGGACGGGGTCCCCGAACTTACTGGAACTACAGGCTAGCTCTGCCGGCCTTCCCCAGGGGAGAGAGTGCATAGCTTTCATGGGGGCTTTTATTTATTTTTATCTAATTCAATTAATTAATTAATTAATTAATATTTGAGAGAGAGAGAGAGAGAGCGCGCGCGCGCGCGGGTGGGGGAGGGGCAGAGAGAGAGGGAGACACAGACTTCGAAGCAGGCTCCAGGCTCTGAGCTGTCAGCACAGAGCCTGGCGTGGGGCTTGAACCCACCAACTGTGAGATCATGACCTGAGCCCAAGTCGGACGCTTAACCGACTGAGCCACCCAGGCGCCCCTCATGGGAGCTTTCAAAAGGGCCCCTGACCCAGAAAAGGGGAAGAACAGCAGAACTGAATACTGCTGGGCTTCCCCGCATTTCGATGCAAGCTTTCGTGCCCACAGGGCAGCCACATATCGGCTAGTGACAGTGCTGAAGTCCTGGTGACATGACAGCCGGCATTTCTCTAGGGCCTGCAGGAGCTGAGCAGTAAATAGAGCTGACTCGCATGGTCCACACTTCGTCACTTTCCACTTTTCAATCCTTCTGAGCGAGCTAGGAATTCTTGCTTAGTTGCTACTGTTAACACCTAACTGATACTTTTCCTCTTTAACCCATGTTCAAAGTCTTTTTCAGGCAATCTTTTTGGCTAGATTTTAAGCTTATTTTTTTTGAGAGAGTGAGAGAGGGTGCGTGCGAGAGCAGGGCAGGGGCAGAGAGAGGGAGAGGGAAAGAATCCCAAGCAGGCTCCTCGCTGTCAGCGCAGAGCCTGACGCGGGGCTCAATCTCATGAACCGTGAGATCGTGTGTGACCTGAGCTGAGATCAAAGAGTCGGATGCTTAACCGACTGAGCCACCCAGGCGCCCCTCTTAGGCTAGATTTAAATAACAGTATCTTCTCTTTCGGGAACATATTTAGTTTTATCTTCTACTACCATTGGGTTCTTTCTGCTTTTCCAGCTTGAGAACCTTGACGTAGAATTTCTTTTTACAATACGTTCACTTAAATTAAAGAAAAAAAAGTGATGCATGAAATGAACATTAAGAGGTAATACGGGCGGCCCTCAGGGGGAGCACCGATGGAAAAGAGGTGTTTGCATGACTGCGTTTCATTTCCTTTTCTTTTCTCCTGAATCACAAACTCTGGGAAATGCTGGCTCACGCTGTTTTGGAACAGGAGACCCACGAACCTAGAGCTGGTGGGTGAAATGTCAAAAGCTACGTGGGACCGGAAACCTAGTTTCTTGCTTCCCACATCAGGGCCGTGCCCTACGATATCCATACGATGTCTTCACGGCAATTAGGGAAAGGGATCCTGACCTCAAGGCATTTCATCTAGTGGAAAATGGTCATAATACACAGATTCTGTTCGGTCAACTCACTTTACTGCCATCTGCTGGAGGGTTGTAGTAATAACTCTATCCACCTATGACGGATGTGATGTTATTCAGCACCCCTTTCAGTGTAGCGTCCTTGAGCAGTGCACAACCTGCCCAACTGTACGTGGCAACCCTGACGGGCCTCCCGCACGCTCCAATCTCACCTTGAGCTTTGGCAACCGCTTGATGGTTTTAAGAGGTCGTAGCACCCGGAGGACTCGGAGGGATTTAATGGTGTTGATGTCCTTTCCTTTGCTATTGCCACTGTGGAGGGATGTTGGGGTGCGGAGAGGGCGAAAAGAGGGAGCAGAAGTCAGTCTGGGTGGCGGGGGGGGCCCACAACTCCATGTGACCCCGCCCTCTCAGGCCTAGCAGTCTTGGGGGAAAGGCAGACAGCACCCCTGCTGNCTCCCCCCCCCCCCACCTGGCCGCCCCAGCCAGAAACCCGTCACGTTCAGCTTCCCGTTCTCCATCCCCAATGGGTTACCCTCCTAACCTCTCCATCACCGTCCCTGGCCACTCCCCCATCTTATCTGGACTCCCATTACCCAGCTCCCCTCCCCCCTGCCCACTCCTTGTCTCCCTCTGCTTCCATCTCTTCTGCACACAGCGGTCAAAGCCAACGACCGTTGTCACTCTCCTCAGAATCCTTCTGGAGCAGTCTGAACCCCCAGAACTGCAAACTTCTGGCACGGCATTCAAGGCTCTTCGAAATCTAGCCCCACTTACCTTTTTCCTTTGCATTCCCATCGACCACTATGCACCCCAAGCCCCAGCCCCACTCTTTGCCTCTGCTGGTTTTTGCACATACTGTCCTTGCTAGCAGTGCCCTTCCGCCTCCCGTCCGCTCACAGGCCTGTGCAGCCCCCCAGGCCAAGGTAAGAGCCCCCTTAATCTGACAGCTTCCCCTGACTGCCTGTGGTTCTCCCGGACCCTGGTGTCTGAACCATCTTCGGCCTCTGGCTTTAGATAGAGAACCTCTCATAGGCTTAAACCGGGATCTGATCTGTTCTGTTGTGGGTTCATTTTCTCTTTGATCTTAGTTTTCATCCTGGCTTCCGCCACGTGCCTGGCGTGGTCTCCCAGGCCATGCGTGAACGGATCCAGATCAGGGTCTTTTGAGGGTCCCCTGGCAAACATCTCCCCAAAGACCCCTCGTGGGCCATGCATGAAGCTCTCCCAGAGACCCCCACCATGGTGTGTCTGGGTATCTGGGCACAAAAACCTCCTCCCCCACGCTTTTTTTTTTCTCTCTCATTTTTCAGGGACTAAAGTGGGGGAAGTGGGCTTTATCGTGCGGGGTGCGGATTCAGCCGGGACATGTCTTTCCCTTTTGAAAGCCAAAGCCGTTATCTCAAGGCCGTGCCCCTGAGGAAGGAGACGCGCAGCAAGAGAGTCGCTGAGATCACTTGAAGCAGAGCGGGGACACAGTTAAATAACTGGATCGTATGGGGAAACGGCTACTTCTTCTTCAAGCATCTTTCAGGCCTTTTGCTTTGGTGAGAGCGGAAGTCTCCAAGATGCACTAAAATGTCAAGCAAGGGGGCACCGGGGTGGAAGAGGAACCAGCTAGAATCTTGAAGGGCTGGATGCGTGACGTTTGGAAATGGGCCTCCCACGGGCACATCCCCTCCTGGGAAGGTGACTCCCCGGCGGTCACGGGGCCCTCTCTCCCAGGAGGCGCTGTGCCCTCTGGCCAGGCTGAGACACAATCTTGTGTTTACTGAGGCACCGAGGCGTGCGCCTGGCAGCTCGGGTCCTGAGCATGCAGGAGCGGCTCGATCAAGGCGTTCTCCCAGAAAACCACCTGCTCTTTGAACCGCTTGCCTGAGGGTGTGGATGTTCTTTGGAAGGCTGCTCCCTCCTCTCAGAGCCCACGTCCCGGCTGGTGGGCCTGTCCCCCCTTCTCCCATCCCGGGGTCCGGGCGCGATTTCTCCTCCGGTAACCAGCTCACCGCGCTTGTCTGCCTGGCTGCAATCAGACCCTGGGGAGCTCCCCATCCCTCCTCTGCCGAGACCTGGACTGATGGTGAGTCATGATGGGAGGCGGAGGCCATGAACCCTGGGGCTCTGATCACTGCAAACAACCGGACAGCAGCAAGGACACAGGCCACGGAAACAGGCCCAGCAACAACATGGCCGCACCAGAGCACGGAGAACGCGAGACAAAATGAGAGAGAGAGAGAGAGAGAGAGAAAGAGGACTTTACCGTGTACTGCTCCTGGTGAGGTGGCGCCGGTGGGAGAGACAGATCGTAAGTGGCCTCAGAAGAGAGAACACAGAAGACACACATACACACACGCGCACCTGAGCGCCCCCTGCCCCGCCCGGGCACTGGGGGCGGGGCAGCCTCAGGCTCGCGGCTCTGGCCGATGTCCATCAGTCCACCTGCAAGTCCCCGTTCGGTCCCCTGCGCTCGGCAGGCTCCTGGCACCGCCCAGCAGCACCAAGAAAGCCAAATTTCCAAGTAGCCGGACAGCCAGAAAGTCGTCAGTTACCAAAGGCGAACTGGCCCCTGAAGGTCACTGCCAAGAGCTGGAAAAAGCTCCGGAGGTTCTGGGAGGGTTTAGGACTTGGGGACTTGGGGGCACCAGGGTTTGAATCCCAGCTCTGCCTCGAATTTCCGTCCTCGTCTAGAAAGCAGCTGATGCTTGATGCACAGCAGCTACGGCCGTGACTGTACCCCCGAAGCTACGAAGGAGACCGAGGTCGGTCAGTGTCGAGTCCCGGTTTGGGCTGCAGCCACGGAGGCGGCTCTCAGGAGCCCCGGGGACCCGCGAGGCTGGACGAAGCTGTCAGCACCGGGCAAGGACCTCTGCACAGCTCAGCTTGGGAGTCAGGCTCGGCCTCATCAGGACTCACTGACCACGGCTGGAGGTCAAGGCCAGGGAAACCCGACTGCCGTCAGTGGATAGAAGCCTTGCCGTCAGGCTGGTGCGGTCCAGAACTTCCCACCCGCTGCCCCTTTCGAAGTTAGCGATACTTCCAAAACCAGAACGGTTTGAATGCTTCCGGACATTCCCAACAGGCTCTTCCTCCCCAGCTTTACCTTCTGAGTTTATCTCAGCGGTGCTCAAAGCTCAGTCCATCTAGGAATCATTGCACACATAGAATCACGTCCATTCTCCCCGGTGAATTACTGACAGGTCTTTCAGTGACAGTGATTTCCGCCTGTCTTTCTGCCTAAAGTCTATGATTTTTGCTGACTTTGGGTGTAATATGTGAGTCTTCTGACTGCCACCATGCCTGTGGGAAGGTGGCCCCATTACATCCGCTTTCCGGATGAGGAAGCTGAGGCCCAGAGAGGGAGAGTGACTTGCCCAAAGTCACACAGCTAGGAAATGGCAGACTGAGATTCAAACCCCGGTTTGTGTATCTTGGGCTCAAGTCTTCTTTCCATTTTATTCACACGCAACACAGAGAATGCGTTCGGGGCAGGGGCTGTTTGGAGGATGGGATTAAAAAAAGGTGGCGGCCTGAGGGCTCCTTCTTCGGCTTCCTGGCAGTTTGGCTCCTGGGCATGCAGGAGTGGCTTGATCAAGGCGCGCTGCCAGCTGTGCTGGCCTGCCCTGGGGGAGGAGGGGCAGCGCCAGATGGACTCTTGGCAGTGCGGGCAGGATCATGATCCACCAGCTGCTAAGCGTCAGCTGGCCGCCCCGATGCACGGGCGCAGAGCATGATGCCACGCGTGACGGCTCGTGAAATGGTGTGTTAATGGTGGTCGTGCAAACATGGCACACACAGTCAGTATAAGGAGCAGGACACACACACACACACACACACACACACACACACACACACACACACACACACACACACACACACACGGATCTGGGTGAGGTGCGGGAGGGGTGGAAACTGTCGGCAGAGCTGCCACACGTCCCTTGGACGCCCATAGGGATAGTTTCCCTGCATCCGAGACGGGGCCGTCATCACGGTGCCGAGGCAGAACCCTCGCCTCAACCCCCGAAGGCCGGAGCAGCACGATTCCTTTCAGCAACGAAGGGAGCAGGCTCGTGTCGCCTTCCCGTGACTTTGCAGGACCCCAGGCCGGCTGAGGCGTCATGGCGGCGGCATCCCTGAATCTGACCGTCAAGCCCCCCGCTTAGCGATCCTGCCACACTCGCTCCCTGTCCCGACCCCGCTGGGCCTCCACGTTCTCATCTGCAGGGCGGGGATCACAGGACAACATCCCACAGGAGGCTGTGGGGAGGGGCTACCTCTGTGCCAGTGGGGACCGTTATCACCAAGTCAGCTGTTTTCTATTTTATGGGGAAACTGAGGCAGAGAGCAGGCTGAGGGACTCACACGTTGAGGACAAACCAGACAGACCCGCAGGAACCTCTTTCTAAAGCAATGAGACTGATCTGACGCCTATGGGCTCTCAGCCTTGTCCACGAGGAAGGCACAGGGCAGGTAAGTCGAGCCAAGGACCAGAGAGGAAGGAAGCAGAGGACTCTGGGGTCGGGCACTGAGGCTGAGACCCCCAGAGAACCCCTCCCCCACTCCTGCCACTGTTGACATCCACGTAGTAACAAGGGAAGACAATAAGCGACGTCCTTACAGGGACAGAGACGTTCTCAGGCACAAGAGGCCAGAAACCCGCAGCCCGGAGAAGGATTCTGAAACGTGTCCGGGGAGAAAGGCAGCAGCTTGGGGGCTCCCTCGCTGGCTTTTTGGCGGATTAGCCCCAGACATGCAGGAGTGGCTTGATCAAGGCGTCTGGCCAGTTGTGCCAGGCCGGGAGTCTTTGCACAGCAAGGCAGGGGGTGTGTGGCCGGGGGGCAGCCGAGGGCCCACCTCTCCCATCCCTGTGGCCACCACAGAAGGGTGCTCCCGTCACTACCAGCTTTTCCAAAACCCCAGGGGAGCTGCTGACGCTGGTCAGGATGCCCCGGGCGAAATCTCACAACCCACCCCCAGCTCCTGTCAGATCTGTGAGCCCATCGAGGCTCATCAGATGCCCTTAAATCCCAGTCTGGACCTTTTCCTCACACAGGAATTTTTAAAAAGCACAAAAAACTAAACATTCAAAACAGGGATCTTTCAAGGTCACGGGCTGGCTGGCTTTATGCCTGTAGCCGCTTCCCAGAAGCAGCTGAGAAGAGTCGCTACACTCGTGCTGCCCAATCTGTGAGCTGGAGGCTCGTTTCGAACGCGCCCTCGGATAGCTTCGTACTTGAGAGGAGAATTCAGAACAAAACTCGGCTCCTTCTAGCAAAGTCTTCTGCAACACACAGACTCATTCCGCTGATGGGTTTTTGGGTGGAAAAATAATTTTGATTTTGCAGCCTGTCTGCCTGGAGCAGAGCTTTGGGGACCCCCGAGGTGGCATAGTGTAACCTACCCGCTCATTACGGCACAAGTCCCGTGGCTGGAAGCCCCCAGTCTTCTGGAGGCTCCTCCTTTCCCCAAGCTGTGGGGTCAAACTGGGGGGTGGAGGCGGGGCAGGATGACAGCGTGGGGTCCCTCAGCATGTCGGCTCTGACAGGTCTGGGAGGGGGAAGCGCCGAGGCGAAGGGCGAGCGGACTTGCGTCAGCTCACACCCAGTGGGGGCCACGGGGGGCGAACTTCACCGCCCAGGGCGTGGCTGGCACAGGGGTGGCTGTGTGGGGGGGCCCCCAGATCTGCCCCTGCTCCCGTCACCTCCTGGGCCCTAGGAAACTTGGGGGCTGCTGGAAAGACACCATCCTGGAGTGCGTGCGGAAGTATGGAAGAGGTGTCCGCCCAAACGTGCCCTTCCTGGTCACAGCAAACACTGCTGCGCAGGGCAGGTGGGGGCGGGGTCTCCTGCCACCCGAGCGCGTGGCAAAGTGCCCGCCTTCTCCAGGCCACACAGGCTGCGTGGATGGTCAGGCCCACATCACCGAAAGATAAGGGCCAGGGTCAGGAGAGGGAGGGTGGGAGGGAGCGAGGGAGAGAGAGAGAGAGAGAGGGAGGAAGAGAGAGAGAAGGAGAGAGAGAGAGAGGAGACACACACATCACACATGCTGAGTGGGCTGGGTGGGCAGAGAGACACAGAGACACAGAAAGTGATCAACAGAAAAGAGAAAGTTGGTGGGGGGGCGAAGGGGGAAAAGGAGGGAGGCGCACAGAAGGAGGGAGGGAGGGACACAGAAGGAGGAAGAGCCCGAGAGGCGAGTCAGAGGGAAGGGGGACAACGGAAGAGAAAGAAACAGGGCAGGGGATCTGAGACAGAAATTCAGACAGATGGGGGTGGAGACACATGGAGGTTATTTCTACCGGGGACAGGCTCATTCTAGCCTCAGGGAGGAAGACGTTTGGCTCTTCAGAGTTGAAATTTTCTCAGGACCTAGTATGGNAAAAATAGTATCTTGTTTGTACTTTACATTTCTCCAAATTCCAAGGAGGCTGAATTTTCTTCATTTTTATTAGTTGACAGCATTCTGTAAAATTTCTGTTTACGTCCCTTCCCTTATCTACTGAGTTTTGTGTTTCTCAGTGATTTGCAATTGCTTTTTATATGTGAAGGCCATCAATTCCCTCTTATTTGTGGCCACTTTTCTCCTCTAATTCATTGTGCAGTTTACTTATTTTTTAAAACCATAGAACATTTTAATAACATAGCCAAACTTTTGATTTTTAAAAAAAATCTCTTCCATTACTCTTTAAATACTCAGTCATTTAAAAAAGGGAGAAAGGGATGAGGGGTGGAGGGAGTGAGGAAGGAGGAGAGAGAAAGGAGACAAGGTGGCAAACGAGCAAACATAGAAAGAGGAAAAGAGAGAAGAAGGAAAAGGGAAAAGGAGTTGGGAGGGAAGTCTGGCCAAAGGCAGAAATACAGTCAGCCCTTGACCTCCTCCTCCGTCTCCACCAGCTTGGAGGCATCCAGAAAACCCTGGAGCTTTCCGAGTTGTTCTGACACAACTTGACCGCGTGGTGTCCCCAGGCAAGCGTCTGAGAGTGGCCCATTTTAGTCCTTATTTGGAAACGAGCCACGGCTCTGGCCTCCTGACAAACCGAATCGTCACTGTTTGGCTGGGTGGGGGGCGGGGGGGGCATTCACAAGAAGCCCGTGAGAAGGAAGGAAGAGGCACGAAGGAAGCCTCTGATTCCTTCCTATGGGGGTGACGTGGGTCAGAATCCCTCTGAGACTTTCCTTGCTGGGAGTGACCTGCTGTGGTGGCACACAAGGGGTCCCCAGGAAGATCTGTTTCCGGACAAAGAGCTGGTGAAGTCTTCTCGACCTGTCCCTAATGTCTAGAACTTGAGGAATGCACTCCTAAGTCTGCTCTCAGGGCCCTAAGATCTAGTGGGTGCTCGGCCCTTGGGTACCATCTTGAAATGCTGTCTAGAACTTGGGAGCCACCTTGGAATGGGTCCCCACAATTTGGGAGCCATCTTGGATAGAGTGGCTGCCCGGCCCTTGAGAGCCACCTTGGAATGGGTCCCCACAATTTGGGAGCCATCTTGGATAGAGTGGCTGCCCGGCCCTTGGGCGCCATCTTGGAATGGGTCCCCACAATTTGGGAGCCATCTTGGATAGAGTGGCTGCCCAGCCCTTGGGCGCCATCTTGGAATGGATCCCCACAATTTGGGAGCCATCTTGGATAGAGTAGCTGCCCGGCCCTTGGGAGCCATCTCAGGGCTACACAATGAGGCATGGCCTTTCAGAGGGCAGAGGGTCCTAGGACCTGCCAGGAGAAGTGACAGACACACAGGGGAGTCACCAGGTCTACAGCTACGGGGCCTTCAGACACAGGGTGGGGGTCCGAATTCTCATGCACATCCATGTCCTGACTTTCTCTGCAGGGGTCTCAAAGGGGCAGCGGTAGGGGTAGAGCGGGAAGAGCAGAGAAGATGAGATGTCCCGGCGGGGCTACTCTACGGAAAGCAGCGAAGCAAGGGGACACGGACGGCTGTGAGAGGAGGCGGGAGGTGGGGTCCCTTCTCCTTCTTCCTCCACAGTGGACGTCATGCGAAAGCCAGTCGAAGCTCTTCCTGGAACAGCATGCGGAGGCCTCCCCCCCACCCCCCAGAGCCCACTCTCCCATCCCTACGCCCTGAGAACACGTTCCCTGGTCCAGGGGGGCAGCCCCCGGCTGGGGGGGGGGCAGAGACGCAAGTGGAAGTCTCAAGAGGAGACTTACGTGAAGGCAAAGGCCACCAGGGCCCCACTGACCACTATGAAGTCGAGAATGTTCCAGAGGTCGCGGAAGTAGGCACCCTGGTGCAGGACGAGCCCCAGGTCGATCATCTGGGGGGAGAAGAGACGGGGTTCAGGTCCTTCTCACACTGCGGGGAGCAGCCCCCACCCTTCCAGTCTCTGGGGGGGGGGCACGGGGAGGGTGGGACAGTGGCCGGAGGACCCGGNCCTGCCCCTACCTCTCTCAGCTCCCCCCACCCTGCCCCTCCCTCCAGCCCGTCCTCCCCAATGAGGCCAGAGGGTGCCCGTGAGCATAGGCATGAGCCCAGTCAGGTCCTCCTCTGCTCAAGAGCCCTCTGTGGCTCCCACCGCACTTGGGGTAAAAGGCAAAGTTCTCCCCGTGGCCCACAAGGCCCGGCAGGATCTGTCCCCGTCACCTCCCTGCCCTGGTTTCTCCACTCTCCTCACTCACCCCTTCCAGTTCTCACCGCTGCTCCAATACACCAAGCATTTCCAACCCCCCGGGGAAGCCACCTACACCAGGGTGGGCTTCTTGAGGGTGAATGCTCCCTCGGCTCCCTGGGTCCCTCAGCACTCACCTTGATCACCATCTCAAAGGTGAAGACGCCTGTAAAAACGTAGTCAAAATATCGCAGCACCTGTAGGGGACAGAAGCAAGGGGGCAGCAGATCATTGGCTTGTTTCAGCTGAGTCCCCAGGAGCCCAGCCAAGGCCCACTGGAGAGCGTGGTCTCCAACAAAGCCCCCGAGGAACAGACTCTCCAAGTAGAGGAGGAAACATGGATGCCACGTACAGCTGGGCAGGGTGTGCACTGTACACGGGCTCATCCCTCCCTGTCTCATAGTGTACAGATTAGTATGTTGTGTATGAAACTGTCCAGTAGATGGCAGAAGAGTCCTAGCAAAATCACTCCGGGTGGTTTGCAGGCCCCAGGAAGGGCGCCTCCCCCCACCCCCCCCAAAGCTCAATATAAAGGAAAGGTGATCTTGGGGAAGTTCAGGGAGGGCTATAACCCTGTTGGTGACCAGTCTAACCTCCCAATGCCCTTGACCTGCTGAGTCTCCTTGGTGAGAAGTCCTAAACATGACTAACTTTCTAAGCCAGACACTGGGGGTCAAGCTCAGCACTGCGGTCTCCCCCACCAGCTCTGTGGCACATCCTCACCAAGGTGGGGCGATTCCCCCCACCCCCTCGGACGGAGCCAGGGCCGGGTGCTCTCTGCTTGGATGAGCGACGGCCTGCAGCCTGGCCCCTATCCAGGCCATGCCATAGCACAGCTCTGGTATGACCTTGGCGTGAGGACGTGGTTATGCCAGCAAGGTGAGTGCAGGGGGCTGATTCCATCCGGTTCGCGTTGGAAGAGCTGACATTTACTGAGTACTACCACCAGAGGGCGCCCGTGAGCACCAGAGTCACGGTAGGGTCCTTCTCTGCTCTAGAATCCTCTGTGGCTCTGATCTCACTTGAGGCAAAAGCCAAAGTCCTTCTGGTGGCCCCCAAGGCCCCGAACAATCTGCCTGGTCACCTCTATGACTTCACCTCTGCCCACCTCCCCCCCACCCCTTGCTGATTCTACCCCTATCACTCTGGCTTAACCTCAGGGCCTTTGCACAGGTGGTTACCTCTGCCTGGAATGCTCTTCCCACGTCCTACCTGATTCCCTCTCCCTCTTCCTTTATGGCTTGGCTCAAATATCCCTTTCTTGGTGGAGCCGTCCCCCACTGCCTGTTTAAAGTCCTACTTTCTGGCGCTTGTGATTTTCCTTACCAGGCCAACTACCCACCCCTGCAAACTATTTGTTGTAATTTGTTATAGTTCTTGGTAACCTCATTGTCTATGTTCCTGACCTGATGTCAGCCCCATACGGCCAGGGATGTGTGGCTGTGCCTGTAGTGTCTCCAGCTCATAATACAGGCTCAAGCATACAGTCGGCACTCAAGACGTATGCTGAATGAATGTATGAGCAGCGGGAACTGTCCTGGGTCCTGAAAGAGCTGGGCTCTGCCATCTGTGTGGTCACAACTCACATTCCCATTGCATGGGGTGCTTGAAAGGCCATCGGGGCCCAGACTGGCCAGGATGGCTGGGTCCTCAGGTGGGGTGGCGGGTGCAAGTGGCTGCAAGGATCCTGGTGCAGAGGAAGCAGTTCAAGCGCACCGGGAGGAGGGCTCAGCATGGCTAGAGGCCTGGTGCTCTGGGAGCTCTGGGAAGGCAGGGACCATCTCCTGCCCGGTCCATCCTTGAAGTTTAGCTCTGCGTGTGGACCGTAGTATTTGCTCATTAAATAATTACTAAATAAAGCAATGAATGGAAAAGAGAGGGGGGGCCCCTGGGTGGCTCAGTCAGTTAAGTGTTCGGCTTCGGTTCAGGTCATGATCTCACAGTTCTCACAGCTGTGCTGACCACTCAGAGCCTGGAGCCTGTTTCGGATTCTGTGTCTCCCTCTCTTTCTGACCCTCCCCTGCTCATGCAGTCTCTCTCTCTCTCAGAAATAAATAAAACATTAAAAAAGTTTAAAAAACTAAAAAATTCTTAAAAATAATTAAAAAAATTTTTTTTAAATGTTTTATTTATTTGTAGGAGAGAGAGAGAGAGAGAGAGAGACACAGCATGAGCAGGGGAGGGTCAGAGAGAGAGGGAGTCACAGATAGAAACAGGCTCCAGGCTCCGAGCTGGCTGTCAGCAGAGCCCGATGCGGGGCTCGAACCCACGAACTGCGAGATCATGACCTAAGCGAAAGTGGGACGCTTAACCGACTAAGCCACCCAGGCGCCCCTTAAAAATAATTAAAAAAAAAGAAAAGCAGAGGGGGAAAAAAAGGAATGAAGGGAGTGGGGGAGGGGCAGGCCAGGTGGTCAGAAAAATCACCTTCTGGAGAACTGAGGGGTTGTGAGTTCGAGCCCTCACACTGGGTGTGGAGAGTACCTAAAAATAAAATCTTACCAAAAAAATAAATAAATAAATAAATTCTGGAGAACCGAATGAAGTCGGACCAGAGGAAATCAAGGAAATTAGGTTTGACTCTATCGGACATGCGGATCCTCCTGCCGTGTGGCTCAGTCTAATCCAAAATTGTTTTCATGCTCAGTTATCACAGGGAAACGCAAATCAAAGCCCCAGAGAGGCTGCAGTTCGCACCCACCAGGTCGGCGGAACAGGGAGTCTCCAGGCCCCCTGAGTGTGGACAAGCGGGGGTGGGGGTGGCTCCCCCTGCCCCACCCTCGGCCGGCGCAAACCCCCGGCTGCATCCAGCAAGCCCGACCTCATGCTAATCCTATGATCCAGAAACTCCATTTATGGTTTTAGCCCCCGGAGAGAGTCTAGACCCGGGGCTGGAGGGTGCGGTGAGCGCTTCCTAGCCGGAATCGATCCAAACGGGCACCAGCTGGGAGGTGGGGACACAGCGCCACACGGCGGAACATGAAACCGCCGCGGACACACAAGGACACACGCTCCGGGCGCCATAAGAGAGGCCCTCAGGGCTCCTCCAGCTGGCTGCGCACCCGACTCTGTGCCGGAGGGTGCCCGAGCCGCTGGGAAAATCGGAGGCGCCGGGCTGGTCCCAGGAGGGAGGCGGTGGCTACCGCTGTGGACCCTGGGGCCGGCCGTCCCCCTGGGTGGGGCCGCCCCGTGCCCCTCAGGGGACCGAGCACCCCTCTGGACGCCGGTAGCTCCTCCCATTCCCCACCCCAAGTCCTGACAACCGTATGTGCCTCCGGACGTCCCCGGATGTGAACCCCAACTCCAGGCGGAGGGAAAAGGGGGCACTGAGGGGGTGCCCGGTGTGGGGGGTGGTTTTGTGGGGGGTCCCCGGGCATCCGCGGGCCATGCGAGGCCACAGTGCCCTTGAGGAGGGGAGGGCTTTGAGGAGAGAAGTTCCCACTGCGAGAGGCTGCAATCGGGGGGGCTGGTCCGAGCCCTCCTGGGCTCCTGGGCTCCCTCAGAACCGCAGCGGTGACCCCCCACCCCCCCGAGCCTTCTCTGACCTTCCGGAGCTGGCGGGGGGGGGTTGCTGACCTCTCTGGGGACGCCCCCTCCGGGCCTGGCTCCCTGCAGCCCCTGGGGTGTGGGGGGCAGGGCGGGCTGGCGGTGGATAACAGCGCAGCCTCTGCCCTGCTACTAGTTCCTTCCGGAAGCCGTGTTCTAATTATTTCCTTCCAACTCCCCCATCGGGTCCCCAGGGGCCCCGCCAGGCCTGCAAAGGAAGGGAAAGTGCAAGGTAAGCTGCTGTGGGCAGCCTTGATTTATGGCGCTTGCCCAGCTTGGCCAGGCTCCTAACCTACTTAGCGAGGGTGGCACGGCCTGGCTCCCGGCGGAAAGTGTGCCTTTGGCTCCGGGCAGGGGGGCAGCGATGCGGGGCAGGAAGGAGCCGGGGAAGGCGGTGCTGCTCCCGGTGCGGAATCTGCCATGCCCTCGCGTCTCGGTGCCTCGCTTTCGTCCCCCAACCACAGGCGTGCGCTCATTCCTGCTGGGCAGGACTCCCGGGCGGCCATGCACACAGTAGGTGCTCAATAAATGGAGACGGTTGAAGGAAGCAGTGGGAGCGACGGGGGCGGCAGAAATGGAATTGTGTTGTGTGATCTTAGGTCACTTAACCTGCCCGAGCCTCAGTGTCCCCATCTGACAAATGGGGGTACCTGGAGAGCTTACATGCCAAGTGCCGGGGCTTATGTCTGAACCACAAGAAGCGGGTTCAATTAACAGGAACCGCTAGCAGATCCTGGACCCCTAGAAGGAGAGCTTTTAAACACCTAAAAAGCGGATGCTGTGTTCCTGAGTCGCGTCTGGGTGGCTCCGGCGGTTAAGCGACCGACTTCAGCTCAAGTCATGATCTCATGGTTCGTAGGTTCGAGCCCCACATCGGGCTCTGTGCTGACAGCTCAGAGCCTGGAGCCTGCTTCAGATTCTGTCTCCCTCTCTCTGCCGCTCCCTCACCTGCTCTCTTTCACCCCCTAAAAATAAGTATTAAAAAAAAAAAAAACCCAACCCCCCAGTCCTTTCTTTCAAAGCTCACATCAAAACCAGTAAGTCTGTTTGGTGAGCCCCGCCGCTGCGAGGACTCCTGTGGAGCCTGGGGCTCCCTGCGTTCCACACTCCCTCCACCAGGGATTCCAGCAACTTCTGGCCCCTTCCGCTCTAGGCTGCCCACCCCCCACCCTGTGCACAGAGCCACAATTTCCTAAAGGAACGTCCCGCCCCCAAGCGCACACTCGACCAATCAGAACGTCCCCGCCCGCCAGCGGCTGTGGGGTGCCCAGGGCTGTGCGCAGGGGTAACCCCGACATTCCTCGCACCCTAGCTGGCAGCGGTTAGGACGCAGGGGAGAAGTGGGCCGGGCCGGAGGCGCAAGGCCAAGAAGGGGCCCGCGGGGTGGGACTCACGTTGTTTCGAGGCGCATTGGGCTGCACCGGGTCCTCGGCCGCCAGGGCGATGCTGCTCATGGCGATGACCATGAGGATGCACATCTCAAAGTAGCGCAGGTTCAGGATGTAATGGCATAGGCGGCGGAGCCTGTGGGGACAGATAGGTGTGCAGGGGTCCACTCAGACCTGGGGCTCACAAGCCCTTTCCTTCTGTAATCTCCTCGTCACCTGCCATTCCCTAAGCTCTCTAACTCCCAAGGTTCTACACCCGATAAAGTATCAAGATCTTCCATCTGGGGGCCCTCGCGGGGGTCGTGGAGCCCCAAGAAGGTAAGGGCGCCCTTCAGCCAGGGAAGATATTCACAGGCCCTGTTGATAAGTTCCTTGCACTTCCCAACAACCGTCTTGGAAAATCTTGATTCCCCGGATGAGTTGAAGAAATACTGTTCTTGCTTCTGTAGGAGATGAAGGGTTTTTATGCATAAAATGTCCTATGGTCAAACACAATTGGGACATTCTGGGTTAAACAGATTGTTTTTTAATTCATTGAGTGACCTTAGGCAAGTTACTTATCCCCTGTGCCTCAGAGCTCTGTCGTGAAATGGCCATAAGTATGGTGCCTACCTTTGAAGAATGTGAAGGTCAGAAAAGTTAATACAGGCCTGGCACACAGTAAGGGCTCCAGAAAACGAGTTACTGAAATTGTAAGTTGCAGGCCTTATCAGAGCCTTTAATCTGGTACTAGAATAATACCTAAGTACTTAACTTCTTAAGTGGAGCTAATAATATTAATAAATGTGTCATAAAGTTGTGCGAATGGCAGCAGGGCTGAGTTGTTAAGATCAGGAATGCTGGCGTCAGTCTGGGCTCTCCCACTTGCTTGCTGTATGAGCTCGGACAGGTGACCTCACCTCTGTGGGCCTCAGTTTCTGCATCTGTTAAATGGGCATAAACACCGTACTAATCCCACAGGGGTTATTATGAGAATTTTTTTTTAGTTTGTAAAGCCCTCACAACAGTGCCTGGCACTAAGTGCCACGTAAGTGTTTTCCTAGAAGAATAGAGAGTTTCAGCCAAATGAAAAAAGAGCGTCACACAGAGTGAGGCTCAAGCGTCCCAAGAGGTAGGTTGCAAAACGCAGGTACCGCCCAGCTTATCTGACATGAGTTGTCTTTGTCAGGAAGCATTTTGAAGGACCAGGGTTCAAGAAATACCCTTCAGGAAAAGAGATCCTCTGCCTGGAATCCAAACACTTGCGGAGCACAGATTAGGAGCGAGAGGTCCGGGACCAGAGCTGCCACGTATGACTGCCTGGGTTGTGCACTGCACCAGGTAGCCATTTCTTAGGGGCTCCTCTCACAGTACAGAGAATATTTATGACAGTGATTTCTAGCCGATGGCAGGAAGGGGTCTTTCCTGCCGAAATGAGTCCTCTACGAGAAGTGTCTATCTTATAAGACATAAGAAAGGGGCATCATTTTTCCATTTGCTCAAGAATCCCCCCGTGGACATGGGGCGCCTGGGTGGCTCAGTCGGCTGGGCCTCCAACTTCGGCTCAGGTCATGATCTCACGTTGGTGGGTTCGAGCCCCGCATTGGGCTCTGTGCTGACAGCTCAGAGCCTGGAGCCTGCTTTGGATTCTGTGTCTCCCTGTCTCTCTGCCCCTCCCCCTCTCATGCTCTGTCTGTGTCTCAAAAACAGATTAAAAAAAAGATTAAAAAAAAAAAGAATCCCCCCGTGGACAAATCGTGATCTGGGGAACGGCCCTGCCCGTTCCCTTCTGTCTGGGCCTGGCCTCCGGCTTGACCTCGAGCGCCTGGGCCGCAGGCCGCACTCACGGGTTGGTGGTGGAGAGGACGAACATGGAGCTGTAGGGCGGCATGGGCTTGCGGCCGTCTTCCCCAGCATCGTCCTCCTCCTCCTCCTTCTTCTCTTCCTCTTTTTTCGGCAGTGGGTCTGGGTTGGCGTTTTTGTTCACTGTGGGGACAGGAATCAACACAAGGCTCCCTCTGCGATTTCCCATAAGCCTCCGGGCTCCGGCCCACTCCCCAGGGTGGACGATAGGCGGCTGACATCGACAAAGTGCCTACTATGTGCCAGGCGCCACGGTGTGCCAGCAAATCCTCACGTGACCCTACAAGCTCTCCATTTTATGGATGATGTGACGATGGCACCGAGAGGGGCAGTGACTTGCCTAAGGTCACACGGCCGGGAAGGAGTAAAGCTGGGATCTGAACCGGGTCCCAGAGAGCCTGCTCTCAGCCACCTGACCGATAACCTTGGGTCTGGAGGGACCCTCATGGGATGTTAACACAGACCTGCCCCCATCCCACTGGAACGTCACAGCATCATTTGTAGGCAGGTCACGTGAGCCCCAAGAGCCCCACCTTAAAGATGGTAATACTGAGCTCTCTCTTTGTCAAACTGTAGAGTCTGCCCCCATTAATTCGTCTCTCTTGATGGGAAGGGCCGCTATGCTCCTGAGCATTGATCCCGCAGCCTAACCTCGCCAGGAGTCTGTGGACAGATGGAGCGTCCCTGAGCCTCAGTATTTTCATCTGTAAAATGGCACAATGACCAGAGTCACCCTGTAGACTGTGGTGGGTGTTTATTAAGTGGACTCACGGAAATCTCTTACGTAGAAGTGACGCTACAGGAACCCTCTAGTTAACCTAGTTCAGAAATATTTCTAGGGGCACCTGGGTGGCTCAGTCGGTTAAGCGTCCAACTTCGGCTCAGGTCATGATCTCACCGCTCATGAGTTCAAGCCCCGCGTTGGGCTCTGTGCGGATAGCTCAGAGCCTGGAGCCTGCTTCGGATTCTGTCTCCCTCTCTCTCTGCCCCTCCCTGCTCGCACTTTATCTCTCTCTCAAAAATGAATAAAAGTTAAAAATTAAAAAAAAAACCCAGAAATATTTCTAAATTCTTAGTGTTTCTCTGACCCCAGTCTTCCACGGTGGGGGGTCTGGGGGGGATCAAAAACTGCTGAGCCTTCCAGGGCCTGGACCCCCACCGTCCAATAGCGCAGCTCGTCCAAACCACGCAAGGCTGTAGGCGTGAAACACCCTGAATTTCTGAGACAGACTACAAGAAAAAGAATGTGAAAGAGCTGGTGAATGGCGTTAAAAATATTGGCTGTATGCTGAAACTGCAGCATTTGAGACAGACACCACTTTGTGTTTAATGCAACTTATTATTAGAGTTCATTTCATCTATTCCTTTTGTTGTTTGTCACCCTTTCCTCCCTCCTCCTCTGCCTTCCCTCATTCACTGTGGCTACGAGATGGTGTCAAGCCGTGCGCGCGGCCCGTGTCGCATTCTTTCTGGACAGCGCTGCTCTGGGGAGTCACCCCGGGCCCCTCGATTTCCATCGGGAGGATCCACGGCGGCTCCCCTCTGGGGACTCGGGATGCGGGCAATACCGCTAAGGCCTGCCGAGCAGGGACAAGCGCCAGGCGCTGCTGGCATATTATCTCATTTAACCCTCCAGGCAGTTCTGGGACAGAAGCCACATCTAGGCCCATTTTGAGAGGCAGAAAACGGAGGCCAGAGAGGTAAGGTCACTGTCCAGGGTCACCCAGCGAGCCTCCAGGGTCTGGGTGCAGGCTGCCGCTCCGGGGGCCCGGCCCGGGGCTGTGGGGA
>NW_027527545.1:1099956-1107846 GCF_008692635.1 Crocuta crocuta | reverse complement strand
CCAGCTTGGAATTCCTCATGTTGTCGATGTCCTCGGCCAGCGGCGCGTCTTGGCGGCCCAGGTCCTGCTGGATGGGCCGGGTGGTCGACAGGTTGGGGCCCGACACGGGGACCCCGGAGCCCTGGTTCTCTCTGTAGGAGGCAGGCCAACGAGAAAGGACCCGTAACTGAGCTAGAAGAACAGAACGGACGTTCTCCCCGCCCCAAGTTTCCGCCAGACCTGCGTTCCTCGAAGCCGGAGCTCCGGGACCCGCCTACAGCGCCCCTTCAGCGCCTGGGCAGCACTGGGGCGCACGTGCTTTCCCGAGGGGCTAAAGAGGGACGCCACCTCTTCAGGGGCACAGCTTTACATGCCTGTCATATTTATGTCCCCACCCAAGATTCCAGTTTGGGGGGGGGGACACCATACAGGCAAGTGAACACAATAAAAAATAACAAAAGGAGTAACAGCAAACACTTCAGTAACACAAGCTCTCTGGCGCCGTTCTAAGCACCTGACTTGTATCAACCCCTGTGTCCTCGGCCCCAAGAGGTGCGATCACTGGCGCCATTTTTCAGATGAGAACACTTAGCTCAGAGAGGTTAAGTCTGTAGTCTGAGGCCACACAGCTGGTAAATGAACTTGGTTAATTTTTCATGGGGAGACCGGTGCGACGGGCAAAGGGAACTCCAGGCAGAGGGAATCCAGCCAGTGCAAAGGTCCTGAGGTGGGGACAGGCTTGTTGAGTTTCAGGAGGCTGGTGTGGCTGGGGGTGAAGGGGGAGGGGGATGAGGTGGGTAGGAGTCTGGTCCCTTAGTTACTCAAGTAATTAACACCGTGCAGACGGACATGAGAAGAAAGGAGTCTGAGCATTTGGGGCATCGGGGAGGAGAGAAAAATGTTAAGGGTCCCGGCTGATTTTTGACCTCAGTGCCTTTGGGACGTCAGCTGTGTGAGGCAAGTGGTCTATTTTTGTCTCTCTTGTTTGCAGCTGTGAATCCGGTGCCCAGATCAGGGCCTGGGACACGGCAAACGCTTGGTCACTTCTTGTCAAATAATAAACAAACGCCCCCATTTTTCAGATGAAGACACTGCAGAAACCCCACGGGCTCAGACCTCTCATCGGCCCCTGCTGCCCCCCATCTGCACACTCACCCCTGGCTCGCCAGGCCGCCCCAGGGAGGGTGGCTGGGGTCTCGAGCCTGTTTGGTGCCTCCTGGCAACACGGCCATCCGGCGCCGGCCCCCAGGCAGCTCCCTGAGAGTCGGGCCCCCAAGTCGGCTCTGTTCACGCTCACACCCCCCTCTGGACCCTTGGGCTTCAGACAAGGGGCCTCATCCCTGGGCACCAGCCCTGGTGAAGTCTCTGTGTATAATCCCAATGACCTCTCCCTCCAGAGGGGACTCTGCAATTCAGAACTTCTCTCTCTGGCTCTTCTGCTTCCTGTGTCCCTCCACTCCTCCTCATGATGCCTCACACGTATTGAGCACCTGCTGTATACGAGACAATACAAACCAGCTCCTCCCATTCTCTGAACCCATGCAGGAAGTGGGTAGTACTGTCAGTCCCATTTTACAGATGAGGAAACTGAGGCTCAGAGACAGGGAGTGGCCTTGACCCAAGGCCACACAGCCAGCTGGTGGCAGAAGCAGCTGGGAGCCCAGACACCACAGCTCTGGTGGCCGTGCTGCCAGCCCTCCACCTGACACTCTGCTTCCCTAAGCAGTGTGGGAGCTCCCCAAAGGCTTAGCCCACTGCTGAGGGGTGCTGGGTGTGGGGGGTCCTTGGCACTTGCCCTAATAGCCAGCAGTGTGAGCCAGCCTCTGGCTATGTCCACTCATTAACTTCTCCAACAAGCTTATGAGGCTGGGCTCCTGACGGCTCCCATTATACAGATGCGGAAACTGAGTCCTGGAGAAGCCAAGTCATGATGGAAATGGTTTTCTCAGGCTGTCACCACCACACGCGTCCTCGGGAGACCAGAAGTGAGCAAGAGATGGCGGTCAGATCACACCGTTCGATGACTAGCTGGGAGACAGCACCAAGGCCCAGACCCAACCTGGAAACATCCATCCACCGAACACTTTTTCACTTAAACTCTGCCTTTTACCTTGCAAACGTCCCGTGTTTCGAGGAAGCAGAAGGGCAGGCCCAGCTGGGTTTCTCTCCCTTCTCAGTCACGTGAGTGGGCCAGACTGAGCCAGGCTGGAGTCTGAGCAAAGCCACTTACTAGCTGTGTGACCTTCTGTGGTTTGACTAACCTCTCCGAGCCCCAGGGTCCTGGATTTTACATTGGGAATATAGCAGTGGGACCTTTGCTCCCTAAATGCCGGTGAGTAACTCAGGCCATTTTTCATCCATCACACGGGTGGGCGTCGCTGTGAGGAACACACGTGTTAATGGGCCACGGGTTAGAGAATGACCCCAGGGCCTTGAAATCTACCAGATCTTCCCCACTGGGTTTAGAGCCTGCTTGGGACCAGCAACCCTTTATCCTTCCCAACGCCCCTCCTTTGGAATGGGAGTGTCTACCCCGTGTCTGTCCCACTGCTGTATCACAGGAGGGGGTGCGATCTGGCCCCCAGATGGGTCTTCCCCAGAGTCTCTCCATTCCCGACTCAGAGGATGAGCTGGTGCCGTGACAAGTTAAGACTTCTGGGGATGCCGGGATAGGGCGGGGGTGCTCTGCACGTGAAACAGACAGACGTCTGGGCGTGGAGGTCAGAGGGCAGACCGCAGTGGGTCGACTGGTGGCCCCTCAGAAAATACGTCCACGTTTTTTAAAAAAGAAAGAGCGCGATCCTTGGCACAAAGCAGGCGCGGGCGAACTGCTTTGTCCAAGAGGAACTAGATCCCTCGGCCACCGTGTAGAGGCTACACTGAACAATGCAGCAGCTGAGACCACGGCAAACCTCGTGGGGACATCGGGCTCGCGCCTGCGACCAGGAGCCCCTGGTGTGGATGGAGGGGCTGCAGGCATCGTCCCGTCCCGTTTGGCTCCGTCTGTTGACGCTGCTGTGAAGCCTTCCTTGCAAGCTCAGCCTGCAGAGGCCGCCGCGCATCGCCCTCCAGGAGGCTCCCTGCAGAGCGTCTCCAAGGAGAGCTCCAAAGGGGCAGGAAACTTTGAAGTCGGGCCCCTTCCCCCTCGGGGATGTACATCATCTGCCCGGAATAGGCAGCCGGTTGCATAACCCTGTCCTGTCCCAGGCTGCGCGCCTCTGCCAGCTAATCACTTCAGCACCCTTCCGCCAGGGGCAGCTGACGCCTTACCCGGGGCGAGCCCCGGCCTCCAGAAGCAGAGGACAGTCCTGCTTCCCTGTGTCACCAGGTTCTAATCCCCACAACCACCTCTGCAGGAGGCGGGACTAGCATCAGGCTCATTTTGCAGATGAGGAAACTAAGGCCCAGAGAGGCAAAGGCATTTTGGCACGTGGTGCCCAGCCGGGAAAGGGCTGGGCTGGCCTCTGGTTCTTCAGATCAAAAAANGTAAAAAAAAAAAAAAAAAAAAAAAAAAAGAGGGGAGGAGAGGAGCAGAGAGAGAGAGAGAGAGACAGAGAATACCAAGAAGGCTCCACGTTCAGCGCAGAGCCAGACTCGGGGCTCGATCCCACGACACTGGGATCATGCATGACCTGAGCCAAAATTAAGAGTCAGATGCTTAACTGGCTGAACCACCCAGGTGCCCCGGGTCCTACAAATTTTAAGCTAGGGCATCACTTAGTGAAGAAAATGGCGCAATGGATGGCCTGGGGGCACAGAATTGGGTGCTGGAGCGACTGGCTACACCCCACTTTGGGGGGGCCGGTAAGAATCAGGGCCTGAAGGGATGGAGCGTCCCTCCCCTCCCCTCCCCACACAGGATAAGCTGTGAGGCTCAGCAGTCAGAGATCTCTCTTCCTGCTCTTCCTGGGGTCTGGGTTTCATGGCGATGGGAGCAGGTGGGACTGGGGTGCCAAGATGTCGATTTTGGGGTGCCACTGATCTGGGCAAAAGATCGCCCTGCTTGGCCGTGTCCAGCAGGGGGCACTGCCCAGGTCTGCGAGCCACCACGTTTTCCTGGGAGTCAGGGAAAGCTCTACCTGCGCTCTGGTTGCCCTGGGGTGCCACCGGGCTCAGCCGCCGCCCGGGGTGGGGGAAGAGGGGGGGAACTGGGCTCAGCCGCCACCTGGGGCGGGGCGTCCGGGCCGCCTGGGGGGGCCGTCTGGGTGCAGAGGCTACTGGACCATGTGGAATGGATGAAGGAGAATGTGCTTCCGCCCACTTTTCACTGGGGTGAGCTTGGCGGGGGGGCGTTTAAAGCTGGGGAGCCTGACGAAGGAGGTAGGAGGTATAATTGGAGGAGAGGCAGAGAGGAACAGAAAGGAGCCAATTACACGTATACCGCCCATGTTTTGGAGAAGGGAAATCACAGAGTGTGTCTGGGAAAAGGGCTGAGAAATGACAAAAAGGAAAAATGCAGGCGGCAGACCCTTAGGTCAGGCTCCTGGCTTGTCACCATATGGACCAGAAATGTCTTTCCAATATATTATATTCGCGAATAAAATTTTCTCTTGGCTATTCTTTTTGTTTTGTTTTGTTCAAGCAGATGAATGCCTCGTCTTGGATCTTTTTTTCCTCTAAAAGTGTCTAAATCTTCATGAAGTTTTAGCTCCAACGAGCATCAGAACCTTCTCATAATCATAAGCCAAATGAGTAATGCCTCTCTCAGCCAGGGCATTTGACACCTCCTCCTGGTGCAGATTGGGGTGGCGGGGGGGCAGCAATGGGGATGGGGAAGTACTTTCTGAGAGGAGGGGGAGCAGGGGCATCTGTGGGATTCAGGAAGCCTCCTGAGTTCTTATCACACTGCTGCTATTGGCTCCCTGTGCTTGGGGAAAATCCCTTCCCCTCTCTGGGCCTCAGTTTCCCCATCTGTGAAAGGAAGGAGCTGGGGTGGTCACTCTAAAGGCTATGGATGCAAAGCTGTTTTCTGTATCTACTGATGAGAAAACCTTAATAGTACAAATGATAAAAATAATAGCAGTAGGGGCACCTGGGTGGCTCAGTCGGTTAGGCGTCCGACTTCGGCTTAGGTCATGATCTCACCGTTCATGGGTTCAAGCCCCGCGTCGGGCTCTGTGCTGAGGAAGAGCTCAGAGCCTGGAGCCTGTTTCAGATTCTGTGTCTCCCTCTCTCTCTGACCCTCCCCTGCTCACGCGGTCTCTATCTCTATCTCAAAAATAAATTAAAAAGAAATAGCAGTAGCTGGACGTCTGGGAGGCTTGGTCAGTTAAGCGATCGACTCTTGGTTTCGGCTCAGGTCATGGTATCACAGTTCATGGGAGCCTCACATCCTGCTTGGGATTCTGTCTCCCTCTCTCTCTGCCCCTCCCACACTCACTCTCTTTCCCTCAAAAATAAATCAACATTAAAAATAAAAAACAACGGGCATCTGGGTGGTGGCTCAGTCAGTTAAGCGTCTGACTTTGGCTCAGGTCATGATCTCATGGTTCATGGGTTCGAGCCCTGTGTCGGGCTCTGTGCTGACAGCTCAGAGCCTGGAGCCTGCTTCAGATTCCGTGTCTCCCTCTCTCTCCGCCCCTCCTCTGCTTGTGCTCTGTCTCTCTCTCTCTTCCAAAAATAAACATTAAAAATTTTTTTAAAAAACTAGTGATAGCTAATACCTACTGAATGGTTACTGCTACCACTACTACAGACAGTACATATTCAGTACTTAACATCAACACTCGTAGTGATAATAGCTACCATTTACCGAGTACTTATTCTAAGCCAGGCACTATTCAGAGCATTTTACATGTATTAGGTCATTTGAGCCTTCTGCTTACCCTGGCTTATAGGTACCATTCTTATCCCCACCTTACAGATGAGGAAACAGAGGCCCGGAGAGGGGAAGCGACATACTACAAGTCACACAGGAAGACGTGATGGGCGGGAGTGTGACCTCTGACAGTAATAACACTGAATCACCCGTCCTTGATTATGAGGTCAGGTTCTAAATGCTGTATTCTGCCTAAAAACCCTTTCCATGGCCTCTCCTTGTCCCGGGAGAAGGCGAGGTCCTGCTGACCCATCGCTGTCCCTTCAATTTCGTCTGCCACTCTCATATCCTCCAATCTTCAATCCCGCCCCCTTCCGGCCCACCTCAGGGTCTTCGCACATGCCGTTCTTAGCCTAGAACGATCTGCTCCCTTCTCAGCATGCTCCATTTGGAACCCTGGCCTGGGATCCTCGGCTGGGCACCATTTCTTGGTCTTATTTCTTAGAGTGTCCTAAAGCACTGCTTTACATGATCGAATCCACGGCACCAGCTTGGACTGTGATAGGCGCTTAGCAAACACCGACGGAATGAACGAATAAGCCCGTAGGAGAAGACACAGAGTAGGGATGACCTGGAACAGTTTCCAGGGGGGCTGTGGTGGAGCTATGTGGAGACCTAACGACATAACAACGGAGAGGCATTGTGGGCATTTGAGAAAGGGGAGGCAGGCACATGAAACACCTTACCGTGTGCAGGGCAGTCCCACCTGGGGAAAAACGAGCCTTTCTCTCCTTCATGCCTTTTTTTTTTTTAAAGTAGTCTCCACACCCAGCTCACGACCCTGAGGTTAAGACCCGAGCAGAGATCAAGAATTGGACAGCCAACTGAGCGTGCCCGCCCCGCCTGCCCTGGTTCCTGACTTCCTAATGTCCCTACACAGCTAAAAAATTGGTTTGTAATGATCTGCGTCTTTAGCTTTAACCTGACTCCGTTCTACCTTATCAAGCCTCTCTCATATGCTTGAAACACACGCCGCGTTTTCCCGGAATGCGGCCTCTGGACGTGCTGAAGGAACACCAGACTCTTTCTCGTGTGCAGCCTCCCCAAGAGATGCTCTCCACTTTGGAAAATCTCAGCACGGGTGGCTACTCCCTTGCGCCACCTGAGGGACCACAGCACCCCAAGCCGGCCCGCGTTTCTAGCACTCGCCATCCTGGTGACTCTGCATGCAGGGCACTGAGTCACTTAACCCTGCCCTCCGGACTCTCTTCACTCAAAGTGCGGTCCCCGGACCAGCATCGGTCTCCCCTGGAAGCTCCTGAGAAAGGCAGGAGCTTAGGCTGTACCTGAGACCCAGGGCCTTAGAATCTATAGTTTACGAAGATCCCCGGAACAATGGTTTTCAGGGACACATTCATGCACACATTCAATTTTGGTTAAGTGCTGGCCTAGTGCCGATGTGATATAACAGAGCCGCTTAAAACACATCATTAAAAAATCAATATGATGCCCTCACGGTGATATAAAAGAAGACTAACAGGACATCAATGAAGATAAGAACAACATCTGTTCCAACATCCTTGGTCTCCTATATATAGAATCGCTATGGGACCGCCGAACAAGTGTTCCAAAATACTAACAGAACGAGAATGGATGTTGCTTCCTCCTGGGCAGGGCGCTGGCCTGGAAGGAAGGGGCCTCCAGAAGCCTGAACCCTGCTCTCCCTTCCGTTCTGAGGGCCCAGTGTGGCTTCCCAGATCCCTCAGGAATAGCATCAGGTAAAAACGATGGTTGACTCATTGCCAGCTAAAAATGGCCTATGGGTACCAAGCAGTTACTGTCAGCTGCTCTTCCTTTGGGTCTTTTGGATGAATTACCTCTTTTAATTCCAACAACGACCCGATTGGATCCCACCATCTCCATTTTACAGATGGAGAAGATGGAGCCCCAGAGATGTGAAGTCACTTGCTTAGGTCACACAGCAAGCACATGGAAGAGCCGAAGAATTGGGGTGTGGGGGGGGGGCGGGGAATTTCTCATAGATGTTCCCTGCGACATGGCACCAGGGCAGAATGGTGTGTCTGCAGCCTTTTACTGCACTTGTGACCTTGGGCAAGGTGCTCCACCCCTTGATTTCCCATCTGTGACAGTGG
>NW_027527545.1:1094693-1099936 GCF_008692635.1 Crocuta crocuta | reverse complement strand
GCCGCGCGGCTCTTGTTGGTGTTGTTGTTGCGGTTCTCCTGGGGGTCGACCACCAGCGGCCGGTCCAGGTGGGTCTTCATGTCGGGCCGCAGATGGCGCGCGTAGGTGGCCTTCCAGCGCTCGTCGGGGTCCAGCTCGTTGTACAGGGCCTCGCGGCTGGCCAGCAGGTTCTGCTTGCGCATCTCGCTGGTGCGCTGCTCCCACACCGACTTGGCCGGCTTCTGGTTCTTCTGCTGCTCCTTCCTGCGAGGGAAGGGCGCGGGGGTCAGGGCGCGGGGCGCCGCCTGCTCAGGTCCCTCGCGCTAGTGTCCCCGCCCCGCCCCGGAGGGGGGGCATCTCCACCCAGGAGGGGTCCCGGCCTGGGTGGTCTTGGCCTAGCGGGCATCTCTGCCCGACGGGGAGCTCAGCCTGCGCAGAAGCCTCAAGCTGGCTGCACCGCCTCGCTGAGCAAGTGCCTTGGCCCACGTGAGGGTCCCACCCAGCGAGGAGTCCCTCCTCTGACTGTCCGGGTCTCAGCCCAGGTGGGCGTTCCCACTGTTCTCTTCTTGCTTCCTCGACTGTAGCACGTGACCCGCCTGGGGGATGTAACCTTGATGGTCAGAATATTTCAGCCTCAGGGGGGATAAGCCGTCACAAGGGACGCTGGCCTGGAGCGGACTGTGGAATCGTCCACAGTGCCTGCACGGTCCTTTAGTTCTGGGTCCTGGAGGGTCTGGGTGGTCTCGGGGGAGGGGGGGCAGGGGGGCACTCGGGAGTTGTGGGCAGCACCTCTGAACCCACTGGTGCCTCTTTACCCACAGGGCGGGTGCTGGGCAGCCCGCAGCCCAGCCCGGCTATACAGACTCTCTGGGGTTCCCGCGGGCATTGATGGTTATATACAGAGCGTCAGTACACGGCTCGCCTAAACTCACTTGTCGGATTATGTGTTCTCCTGGGCTCTCGCCTCCTCCACTGTGGCAAAGCAGGTCCCCTCCCCACTGTCACACGATGCACCATCCCTCAGTGTGCCACGTCCCCGGGGCATCCAACTCGGGCACAGTTTGGGTTGGGTCGACCAATCTCCCTTTAACCAGCATACCTGACTGCTCACCACCTCACCTCCTCCGAGCCACCAGGGAGCTGGGTCCGCTCTACCCTTCACGATCTGTCTAGAACTCAGCTACATCCATCGCCACGGCCACCACCCTACTCCAGTCCTATCTCGTGTGTGGACCAACGTAGTCTTCTCCAACCTGCTCCGCTGACTCCCATCCTTGCTCCTCACAGTGTGTTCCCCTGACAGCGGGGGCCCAGGAGCACCTGAGTCAGGGCTTGTCCTTCCCATGCTCACGAGCCCTCCGTGGCTCCCATGTGACTCAGAGCAAAAGTCCAAGTCCCGACCGTGACCCACAAGGCCCTGCATGATCCGCTTATGGGCGCTCTGCCTTCACTTCCTCCCACTCTCCTCTCTCCCTCTCTCTACTTCAGTCACAGTGACCCCCTTCATGTTCTCTAAACACACCAGGCACATTCCTGCCTCAGGACCTTTGTATATGCTGTTCCTGTTGCCTGGTATGGTCTTCCCTTAGATCTCCCCACGTGGCTCCTCCCTCACCTCCTTCAGGTCGTCTCTCCTTCTAGTGAGGCCTTCCGTGCAACTTAAGTCCCAGCCCTCTCCACCCCTGCCTCTCCCTACACCCCTTAACCTCTTATTAACTCTATATATTCTGTTGGTAGAACAACGCTTGGCACATAGGAGGTGCTTATTAACTATTCAGTGAGTAAAAGTGGGTGATAGAACAGCGGTACCTCTTCCTAAAGCTCAACCCTGTCAAAGACTGGTCCTTGCCCCCAAAATTCTTGACTGGGAGGGTGGTGTAGACGTGAGGAGCCTGAATAGCGTATTCTGGAGTTGGGGGCACTTACACAGCTATGGACATGTTGGCTGCCGACAGAGGACTCACTTCTGCCACCTCCTTGGCCTTCTGTAGGGCGAGTTTCTGGTTGGCTGCCTCTTCTTCTTCTTGCTCGTCCTAAAAGACACACGGGGTCCCTGTTCCCGCAACACGAACTAGGCTTTGGGGCCTCACTGCTGACCCTACCGCTAGTAAACAGCAACACGTGAAAACATTTACAAGCAGGTGTGGACTGGGTGTCGACCCCCCAGAGCCGAGGCCCGCAGATCGGAACAGGTGCCCATGTCGGTCAAGTGTACCACTATCCCTCTAGCAAGCTCAATATCCGGCTCGCAACCAACCCTCTGTGAGCACACAGCCAGGAGAAAACAAAAGGGAAAAAGACTCCCTTACTGTCCCACAATGAAGACTTCTGCACCCTGTCTCAATGAGCCGGAAATTAATGCAAAGACCTCCCTCACACTTGACCTTCTGGATTAAGCTGTCCGAACCTAGACTTCTAAAAAAACTGACTAGCTCCCACATGCAGAAAAAAATCTGGCCCATCCCGGGCGCGGCCGACAGCCTCCAGAAGGGGAATCGGGAGAAGGAGCTTATATTCTCAGCCGGTTAGGTTCAGAGAAGAGGATGGGGGAAGATGGTTTAAAAATACATACAGAAAAAGATGTCTGGGGGCTTTAAATCCTTCTTCAGCCTTCATGCAGGGCCTCACTCGTAACACAGAGAAGCCAGCGAAGAAAAAACAAAGACAAAGCCACACGGGAGGAATGGCCAGGGATGAACCCAGTGGTAAGAAGGGTCATGCTACATGGCAGGTGCCTCTCCCCCTGCACGGGGGTCCCTGAGGTCAGAAGCAACCTTAGCACCTCGGAAATGGTCCCATCACAACCCCGTCAGTGACAACACAGAGGTGGCCCTGACCGGCCACGCCATCCTCAGAAGGCTTTCCTTCCTGCTGGCGCCTCACCCAGTGTTGCTCAGAGCCCCGTCCCTGGACCACACGCCTCAGCAGTGCTGGAAATGCAGGTTCCCAGCCCCCCCCCCCCCCCGCCCCGCTGAAGAAGCCAGGGCTGGGCCCCGTTGAATCTGCATTTTCAACAAGCTCCGGGGTGCGTATCAAACACGCTTGTGTTTACACAGCAGTACACGAGGCTAAGAGCACAAGTTCTGGGCTCCCCGGATTCAAATCCCAGCTCCTCCACTTACTGTTAGTGCCACCTGTGGGTGCCTCACCGTCATCCCCTAGAATTCCCACTCTCCCTGACTCTCCCACCCAAGCGCTTCTCGCCTCCCGAGAAACTGATTTCCTGTCTATTTCTCCCTCAGCTCCTAGGCCAGGCCCTGCTCGCAGGAGGTGCTCAATAAATGCTTTTGTAAAACGGGGGCTCAGAGAACTGGCTTCCTGGGGTTTCTGTGAAGAGTCATCGAGATAAACACATCAGGGGCTTAGCAGGCTACCTGCCTCATGTGAAATGTCCAAGAAACAAAGGTAACGGGGGTCTGGAGGAGAACGTCCACACTAAATAGATGCTCTTGCCTTTCTCCCTCCCTTCCCGCGCAGCCTCGCCCCCGTGACAGCCCTTGAGGGCGGGCTCTTGGCATGTGGATGAGCATAAGGTTGGACTAGTCCCTGGAGCCAGCCAGCTCCATGGTGACCAGGCCCGTGGCCGTGTGCTGGGGGTAGCGGAGACTTCCGTTTCCCCCCACTCAGAGTGGGGCCCGGGAAACTCTCCCTCCCCCCTGCCAGGGCCAGCAGATGGAGGGTTTGGCAACGTCTGCTCAGTTCGGTTCAGTTCCACGGACGTGTCCTGAGCACTTTGAGGCGCTAGATATGGGGCCATGAAGTGGAGGGAAGCCCCAGGCCTGCCCCCCCCACCGCCCCCCCGGGCTGACAGCAAGACTCTGCACGTGTTCCCTTCATGTGACGGGGCTGTTGCCCAACGCCCTCCTCTCGAGTTGCAGAAAAGGTGCCCAGCTTCCTTTGTGCAGTGTACAACCCGTACACCCATTCCCAGCAGCCCTGCCTGCGGGCTATCCCAAGGGTGTGACCTGTGTTACTGAAAGCAGTGCTGCCTCCTCTGTGCCAAGCTGAGAGTCCAAGGCCACTCTCAGGGGCATCCAACACCAAGTTTTGCCCGGATAATTCAACATCACTGACCTGGATGATAACTGGGATTCTCCCTGCATGGATGGTTCTTAGGCCCCTCTCCCAAAATCTCTCCTGACTTCACCCCCCCTGTTCTTCTCTCAGTTCTGCTTTTTGAGGGGAGCCCATCTCTGCTCCTTCAGTTCCTACCTCTGTGGCAAGGCCACTTAACCTCTCTAGACCTCAGTTTTCCCATCTGTGCAATGGGGGGGGGCGGGCAGTAACTCCCCACCTCTTATACTGTGGATGTTGTTCCTTGTATCTTCTCCTTCTCAGCTGGGGCTCAAATGAAAGCCGTGAGGGTGTGTGGGTAAAGAACTCAGGTTCTAGAGCTTGTCAGGCCTGGGTTCCCAACCTTCCTTTTATCAGGTCTGTCCCATGAGAGCTCTAGGGTCAGGTCGTGCCTAGTGACTAACAAAGGCTCCTTTTATTGGGCACTTACTGTAGAGCAAGAACTGTGTCAAGTACCTGACGTGCAGAGTGTGATGCTATCAATAGTAACTGCTATTATCATACCATCTGGGGCCAGTGACTTTGCCTTTCTGAGCCTCAGTTTCCCCTCCTGCAAAAGGGAGAGAACAGCAATGCCCAGCACCGTGAGCATCTAATTCTTTACTGCTGCCACTTGGAGATCACTGATGTCTGGCCAGCTCCCAAGCTCACCGGGACACACGGTGAGCCTCAGGACCCTGTGCGGGCTATTCCCCATCTGTCCCATCCCTTCAGGTCAGGGGTGGTGACAATGCCTGCTGGCCTGGGGGCTGCACCATTCCTTGGAGGTCTCTTGATGCTCCCAGCTCCCTATAAGCGGGCACTGGGGTGGAGCCTGCCATCTGTTTCCTGTGGCGGCCCTGCTGCCTTACGCCCCCCCACCTTCTTTGCTGTGGAATCCTCTTGACCAGGGACAAGCTGTTTCAGGGGGAGGCGGTGCCTTCTCCCTGGCACAGTGCATTGAGGGCAAAAGCTCTGACCCTGTCTCCATCCCTACGCGGCTCGGTCCTGATCTGCCACGAGCAGGCGGTAACTTTGCTAGAGGGAGACACATTCTCCCACCAACTCCACCTTGGTGAGCTCCTGGGCGTTGGCCAAATTATCCACCGCGATGGCTAAGAACACGTTCAGGAGGGTGTCTGTAGGCGCTGGAGTCAGGGAAAGCAACAGCCACCAGGACCCTGCGTACAGAGACGCCTCCATGACCCCCA
>NW_027527545.1:1091418-1094617 GCF_008692635.1 Crocuta crocuta | reverse complement strand
AGTTCCCGAAGAGCGTCAGCACGATGAAGTAGATGGAGAACACCATGCCGCCCTGCACGCCCCCCTGAGACTTGATGCCGTCATACATGACCTCGTTCCAGTCTTCGCCCGTCAGGATCTGAAAGGGACGGAGAAACACACAGCCAACCCCTCTCAGCCACGGGCCCCGCGGAGACGTGGCTGCGGAGCCGGCACCTGCCCAGGCGGCTCTTCCCAGGCCCTCGTCTTAGGGGGGGTCTCGCCCGTTTGTGAGTGGGAATGAGGAGCTCTCGGCCTGGCTTCTAGGAAAAGGGGCCTCTGGGGGAGTCACAGATCGTTCTGTAACTCCGCCTTCCCTGGTGTGATCAAGGGATTCGCTATGGACACAGCTGTGCCCCCCTAAATTCATCGGTTGAGGCTCTAAAATATATATGTATATACTTCAATGTTTATTTATTTTTGAGAGAGAATGAAACGTGGCAGGGGAGGGGCAGAGAGAGAGGGAGACACAGAATCTGAAACGGCTCCAGGCTCTGAGCTGTCAGCACGGAGCCTAACGTAGGGCTCGAACTCATGAACTGTGAGATCATGACCTGAGCTGAAGTCTGAGGCTTAAATGACTGAGCCACCCAGGCGCCCCAATAGGTTGAAGGTCTGAACCCTCATATGATGGTGTTTGGGGACAGGAGGTAATCAGGGTTAGATGAGGTCATAATGGTAGGTCTCTCATCATGGGAATGGAGTCTTCGTAAGAAGAGACACCAGAGAATGTGGTCTGTCTGTCTCTCTCTGGGCCATGTGAGGACACAGGGAGAAGGTGGCCATTTGTAAGCCAGGAAGAGAGTCCTAACCAGGAACCAACCCCGTGGGCGCCTTGGTCATGGACTTCCAGCCTCCAGCGCTACGAGAAATAAATTTCTGTTGCTTAAGCCACAGATTCCCCGGTCCTTCTGGACTGCGGTGCCCGGGGACAGGACGGGTGCCAGTGACCAGAGAATGTGTCAGGCACAGGGACGCAGGTGCTGGCAAACACAAGTCTCCCTGGCGTGTGGGATGGACTGAGGGGAGAGGCATGTGCCACCCACATGCTCATTAAAAAACAAATCCCACTTCCCTCCTCTGTAATATTTCTACAAGGATACAGTAAATGTGAAAGCACTCCAAAAATGTCAATCCGTTAATGCGGGTTTCTCAGCCTCAGCTCTGCTGACATTTGGGGCCAGGTCCTTCTCTGCGGTGGGGCCGTGCTGGGCACTGTGGGGTGTGGAGCGGTGGCCCTGGCCTCCACCCACCATGCCCCTCCCCCAGAGCTGTGACAACCAATCATGTTTCCAGAACTTCCAAGTGACCCTGGGGGACAGACCCGTCTTGGACAAGCAGCCCTGTGCTAAAGATATATGGTGGTGATTACCACCATCAACAACCATTTACGTGAGGGCTCAGAGCTTCATGGATGGTTTCCCTTTCTTTCCCCGTCTAGAGGCTCTTTTTCTGAAACTGCCCTCCCTGGAGAAGGAGAGGGTGAAGTCACATTTTCCATAGATTCCCTGTCTCCGCACCCCACGAAGAGACAGAACCCACCAGAAAGGCTCTGGTGGTCCCAGGCAGGTCAGTCCCAAACCTCAGGGCAGGTGTCTATATAGATGCAGAAGTCGGTTTGGGAAGATCTCTTAGGCTCTCTGTGCTTTGGAACGTGGGATTGGGGCATCTTCCAATCTGGGGAGGATGGGTGTGGTAACCAGGTCTTATTTTCTGTATTCTGATGCTATGACATGGCGGGGGGGCTTGTTGACCCTAGAGGGAGTCAGGGCTAGCTAATTCCTAGAGAGAGTGGCCAACTTGCCCCTGGTTTGCACTTTTCTTTCTTTTTTTTTTTTTAAATATTTTTATTTATTTCTAGGGGAGAGAGAGAGAGAGAGCATGAGCAGGGGAGGGTCAGAGAGAGAGGGAGTCACAGACTGAAACAGGCTCCAGGCTCTGAGCTGGCAGTCAGCACAGAGCCCGATGTGGGGCTCGAACCCACGAACCGCGAGATCATGACCCAAGCGAAAGTCGGACGCTCAACCGACTAAGCCACCCAGGCGCCCCTGGTTTGCACTTTTCAAATGCAAACCAGCCAATCCAGAGCCCACACCCCCAACCACCTCCTCTCTCGGGCTTGAGTACTCAGGGCCCACAGTCCCCTGCCCTTGTCATTTCAGGGCAGGTGCCAGCTACCCCGAGCTGGCCCCTGGGCCTGGAGCCCACTGAAATCATCCAAACAGGCCAATTCCAAATCTGCTTACCCTGCCTCGCGGGATGCTTCCCGCAGAAAGCGCAACAAAGGCTGTGCTCCCGTTTCCCCTTCTCTTGCCCCCTGATCCACCCTGATGCTTCCCCCGTGTGGCCCTGCATGGCCCGCCATGGACTTCCTCTCTTGGGATCTTTAAGTGCAACAGACTGCCTTCCCCGTGGCATTTACCTACCACTGTTGATACCAGAATAATCCTAAAACCTGTTATTTTAAAACTGTGGGACGAGGCAAAGCCGAGAAAGAGCGATTCAAGGAGGCCCCTCGTGCACTGAACGGGTACTTTAATCTCTGTCGCGAAGAGGTACCTGCCCACGGGGGCGCCGGGTGAAGACCTTACCTGAAACACTGTCATTATTGCTGCTGGAAAGGTGTCGAAGTTGGTAGGAGGAGTCCCTTCGTCGAAGTTAAACCTGCGGGGAGGATACAGGCATCTCACACCAGCCCTGCCCTGGATGCTCCCAGGGCTCAGCATCCTGTCTCCAGGGCAACATCTCCTGCATCTCTGTGCCCCAGAGGACACCCTCCCTGACTGGTACCCAGGGCTCCGCCCATCCTGGGTGAGTGCGCTGGGCGCCCGGGCCGTGAGGAGGGCGAGCCTGGGTCTCTGGCTGCACCCAGACCTACGTCTGTGCCCGCAGGGCGCGGGACCCCAGGGAAGCAGAAGTCAGGGAATCCGCGAGCACTTACTGGCCGCCGAAGAGTTGCATTCCCAGAAGGGCGAAGACCACGATGAACAGGAAGAGGAGGAACAACAGGCTGATGATGGATTTCATGGAGTTGAGAAGAGAGACGACCAGGTTCCTGAGAGATGCCCAGTACCTGCCAACAGAGGCCGGGCGGGGGAGAGGCGGTGAGGCCCGTGGAGGAGGTGGGTCAGGCCGGCAGTGGAGGGGCAGTGAGGCCGGTGGGGGAGAGGGGTCAGGCCAG
>NW_027527545.1:1077007-1091366 GCF_008692635.1 Crocuta crocuta | reverse complement strand
GGTCAGGGTGGATGGGGGTGGGAAGTAAGCAAGCTGGAGGTGGCCCCGCCCTGGTCCCCATCGGAACTCCAAAGACTTACTTTGTGACTTTGAAAATACGCAATAACCTGAGGGCTCGTAACACGCTGATTCCAAAGGATGTGCCAGGTTTTATGACAGCCCAGATGACCTCGAAGATGCTCCCAATGATAACCTAGAACAGAGAACCTGGTCTCGTGTCCGGGGGGCCTCGAAATCATGCCCTGGCCCTGAACCCAACCAAGCTGCCCCACCCCCACCCACGGAAGCAGGTGAGGGTTCTCAGACCCCTCTCATCCCATCCCTTTCTTAAAATCTATTAGCAGCTCATGCGGAGCAAAGAATCCTGGAAACTCTCAAGTGCAAAGCGCGTGTCTGCATAGCTCCTGCCCACGCAAAAACACAGGACACATCAACACCCCAGAAGCCTCCAGGGACCCCTGGACACCGCCACCATCCCGAATTTTGTAATAACCGTGTCCCTGCATTTTTAAAACCTGGAAGTGAAATCCGCAGAAAGTCAAAGGAACCCCTGGAAGCACACAACTCCAAGGCATTTCACACATTCACAATGTTGTGCAAACTGTCGCCTNCCAGTCCCCCATCCCCCCACTGCGCCCCCGCAGCCACTAATGTGCTTCCAGTCTGGTCTCTCTGGGTTTGCCTGTTCTGGACCTTTTCATGGAAATGGAATTATGCAGAATGTGACCTTTCGGCTCACTTAGCATAACGTTTTCGAGGTCCTTGCCTCTTTACAGTTTTCAAGCATCATCCTTAACCAACACACAGTCGTCTAGTTTTTATCCATTTGGTCTTCTCCGTGAGCAGAATCCTGCTGTATAGACTGATTTTGTCAGCATATGCCTCCCTCGGTCCAGTTAAAACACGCATGAGATTCGCCCAGTCGTGGGTGTGGTGGCGGCTGGCCGCCTCTCCTGGCTGGGGACAATTCCAGTACTGGGCCACGCCACAATTTATTTATCCACTTTGCTGCCAAGGGATATCGGGTTTGGAAGTATAAATAAACGAGGGTCTGAACGTTTCCCTCCCACTGGCAGTGGCTTCAAGTTTTGGGAGCTGTTTTCTCGCCCATATTTGGGGTTGCCCTTTTACCCCTTTCTGCATTACAGCCGAGCCTGTCCCATCCAGGGGTGGCCCTACCCTTCCCTTTCTGATGTGCCCGAGAACCGAACTTCTCATATCAACGACAGCACTTACCCCACAGTCAAAGCAGTTGAAGGAAGAGTGGAAGTAAGGCCGCGTCCCAAGCCCGTACATTTTTATAAACATTTCGGACATAAAGAGTCCTAAGAAAATGAATTCTGCATAGTCTAGGAAGGAGAAGGGGGGAGAAGGGAAAGGAGGTTAGGTCTGTGGAGTGAGTGTGGGGGTGGGGTGGGGGCAGAGTTCCAGGCGGCTCTGAGTTTTCTGTTAGTAACGACCCCATCCTGCCGGGCCGGGAGAGGGAAGGGTCATTGGTGGCCTCGGCTAAGGATTACGCAAGGCTTCCTTTCCACGGGCCTCAGTTTCTCCTCTGTTAAAGTGAGGAACAGCAATTGCCCCCACCCTCCAACCCGCCGACCCCTGGCCCATCTTAAACAGGAGTGAGGAAAGTTCCGTGGCTCTCCACCACGCAGGGCTTGCTCTGATTTGATAACAGCTGGATGTAGGTCATTGCCAAGGACCCAGGTTTTGTGCTGGCTGGTGGCTTCCTGCGAACTTACTTCGCCTTTAAAACTAACGAATGAGCAGGCTAACAGGCCAACGAACAAAATAACAATGAGCCCAGGATGCCAGTGTGTCATAATCTAAGAATTATGGTCAGTCCACTCTTATATGCCTGAGTTTGACAGGAAACGTTGAAATAGAAATCATAACGGTGTCCTTTTAGTTAGTAATCTTTGTATCAGGGACTTAGCCAGAGATTCGGGGGGGGCAGCCAATCTACGATACAGCTCCTCTCCCAACTTGGAAAACTCATCTGATGCCCCAGGGGTCAAATCCTGTCTTGTTGAGGTCTAGAAGCCTTGAACAAGATAAAGCACTTTTGTTCTTTGGCCAGAAAGCTCACAGTACGGACGCCTTGGGGAGAGGTGACATACGGGTATTTGTTTGCTCCAGCAGAGAAATGGCTAATTTCAGGACCTTTTCTGAGAGAGCTTTCTTGGTGAGGCAGGAAGACGAGGAGTCAGGAAGGGTATGGATACTTGGTAACATATGGGAAGGAGTGGAAAGGAGGGTTTCTGAGCAGAAGAAAACAGAAAGGATGACCCAAACTTCAAAGAGTTTCAAGTTTGGTCACATAGCTAATTCTGTTTGAAAGTCAAGGGTGTTGGGGTGCCTGGGTGGCTCAGTCAGTTAAGGGTCTGACTCCTGACTTTGGTTCAGGTCACGATCTCACGATTCGTGGGTTCGAGCCCCGCACTGGGCTCCGTGCTGACAGTGCAGAGACTGCTTGGGATTCTCTTGCCGTCTCTCTCTACCCCTCCCCCCGCCTCAAAAATAAATAAGCATTAAATAGAAAAGGAAGTCAAGGGTGTTTACTTTATCATTCTTTTAAAGGCTAGTTTGAACCATCAGGGCCCTTTCACACTCATTCCTGACTGACACGTCCCCTTAGTGTCTTGGACTCCAGGGAGCTCCTGGGAAATTAGGCTCTCTGGGAAGGCCAGGCCAAAATATCAATGAGGGACATCTGGCGAACAACTCTGGGATACTTGCTCCCTTGTTACCATGGAAACCGGTAGCTGGCAACGCACTGGACCTGAGAGAATGGTCTGTGGCGCTGGGAGGTCTAGAAGGACCTTCAAGGTCATCAAATCCAATTTCCAGGGGAGAAATTTTAGACCCCGAGAAACGACCACACTTCACCAAAAAAGACACATGCTTTTGTTTGGTCTGATGTCTGCGAAATTGGGGTGTATCTTAAAATAGACATGTCCTCGTTGAAGATGGCGGCACTGCTTTGTTTCTTTGGGGCAAATAAAAGGGTGCTTGATAAATGAAGACGCTTTTGGCAGATGGAGGTTGGCAGTGACTGGTCCGGGGTCACACAGTGAGTTAGGAGCGGAGCGGGCATGGAGATTCCAGGTCACCTGATGACCAGGGCAGGGATCGGGCATCTCGTCACAGTTTGGATTCTGGGTTCAAATCCCGGCTTTGTCACTGACAAGCTGTGTGTTCCCGGGCAAGCTACTTAACCTCTCGGTGTCTCCATTTCCTCAAATGGGGATAATGAAAGGACCTTTACAGGCACCGAGGCCCAGGGCTGGAAGTCCCAACCCCCTGTTCCTGAACCAGGACACACAAAGCAGAGTGATTAGCGTGGAGAATAAGGGAGATTAAAAATAGACTATCAGAGGAGGTTAAAACAAAAAGAGCCTTCATTTATAAGACTCCAGGGGGACCAAACGCAATTACTGAGGCTGGAACTAGATCAGGGCTCTCAGAAGGAGAGCTGGCCCCTGGGGAGTGTCCTGAAGGGTCAACCGATGTGACCCAGAATAAGGGCTATAAGGAAATAATGAGCCTCGACCAGGCTCCGAGGCCTCTCCAGGCTGAAGACTCCACTGTCTCCAGCGGCTGTCTGGGTCAGCTCCAAACCAGGCCAAAAGGGGAAAGAGGCTACGAACCGAAGTCAGAGAGGCCGGCAGATGCAGGAGGAGGGGCAGCCAGCAGGCAGAAGGCTTCGGGAAACCCTCACTCGGGGCCCACACACCAGAGCCAGGGCATAGACGCGCTTGCCTTCCTCGCTCCCAGACACTACTCTTATTGATTCCTCAGAACTCTTTACTTTTGAAATCCCGGTCAGAGGTCTCTCCACCTCTCACTGCTTCCCCTCACCCCCTCCTGGCCATCAATTCTGATACTGTCTCATGCCAACTCCCGGAATCTGGAACAGGCCCAGAAGGGCAAGGCCTTAGGGGTCCTGAGAGCCACTGAAGGAGCGAGATGTTCTCACACTGGTTGGGGGAGATCTTCTGGGAATGAATCCTGGATGTAAGGAGGTCGTAAAGGGCTAGAGAGGGAAGGGGGGGGAAAGCAGGTTTGACAGAAGAGGGGAGAAGCAGGAAGTGTCAGAAATGAGCAGACAACATGGGGACAACACGAGGGCCACTCTTTAAAACCCATCTCTCAACCAGACATTCCTTATTTTAACACCCCCAGAGTCAGACCTATTAAATGCACGTGTGTTTCTGTCCCCATCTGGCTGTCCCATGGTCTCTACCCCCTCGTGTCTCTCTTCCAATGCCCCCTGTCACGAGCACCCTCATGCTTCTCTCTTAAAAAGCATCCCAGAGGCGCCTGTGTGGGGTGTGTTCAGACGGTTGAGCGTCCGACTTCGGCTCACGTCACGATCTCGCAATTCGGGAGTTCGAGCCCCGCATCAGGCTCTGTGCTGGCAGCTCAGAGCCTGGAGCCTGCTTCGGATTCTATGTCTCCCTCTCTCTGCCCCTCCCCTGCTCATGCTCTCTCTCTTTCAAAGAATCCATAAACATTAAAAAAAAATTTTTTTAAAGTATCTGGCGGCTGAATTCCAGCTCCCAGCCTTCAGGCGGCAGCTGCAGATGCGCCCGAGCGAAAGGGCAGATTCAAGAAGGGCTGAGGAATCAACCCAAGGCGCCGGAGGCGGGGAAGCAGGGGAGGGTGTGAGGAAGGGGTCGGGGCTGGCGGGGGCAGGCCCGGGAGGTACTCACAGAGGAAGTCGGAGAGCCACTCGGGCTGGTTGTAGTGGACAATAGCTACACACAGCGTGTTGAGGGCTACCAGACTGAGCACAGTCCAGTAGAAGGCCTGAGTTTTGACCATGCGGCGGATGTAGAAACGCATCCTCCTCTCCTTTTTGTGGAAAAAAGTCGAGTTCTCCAGCTTGGCACTTTTAATGCTGGCTCGGGCGAAGGGAGACCCTGCGGAGGAAGGAGGGCGGAGAAGGTCAGGGCATTCCCTGCAGAGTTGGGGGGACCTGACGTGTGGCCCAGGCGCAGAATCTGGCCAGCAGACCCAGCAGCCTCTGCGGCCAGCCCTCCCTCCGGCCCCGGGGAAGTGTCACGACCCAGGGACTCAGCTGTCCCGAGATGGAGCTCACGTCTCTCCCCTGATGAAGCCGACTTCCGTGTCTCCCTCTCCTGGCCATTCGGGGGGTCACACCACAGTGGGGGCACAAGGAAGGAGCTTCTGCTCAGGACCCTCAGGAGAGGGGCAAGCAGCAGGGCTGCAGAGGGAAACCCTGGAAAGCCTCCGGGGAGAGGTGTGACTAGGACCCTAGTTTCCGTGGATGCTTCGGGCACCTGCTGTGTGCCAGGCTCTATTCCAGGTGTTTAGGACACTCTGGTTAACGGACAGAGCCCTGCCTTCCCAGGACTAGTCTCCATTTGGGGAGGGAGAGAGCAAATATGGTAAGAAAAAAAATTAATTAACACTGTGATGAAAGGTGTAAGTACTTTGGCAAAAAGAAAAAGTAGAGTAGCGTAAGCGGATGGGGAGCCTCGGGAGGGGCCGTGGGGTAGGCTGTCATGTTAAATCAAATGGTCAAGGTGAAGGCGTTGATTTAGGTCCCTTTAGTATTTGTGGGCAGAGGAAACAGTGAGTGCAAAGGTCCTGAGGCAGAAATATGCCTGCCTGGCCTATCTGGGGAATGGCATAAGGAAACCAGTATGGCTGGAGTGGAGTAGTTGTGGGGGAGAGAGGAAGGAGCTGAGGGCAAGGTGGGGACAGTGGGGACCAAGCAGGGCTTTAAGGGTTGTGGGGAGAATGGACTCAGCTGCTCACAGGCGCCCTCTGGCCGCTGCGGAGGGAACAGCCCGTGGAAGGCCAGGGCAAGGAGACAGAGGTGACTGCATTGATCCCTGGCGGTGTATTACTTAAGGGAGATTTCAACACGGGCTGCCGGATGGAGCGTGGGTGTGAGAGGGAGGGAGGAGCTGAGGTCTTTGGCCTGAGCCCCTGGAGGGACAGGGCTGCCATTCACGGAGAGCGGACAGCTTTAGGGGGAAGGTTCGAGCTCCGTTTTGGATGAACTGACTTTATCTTCTAAGTGATCTCTTCTCGAAAACCTCCAAGTGCGTTCATTTGTTTGCTGTTTCTCTTGGGTTCATTCATTCTTTCGCCTGTTCACCAGCTGCTCATTGACTCACGCGTTCATTGCTAGATTCGTGCGTTCACTCATTCATCCGTCCAGCACGGGACACGGCAAACACCTCCCCGGACGCCACGCATCCCTGCTGGGTGGCAGCCGGCCAGGCCCTGGTGGCTGGGCCCTTTCGCTCATGCCCATCGCCTGTCTGACCTCACAGGCACCGAGAACCCTCGGGCGGCTCCTCATGGCCCCTTCTCGGTCGGGGCACTGCTGGCAGCTTCCAAAGATGCGCCCAGATCCGCAGGCATCCACAAGGCATGACAAAGAGGAACAAGAGTTTTGAAGGTCTCGGGTCAGGGTGGGATGTTCCGTTGGGGGAAGGAGAGAGGGACAGAGGTGGGGGAGGGAGCTCAGTCCCAGTGGGGCAGGAGGCTCCCCACCCCCACTCGTGCTGGAGCCCCACCGAAAGCCTGTTCCGTCCCCAACCACCAAATGACCTTGGCCAAGTCACCTCGCATCTTGGGGCCTCAGTGCCTCCATTTGTAAACCGAGACAACCACACGGCCCACCTCACGGGGAGAACACGCCTCAGCCCGATGCAGGCCACCGTGGCTGTCATAACCTTCTACCACAACCCCCAGCGCTGCACGAGGACCCAGTTCATGTGCCAATTTATCGAGCATGTCTTTCCTGACTGCAGGCCCGGAGGTGCATCCCACAAGCACAGCACCCACCGGGAAGGGAAAGGGAAGAGCATGTTAACTGAACACCTACTACGTGCTAGCTGCGTTTTGTCACCTGGACTGTATTTCACACTCGCTTTGATCCACACTCTTCCTTCCTACACGTTCTTATCTCTAGTTTTTCTCTGGGGTCTGGAATTGCACTCGCAGGCAATTCTTAGATTTTAAAAATATTGTAATAAGATGGGGCGCCCTGGGGGCTCAGTCGGTTAAGTGTCTGACTTCGGCTCAGGTCACCATCTCATGGTTTGTGGTTTGGAGCCCTGCACTGGGCTCTGTGCCGACAGCTCAGAGCCTGGAGCTGCTTCCGATTCTGTGTCTTCCTCTCTCTTTGCCCCTTCCCTACCCCGCTTGCACTCTCTCTCTCTAAAATAAACAGATATTAAAAACATTAAAAAATACTTCAATAAGAGATTTTATGGAACCTAATGGATCCGAAATATTACCATTTCAACACAGCATCAGTATAGAAACATGTTAAAGAGATATTTTATGCTCTTTTTCTTGGGCTAAGACTTCCAAATCTGATGTGTTAGAATGAAGCACATCTTTGTTCACACCGGCTATACCCTAGGGATTGGGAGCCACAGGTGGCCAGGAGCGGTCTGGAATGTTCTGTTGTGAGGACAGCAGTCTGTCACCACCAAGGCTCAGTGTGGGGATTTGGGGCACTTTCCATGCCCTTGAGATTCCCCGTAAATTGAAACAGGTCCTGGCCACGTTCTGGGCTGAACCGTGTCCTCCAGAGAGATGCGTTCCGGTCCTAACCCCTGCGACCTGCAAACATGACTCTGTGCATGTAACCGAGTTAAGAGGAGGTCAGACTCAACGCGGGTGGGTCCTAGATCCAATGACTGCTGACCTCAGAGCCACAGAGGCGCACAAGGAGACGACGGCATGCCAACGGGGGAGGGAGTTTGTGGGATGCAAACTGCCAAGGTCACCAGCATCACTGGAAACTACGCAGGGCAGGGAACGGAGCCTCCCCCGGAGCCTTCAGAGGCAGCGCAGCCCTGCCAGCACCTTGATCTTAGTTTGAACCTCCCACCTCCAGAACTGAGAAAATAGACTTCTGTTGTTTAAAGCTGCTCAGTTTTTTGTTTTTTGTTTGTTTGACATTTTTAATTTTATTTTTGAGAGTGAGAGACAGAGTGCGAGCAGGGGAGGGGCAGAGAGAGAGGGAGATCCAGAATCCAGAATCCAGAAGCAGGCACCAGGCTCTGAGCTAGCTGTCAGCACAGAGCCCGATGCGGGGCTCGAACCCACAGACCGTGAGATCATGCCCTGAGCCGGAGTTGGAGGCTTAACCGACTGAGCCCCCCAGCGCCCCGAGCTGCTCAGTTTTTGCTACTATGTTACGGTGGCTCTGGCAGCCGGATACAGCCTGCTGCCTGCACAGAGCTTACACAGTCAAAAACCATCTAAACGGACTGATTTTCCTGCAGAGCTGTGTCGTGATGGCAGCTTCCATTCACGGCTCAGCTTTTCCTAAAAACGACTCAAATTCCATAATTCAGCAGTATGTTCATCAATTGCAGATGAGACCGCTTTGTAAGGTGCTCATCAGCTGATTCGACAGCACAGAAGAATCACCATCGGCCGTGCAAAGGCCCCACAGCGCCTGCCTCATCTGGAAACACTTACTATTGTCAGTTACAGAAATAAAATAAAGTCATATCCTGGTCAGGACTGACATTTCAGAGGTATCCTTTGGGAGACTGGCTAGAGTGAGGGGGTGGGGGGCTCCTTCCTGTGCATTTCTGAGCCACCAGGCAAAGGAGCTGGATTTTGGAGGGTTTGTCTGAGGCAAACCCAGTCCTGGGACCCCGAACCCCTGGCCTATGTTTTGGACCCACTTGGAAAGCTGAAAGTCACCTGCTTTGCTAACAGAAAGGGCACAGGACAGCCACGGCTCTTAGTCTGATGGCTTCCTACTTCAGCTTCCGGTCCTTCCCCTTATCACAGGTTTTTTTTTTTTTTAATTTATTTATTTATTTATTTCTAGGAGAGAGAGACCGCGTGAGCATGGGAGGGTCAGGGAGAGAGGGAGTCACAGACTGAAACAGGCTCCAGGCTCTGAGCTGGCTGTCAGCACAGAGCCAGACGTGGGGCTCGAACCCACGAACTGCAAAATCATGACCTAAGCAAAAGTTGGACGCTTAACTGACTAAGCCACCCAGGTGCCCCATATCACAGGCTTATCCAACATCAGCCCTGAACTGCATTCTCCAAGGAGCAAGGTTTCCTACGCCAGCCACAAATTCAAGAGCAGGGTCTCCCACGGACAAATCATCTGGGAGTCTCTCTCGTGGCTTCTTGGATCGCCCCCACCCCCGTTACCTTATGCACTCACGCGTACCTGCCAGATTCGTAAGCTGGAGTCTTATCCCCTAACCTCGGAACACGAGCACATTTGGAGATATGTTCTTCAAAGAGAGAATTATAATGTAAAGTAAGGTCAGACAGGGGGGCCCTAATCCGATACTGACTGGAGTCCTTATAAGACAAGATCAGGACACAGACATGCCCCAGGGAGAGACCATGTGAAGACGCAGGAAGGGGTCTGCCTGCCTGGTCCAGGCCTCGGAGGGACGCAACACTGCTGGACGCCTTGATCCAGGACCTCCTGTCTCCAGAACTGTGAGAAATTAGATTTTTGTTGTTAACCACCCCCACCCCCGACCTGTGCTATTTCATTATCGCAGCCCTCGCAAACGGACGTGCTTTCTCCGTTTCACATAAAGCCCAGTATAAAAACTACCCCTCCTGGGGCGCCTGGAGGGCTCAGTCACTTGAGTGTCCAACATCAGCTCAAGTCATGATCTCGCAGTTCGTGGGTTTGAGCCCCGCGTCGGGCTCTGTGCTGACAACTCAGAGCCTGGAGCCTGCTTCACATTCTATGTCTCCCTCTCTCTCTGACCCTCCCCCACTCACGTTCTGTCTCTCTCTCTCTCTTTCAAAAATAAACATTAAAAACATTTTCTTTTTCAGAAACAAAACAACAGAACAAACCCCTCCTTCATGAAGCTTTCTCTGCCTTTCCATCAAATTCTTCCCAGCCTGTACAGCCTTTAGAGTCCTAGTAATTGGTCTGTCACTTTTTTAAAAAAATATTTTTATTATTATTATTTTTTAAATTTTTTTATTTTTTANAATTAATTATTTTTTTAAGAGAGAGAGACAGAGAGAGCAAGCACAGGGTGGGGAGAGGCAGAGGGAGAGGGAGGGAGAGAGAGAATCCCAAGCAGGGTCCACACACTGTCAGCTCAGAGACCAACTCGGAGCTCGATCTCACGACCATGAGATCCTGACCTGAGCCGAAGATCAAGGGTCAGATGCTCAACCGACTGAGCCACCCAGGCGCCCCCAGTCTGTGTTGCTTCTAAATCATTTAAAAACATACGTAATCACTTTCCTGATTTCAAAAGTCATGCCTGTCACTAATTTGTACATTTTAGAAAACTGTTGTGTAGAAAGTGAAAATCCCTCGCAATCCTCTAATTTCCAGGCTTTTAAGTGCCTCTTATATTTAATAGTGTTCTTAAAATGGGATCAGACATTTTATATGATGCCATGCAACTCACTCTTTCCACTGAGAAACAGATTTCAAACATCTTTCTAGGCCAGTAGCAACCCCGTTCTTTTTCCTGGCTGCGTAATAGTCCGTCGTATATAAATACTGTCATTTCTTCAGTCATCTCCCCGTTCCGGGGCATGTGGATTGTCTCTGATTTTCACTTTATTTTTTTGGTTTTCATTTAAAGAAAAAGATTTTAAGTAACCTCTACACCCGACGTGAGGCTCCAATTCACCACCCCTCGATCAAGAGCTGCACGCTCTACCGACTGAGGCAGAGCAGCCAGGCACCTCTGGTTCTCACTTTTTTGAACACCAGAAACAACGCTGTTGGGAAGAGGCGCAGATCTTTGCACACATGGAAGAAATGCTTTTGAAGCAGAAGCGCTAAGTCAAAGAATATAAGCATCCACAATTAAATAATACCAAACCATACGGTGGAAACCTGGCAAATCACACTCCTACCAACGGGACGCGACAACATCCATTTCCCCACATCCTACCTGATACCGGGTAGTATCATTTTTCCATCGTTTCTAGAATGACTGCTGAAAAACAACCTCTCCGTCAGTTAAGAGTGGGTACCCAATCTTATCCACAGAGGCAATCCTGACTTGATAGGCCAATTTTTTAAACATTTATTCATTTTTGAGAGATAGAGTGTGAGTTGGGGAGGGGCAGAGAGAGAGAGAGAGAGAGAGAGAGGGAGGGAGGGAGACACAGAGTCCGAAGACAGGCTCCAGGCTCTAAGCTGTCAGCACAGAGCCTGACATGGGGCTCGAACTCACTAGCCGTGAGATCATGACCTGAGCCGACATCAGATGCTCAACTTACTGAGCCCCCCAGGTGCCCCCAATTTTTTTCTGGTGCCTGGCATTTCATACGTGTGGTATGAACAAAGATCGTTTGCCTATCAAACTATAACAAAACATTTAACAAAATGGAAGCAGCCTCACTGGGAATATGTGTGGGCCAGACATAACGGGTCAAAAACGCAGAGCACTGCTGGGAGTGCTCCCCTTCTTGAATTTGCCGGGAGGAGGGCAACAGGTGTAGCCACAAGTTGAAACAGGGCTCCTTTCTCATCACAAGGCAAAAGAGTGTTGTGGCTAGAACTTAAAAACGCAAACTGAAACAGGCTTTAAGGGATCATTACAGGCCTACATAACCAGGAGAGGGACTCAATGGGTAAGACGCCGTGGCCGGGGNACTAAGCCACCCAGGCGCCCCAAAGGGTTCGGTGTTTTTGAAACCTGGAACAGCTCTGTGAATAATGAGTTGAAAAGCTGTTACTATCTTTGATCCTGTAATTATCCCCAAGGAAACACGCCCAAAGGGTGGGGGCAGTAATTGTACACGAATGTTCGCGGTGGTGCGCCTTAAAGGCGTAAAAACTTGGAAACTCCAACGCCATCGGATAGAGCCATGGCTAGGCAGCCACGGTGTTGCCACTGGCACAGAGCATGGGGCCTTGGTGGGAAAGGATGTCAACACCCAGCACAAGGTCAAAATCTAGGGCGGAGGAAGGGAAACAGCATGGAATAGTTGGTGCCTTTGGATCAGAGTCGTGTGTGAGTGTTAAGCCCCTCCCCTCCTTTCCTTAAAGACCTTCTCCCCTCAAAGCCACGCGTTCCTTTGCCCGCCTGGTGTTCTCTCACTTTCGTTACTGGAATCCTCAAAAACCCATTTCGGGGCTCCTGGGGGCTCAGTCGGTTGAGCGTCCGACCCAGGTTGATTTCGCCTCAGGTCACGGTCTTTCGGTTCGTGAGTTTGAGCCCCGCATCGGGCTCCATGCTGTCTGCTTCGGATTCTGTCTCTCTGTCTATTTCTGCCCCACCCCCTCACTCTCTATCTCTCTCTCAAAAAATTTTTTTTTCCAAATATAGTATATTCTCTTCAGTGGTCAAAAGCAACGTGGTCTCAATCAGGGGGGGTGAGCAGGGAAAGGGTAAATGTCCTCTCCTCCCCAGACTCTGCCCTTCGCAATAATCACAGCAACAGACTAAGCGCAGAGGAGCGTGGCCCTCCAGGCTTTCACTGCCATGGCGAACTCCTATACTCATCCTGCAGTTCTCAGCTCCAACGTCACCTCCTCACCTCCTCCGGGAAGCCTTCCCTGACCACACTCCACTCTTCCAGAGCAGGCCGGGCCCGGGGTGTCTCCTCGGCAGCACCATCATCACGACAGGCTTATTTGGGTAATTTGCCTGTCTACCATCCGTGTCCTGCACTGGGCGGCAGGGTCCACGCGGGGAGGGATTTGGTCCCCGTCCTGTTCACAGTGGGTCCTGTTCACCTGTTCACTTCCTTCTGAACAGGGAAGGGAGCTCACTCTCTGCCCGGCGCCCTCCTACATGCTTAATGTGGATTATTTAGTTTTAAGTTTCATGGACGGGATTAGGAGAGAGGTACTGCTGTCATTCCCATAATCGTGTCACCTATTCCGGGACACAGGTGGTGAGGGACAGAGCGGGGACCCAGGACACACAGGTGGTGAGGACAGAGCGGGGACCCGGGACACACAGGTGGCGGGGGCAGAGCGGGGACCCGGGACACACAGGTGGCNAGTGGTCAAAAGCAACGTGGTCTCAATCAGGTGGGGTGAGCAGGGAAAGGGTAAATGTCCCCTCCTCCCCAGACTCCGCCCTTCGCAATAATCACAGCAACAGACTAAGTGCAGAGGAGCGTGGCCCTCCAGGCTTTCACTGCCACGGCGAACTCCTATACTCATCCTGCAGTTCTCAGCTCCAACGTCACCTCCTCACCTCCTCCGGGAAGCCTTCCCTGACCACACTCCACTCTTCCAGAGCAGGCCGGGCCCGGGGTGTCTCCTCGGCAGCACCATCATCACGACAGGCTTATTTGGGTAATTTGCCTGTCTACCATCCGTGTCCTGCACTGGGCGGCAGGGTCCACGCGGGGAGGGATTTGGTCCCCGTCCTGTTCACAGTGGGTCCTGTTCACCTGTTCACTTCCTTCTGAACAGGGAAGGGAGCTCACTCTCTGCCCGGCGCCCTCCTACATGCTTAATGTGGATTATTTAGTTTTAAGTTTCATGGACGGGATTAGGAGAGAGGTACTGCTGTCATTCCCATAATCGTGTCACCTACTCCGGGACACAGGTGGTGAGGGACAGAGCGGGGACCCGGGACACACAGGTGGCGGGGGACAGAGCGGGGACCCGGGACACACAGGTGGCGGGGGGCAGAGCGGGGACCCAGGACACAGGTGGCGAGGGACAGAGCGGGGACCCGGGACACAGGTGGCGAGGGACAGAGCGGGGACCCGGGACACACAGGTGGCGGGGGGCAGAGCGGGGACCCGGGACACACAGGTGGCGAGGGACAGCGCGGGGACCCGGGACACACAGGTGGTGGGGGCAGAGCGGGGCCCCAAGTCCAGGCAACTGGGTCCCCAGGCCTCCGGAAGCGCTCATCCCGGCCGCAGCGGGGCGCACTCACCCACGGAGGCGATGTCGGCCAGCTGGTCCTCGGCCTCCTCGGGGTGAAGCAGGTCCGTCTTGCTCTTCTTCACGGCGGCTCTCCGCAGAGCTCCAGCAATGGGAACACGGCAAGAGGAAAAGACGTTACCCTTTTGGAGACGAGAACCACACACACCTCGGTGTCCCCGGGTCCTCGGCGCGAGGTGCGGGGCCAGGGAGTCTCTGCCTGTCGCTGGGTTGATTAGCCCTCACGGCCATCCGGTTGGGTGCGGAGTGAGAGTATGCCCATTGCACGGGCGCAGAGACGGAGGCTCAGGGAGGTTACGTGACGTTGCCCAAGGGGTCAAGACGAGAATCACGTCTTGCTCAGTCTGACTTTAGAGACAGGTCTGGGCTCCCGGGGCTGCCTGGGCCTGGATACACAGGGACCCGGAAGGAAGGCAGTCCACCCTTGACCTTTAGCACGCTTGCCAGGCAGGCTGAGACCGCGACACCTTCACTCTG
>NW_027527545.1:1070015-1076997 GCF_008692635.1 Crocuta crocuta | reverse complement strand
GGCACACGCTTCCAACAAAATGATTCAGACGCTCCCATTGGTCATCTCCCCGACCCAAAAGTAAAATCCACTTTGTGACCCACTGAGATAAACCCAAGCCCCTTTACTTCCTTCTCCCGCCTGGTATTTCAGTCAAAAGTCCTCACTCTCTCTCATCCAATTTCCAACACATGAGACCCCAGTCCTGAACAGTGAGCCAGATTCTTGGTTATTTATTCACTTAGCAAACATAGATGGTGAGGCCCCCAAACCTTGGAGGCATTCTGTTTGCAAGCATTAGCGTAATCTTCATAAACTGCCCACTGACGTAGGTATTGTTATAATGATGCCCATTTTGCAGATGAGGAAAACCGAGGCACGGGGTTAAAGCAGAAAGGGCAGGCCAGAGCATGTAAAGCCTGCACCGAGGGCCTGAAATTCCCCCAAAGAGGCAGATTCCTGCCATTCCTTGTACCTTCCTAGTCCTGACCTGGTCTTGGGTTTGTGTTCTGGTGTCCCCTGGGCTCTGAACGTTCAGCCCCTGGAGGCCCCTCAGAACCAAACCAAGCCTGTTCCCCCAGCACCCGGCTCTGGTCTCCCCCAGGGGCCACCCCCCGAGCCAGGCTCAGAGCAGTTACCATCAAAGGGATGCCTCTGGTCCCCGTCGGTTTCATCCTCGGCGAGAATCACCTCTTCTGAGGAGGAAGAGCACATCAGGTTAAGGGCCAGGGTCTGCGGGGCTCCCCTGGGACGTGTCTCCTTGGACCAGGAAGGGGAAGGGTCTGCCCGGCCACCTTCGCTCTCCTCTCGCTGATGGCGGCAGCTCAACCGGCCAGAAATGGGCTGCTCGGTTCTTCCGGACACGCAGCCCCCTTCAGCAAGGGGGTAAGAGCCACCACCCTCTCCAACCTCCCTCGGTACAAAACCCGGCTTCCTTACCACAGCCTGTAAGGCCTTGCCTGATCCGGCCCCCCGATCACCTCCCTGCCCTCCTTTCCTCCCACCTGGCCCTGCGTGTACCTGCTCCAGCCCCACTGGTTTCTTTGCTGTGATGCAACACTGCTCCTACCCCAGGGCCTTTGCACTTGCTATTCCCTCTGCCTGGAACACCCTTCACTAGACATCCATGTGGCTTCCTCCGGGTCTCCTCAGACACCACGTCCTCAGAGAGCTCCTCTCTGACCACCCCACCTCCTCCAAGTGTTTTCTTTTTCTTTCTTTTTTTTTGCCTCCGAGTGTTTTCTACTTCCTACCCTGCTGTGTTTTTCTTCCCAGCACTGGGGAGCACCCGACATTATAGGTACCAGGTTATTTTCAGTCTCTCTCACTAGAACACCAGAGCCCCGGGAAGTCGGTCTGTTTGCTCTACTGACGCATCCTGAGTGCCCAGAACAGTGCCTGACATACACTGGGTGCTCCAAAAGCATTAGCTGAATGGCTGAACCAATAAACAGGTGCGTCCTGTGTGTCGGGCGCTGCTCTTTCTCAGCCACGTGGCTTGGGCTCTCGCCCTGCGTACCCCACAGCCTCGGAAGGGATGTGCTATCTCATCTCCGTTTCCCCACCAGGGAAACTGAGGCACAGGGAAGTGGGGCACGTGGCCAGGAGGGGGTGGAGCTGGGCCGGACACTAAAGTTTATGGGAACACAGGATGGGATGTTCTCTTCTGGCTTCAGCCCAGACTCCTGCAGCTGAGAGGTGGGGCTGCTTGGTCAGGCCCTCTCGCCTCCTCCCGCCCCGGGGCCCTCCCCCCGCCCCCTTCAAGCCACACGCACGGCTCTGCGTGTGCTCCCGGGCCTGGGGTTGGGTTCCCCGGGCCCAGGCCGCGAGGCCCTCACCTGCTTTCGAGATCCACTCCATGTACCCGTTGAGCTCCCGTTCGATCTGCTGCTGCCGCCTCAGCTTCAGGAAAGCCCTCCGGTTCTCCACCCTCTCCCTTTCTTTGGCAAACTCCCTGCAGAGGCGGGACAGAGCATGGCTGCCTGCTGTCGACGTTTTAGGGACTCTGTGCATGTGGGTGCGTAAGGGCTCAGAAACTCCGGGGGGCAGTGGACTCTCACATGGGGAGTCGGGTCTCCTGGGAGGTCAGAACACCACCACGATGGGGGTGTGTCTGCCAGCTTTCCGCACTCGCCAGCGCCCGCACCCGGCTGGAGGGACCAGAACCCTAAATCTGCTGCGGGCCACACACCCCTTTCTCGTTCTCTGCCCTCCCAGGGAAAGATTTGTGGCCCTCTTTCAGGTTAGGCCAATGAGACACAAGCTGAAGGCTTCTGGGAACAGCTGTGCTTCCCTGACATATGCCCTGCCCCTTCCCATTCCCCCCCCACCCCTCCTTCACGTCTGGAACATGCAGATCTCTTGTGAGTGTGAGGCAGCCATTATTAGACCATGAGGTGNAACTCCGGGGGGCAGTGGACTCTCACATGGGGAGTCGGGTCTCCTGGGAGGTCAGAACACCACCACGATGGGGGTGTGTCTGCCAGCTTTCCGCACTCGCCAGCGCCCGCACCCGGCTGGAGGGACCAGAACCCTAAATCTGCTGCGGGCCACACACCCCTTTCTCGTTCTCTGCCCTCCCAGGGAAAGATTTGTGGCCCTCTTTCAGGTTAGGCCAATGAGACACAAGCTGAAGGCTTCTGGGAACAGCTGTGCTTCCCTGACATATGCCCTGCCCCTTCCCATTCCCCCCCCACCCCTCCTTCACGTCTGGAACATGCAGCAGATCTCTTGTGAGTGTGAGGCAGCCATTATTAAACCATGAGGTGTCCCCGGGGCCGAGAGCCTCTGCCTGGTAAGGGCATCAGAGCAGAAAGATAGAAGGAACTGGGGTCCCTGATGGGGCCATGGAGCCACCATTCCACGCCCCGGGCATCTTGTGGTGAGAAAAAGAAAACCTATTCGTGACGAAGCCCCAAAACCACACACAACACCCAATACCCAATCTTGGGGGTACGGGACAATATGTGTCATGAAAACGCAGGCCTGACTGTATGCTGAGATTTTGTATTTGCAAAACGCGAAGGGGAGAACCCAATCTTTTTTTTTTTAATATTAATTACAGAAAGTAAAGCTCTATAGAATTTTCTTGTGTGATGGGTGGTGGGCTGGGAAAGACTTTGAATGAGTCTGTATTGGAAAGAAGGTCCCTTTTCCTGGATGGAGGTTGCTCAATGCCACGGGTACAATGTTGTGAGTTGAAGTTGGGCTGGGTTTCAGCCCCCTTGAGCCTCCCTTTTGCTGGGTGCTGTCAGCAGTGTACAACCTGTGCACCTGTACCTGACATGCTCATAACTTTCTGGCTAACCCAACACGAGGGAAGAAGGCCTATTCTCTGCCTCTGCCTGGAGAATGAAAACAAAGGTTCGATGTCCTTTTTACAGGGAGAAGATAGTGAGGGGAGTGGGATGGGGACAGCACCATAGACTTACCCTGACAGCACACCCAGCACGAGGTTCAGCATAAAAAAGGAGCCAATGATGATGAGAGGGATGAAGTACAACCAGTTCCAAGTGTTCCCTGAGGCATCGTTGCTCTGCGGGAGGCGAGGAGGGAAAGCAGGTGAGTGTTCAGTGGGGTTCAGGTATGACTCGGCAGGTGGGAGAAGGGGGAGCTCTGCCCCCAAATGTTCTTGGCCTGTGGAGTCCTGGAGCTCTGGCAGCCCAGACAAGGAAACAGAACACATTATCAATGAGTGGCGGAAACCTCAGAGGTGTCGTTAGAAGGACAAAGCCGCCTCCTAATCACGTAGTCCTCACAGGACTCAGGAACCAGCACAAAACTCAGAACTTCCCACACCAAAATCTGGGAGAAGGAGAAGGGGAAAAAAAGCCCACCGAACCCCTGGTTCCCTCCTCCTCCCCAAAACAGTCACACTCTTCCCTTAGAGGAGGTGCATGAAGGCAGGGTCTGACTCCCAGGTTAAATCACCAAGGCAGCCAACAGGGCCGTGAGCCTTTCCCCCCACCCCCAATGTCTCAGCCTTATGTCAATCACAAAAAAATTCCCAGAAGTGCCCATCTCAGTTTTCAAGCAGGGAGAAGTCTACAAGTAGAACATTCTTCTCTGGGAGACTGGAACACTGTGCCCAGAAGGAAGTAAGAGGAGGGCATGAAAATCAAGAAGAGAGAGAGAAATAGAAAAAGCAGTGCTTACTCGTGCCAAACACTCTTCTAAGCACATTAGCCATGCTAGCTTAGTCAGTCATGATACCCCATTTTATCATCATGCCCATTTTATGACTGAGGAAACTGAGTCCCAGAAAAACAAAAGTGCCAGCCCAAGGTTGCAGAGCTAGTTGGTGGCAGACACAGGATTGGATCCCAGAGCCCATGGACCTACCCTCTGTCCTGGAGAAGCCTGGCGTCAGCAGCCAGGGCAGGGGGAACTGTATGGTGGCTTGTCAGCCCTGGGGCGTCAGCACAATGCAGGGCCCCCAAGTGTGGCTTTAAAAGCTCACCTTGAAACGCTGCTGCCCCCAAGCAAAAGGGCCCAAACGAGAAAGACTGATACCTCCAGATGCTGGAGGGTCTGGAAGCTTCACATGGTGCTTGTGGGAGGGTCACCTGCTGCAGGAGAGTCCTGTGTCTCGTGTAACAAAGACCCACAACCAGGTGGCTTAAAACAACAGGAATTTGTTGTCGTGCAGTTCTCAGAGCCCAAACGTTCGAGATCAGGGGTGTCGACAGGGCTGGTTCCTTCCGGAGGCTTCCAGGGAGAATTTCCCATGCCTTCCTCCGGAGTCCCAGGATTCACTGAAACAGCCTTTGGTGGCTCCTTGGCTTGCGGTGGCTCTGGTCTCCACCCTCACCTTCACGTGACATTCTCCTTGTGTGCGTGTTCGTCTCTGTGTCCAAATCCCTCCCCCACAACTGGCCTTTTAAGGACATTAGTCACACTGGGCGGGGGCCCGCCCTAATGACCTCATCTTCCACAATGACCTCATTTCCAATTCAGGCCACATTCTCAGGCGCTGGGGGTTGGGAGGACACAGTTCAATCCACAGCACAGGGCACAACCACTTTGGAAAATGGGCCGGGAATTTCTGCTAAAACCAGTCACGTACCTGCACCACCTCGCAGAAATTCCACTCCTGCGCCCCGGATAAGTAACCCACGAGAAATGCGTACCTGCATATGCCAGAGGCATACACAAGCCTGTTCACAGTGGTGATCTTTGTAATAGCCCCAAACTGGAAATAATCTGAACCCCCTCATCAACAGGAGGGAGGACAAATAAATGGAATATCATGCAACGAATGACTGCCACTTGTCACATGAACCCTTACAGAGTTAGTGTCAAGCGAAGGGAGCCAGGCAGAAAAGAACATCCCTGTGAGGTTCCATTGATACAAACACAAAAATGGGTAAACCCATCAACGATGCTTGGGGTCCCGATGGGGTACCCTTTGTTGGGGGACGAACAAGGGGTGGTTTTCCAGGGCTGAGAAGGTTCTGCTTCCTGGTCCGGGCGCTGGTCACATGATGTGTTCAGTTTCTGAACACTCATCAAGCTCCTCACTTACGATCTGTTCGTTTTCTGTATGTTTATTTTACTTCGATTTTTGAAAAGTTGTGTGTGTGTGTGTGTGTGTGTGTGTGTGTGTGAGAGAGAGAGAGAGAGAGAGAGAGACAGAGAGACAGAGAGACAGNGCGCTGGGGGTTGGGAGGACACAGTTCAATCCACAGCACAGGGCACAACCACTTTGGAAAATGGGCCGGGAATTTCTGCTAAAACCAGTCACGTACCTGCACCACCTCGCAGAAATTCCACTCCTGCGCCCCGGATAAGTAACCCACGAGAAATGCGTACCTGCATATGCCAGAGGCATACACAAGCCTGTTCACAGTGGTGATCTTTGTAATAGCCCCAAACTGGAAATAATCTGAACCCCCTCATCAACAGGAGGGAGGACAAATAAATGGAATATCATGCAACGAATGACTGCCACTTGTCACATGAACCCTTACAGAGTTAGTGTCAAGCGAAGGGAGCCAGGCAGAAAAGAACATCCCTGTGAGGTTCCATTGATACAAACACAAAAATGGGTAAACCCATCAACGATGCTTGGGGTCCCGATGGGGTACCCTTTGTTGGGGGACGAACAAGGGGTGGTTTTCCAGGGCTGAGAAGGTTCTGCTTCCTGGTCCGGGCGCTGGTCACATGATGTGTTCAGTTTCTGAACACTCATCAAGCTCCTCACTTACGATCTGTTCGTTTTCTGTATGTTTATTTTACTTCGATTTTTGAAAAGTTGTGTGTGTGTGTGTGTGTGTGTGTGTGTGTGTGAGAGAGAGAGAGAGAGAGAGAGAGACAGAGAGACAGAGAGACAGAGAGAGAGAGAGCTTTATCTTAAAGAGGAAGGAAATTCTGATCCATGGTACACGGATGAATCTTGAGGACACAATGCTGGTGACATAAACCAGTCATAAAAAGAGAAATGCTGTAGGATTCTACTTCTATGAGGCCCCTAGAGGAGTCCCATTCACAGAGGCAGGAAGTAGGTGGTGGGTGCCAGGGGCTGGGGGAGGGTGTGGGGAGTCAGTGTTTCATGGGGACACAGTGTCAATTTGCAAGATGTGACGAGTTCCAGAGAGGGGTGGTGACGATGCTGCATGACAATGAGGCTGTACCCAACGCCACGGAACTTAAAAACGGTTACAGTGGTAAATTTTGTGTTATCTGTATTTCACTGCAATAAAAAAGAAAAAAAAGGAAAATAAAACGAACAAACAAAGTCAACTTTCATCACAGACACAGGCAGGTTCTGGGGACCGTGACTATGTCAGGGCTCCTAGCTCATGCCCTTCCTCCAAGAAACACCCAAAGGGCCAATGCTGTGCTTCTAGAAGGTTCTAGAAAAAAAGAATGGAGTCAGCAGAACAGGGCTGGACGGAAGACTTTGTGCTTTTCCTTTCCAGTGCTGTGGCAGCTGAGGCTTCTCATGCCTATTTCTTAGGCTAAATATAGTCCAGGGAGAGAAAGCCCACACCAGCCAACACGG
>NW_027527545.1:1056456-1069835 GCF_008692635.1 Crocuta crocuta | reverse complement strand
GGGGGGGAGGATGGAGCAGGGACAAAGGGCTGAGGTCCCTCAGATTCAAGGCACCCCCTCCATGTCAGACTCTGCCCCCACCCCAGGTCCCCACCAGGCTCAGGACCCTCTGGCCCAGGAGATGCTCCCCAGTGTGACAGACCTGCACAGTGCCAGGCACTCAGGCTGCCTGAGCTCACTTAATCCTCTCATGGACCCCAATCCTTCCCATCCTCCTGGGTGAGGAAACTGAGGCACAGAGAGGTAACGTTCCATGCCCAAGGTCTGTTCTCGGTTACACTGTGTTGCCCCAAAAGATGGGCTGAATTCATAACACCGGTACCTGGGAACGTGACCTTACTTGGAATTAGGGTTTGGCAGCTGCCGTCAAGTTAAGATGAGGTCACGGGGGTGGGGGCTAACCCAATACGCCTGGTGTCCAAACACCAGGTGGAGACAGGGACACGCAGGGGAGAGGAGGGCCATGTGACTATGGAGGCACAGGGTGGAGAGGAGCCGAGGAACGCCAAGGGTCAATAGCCATAAGCAGAAGCCAGGAAGAGGCGAAGGAGGGTTCTACTCAGAGTCTCAGAAGGAGCATGGCTCTGCTGACATCTTAGTCTCGGACTTCTGGCTTCCCTGTGATGGTGGCCACAGAAAATGAATAAAGTCCCCGAGCTATTAAGTGGCAGAGGTACCCCACCCCCCAGTCCCTCTGTCACTCTATCCTTGGATAACTCTGCTCCAGCCACATGGGCTCCTTCCAGCTCCTCAAATGCACCAGGCATAGTCCCACCCCAGGACCTTTGAACCTGCTGCCTCCCCCACCCCCTACCTGAAAAGCTCTTCCCCAGATTCCTACATGGTTCCTCCATCACCTTCAGGTCTTTGCTCAAATGCCACCTTCTCCAGCAGGCCTTCTTTGATGGCCCTTCATTCCTAACCCCGTTTCCTGATCTATCTTTTTCCTTGTCACTTCGCCCTCTCTACACTTCATTTCTCCTGATCACTGTCCCCCGGCTGGAATGCTAGGTCCACAAGCAGCAAGGCCACTGTGTTTTCTTTTGGTCCCTGCTGAATTCCCTCGCACAATGCCAGGCATGCAAGTGGTGCTCAATAAATGTTTGTCAAATGACTGACTGAGAGGTGGGGGCCAAGTTCCCCGCCCAGCCCGCATCCCTCATTCTCCACCTGTTCTCCCTCCTCCCCTCTCCCTTGTCTGATTTTCCCCCTGGGGTGGACAGAGAAGGTGTTCTCTTTCCAATCTGGCCCAAGGTATTCAATTCCGTGCTCTGGATCCAGCAGCTCATGGAGAAGAAGCTGGTGCTGGGCGGGTGCAGGTTTTGATCCGGAGGTGGGCTTTCCGGGAGGGTCTGCTTGGGAGCAAAATGGGAACAAGATTTCCCCAGCAGAAAGGCTAGGGCTGCCATGGCCGCTCTGACATCAGAGGACTTGGGGGGGCCCCAGCCTCCCCTCCTGGGTCTGACCTCCTTTAGGTAAAGGGTAGGCGTATGCACAAGTCTGGGTTTGGGGACACGAAGGAAGGAGGGTGGAAACTTACTCACTGGTCATAATCAGTAATACTGAGAAGGATGTGCTCTGACGTCCCGTCCTTCCTCCAAAGGCTCAACGAGCTCTGGTGCCTGAGACGCTATTCCCCATCAGTGCCGTCACTAAATATTTCCGGCGACATGATGGGTCCCCCTGTGGTTGGCGACGGCCACCCGATGAGTGCTGGCCAAGAAGGAGTGGACGGAAATCGCTGTGCCACTTTTGGACCAGAGCCCTCAAAGTGTCAGCGTGGGAACCTCAGGGGTCTCTTTCCTTTTGGGACAGCAAGTGGCAACGTCCCAGCTGTTTCATTAGCTGGCTCCTGAGTGACCGTGTTGAACACGCCCTGTCTCCCCCACTGCCAACCCACCCTAGACGTGTAGTGTGAGCAAAAAAGGAGACTGCTGTCATTAACATCACCGAGACTTTGGGGAATGCTTGTTACTGTAGCCTAACACGGTTTTCCTGGCTGATACACCTTGCTATCTCTTTGGTTTGCTCCGTCATCTCCTTCATCTCAAATGTCACTTCCTCAGTGACCCTTATTCGGAGCTCACGAGGCAGGTGTGGAAGAAGAATGTCTCCAGTGTGTCCAATGGAGAAACTGATACGCCACAAGGTAAAGTTCAAGGTTACAATGTGCTACCTGTTTCTGTTCTCTGAGCCTGGAGCCCAGGGTCCCCTTGATCTTGGTGTGGTTGACTCTTCCTCATCACTCAGCCTTCAGCTCCACTGTGCCCCCCTCAGAGAAAGCCTTCCTGGACCCTCAACCCAAAGGACTAGCCCCTCCCTCCAGCACTGCCCGACATCCATTCTTTTCCCAGCATGCTCTGCTGAGTCACCATGTCAATCAATACACTTGCCTGTTTGCAGATGGTCTTTGCCCCCTAACAAGTCACCTCCCCAGGGCCCAGAGCGGCACCTGGCACACAGTAGGTGCTTACCAAGCACGGTCGGGCATGGTGCACAGTAGGTGCTTACCAAGCAAGGGGGCGGGGCATGGCGAATGGACACAGCCCTGAGATCCCTGGGGTTGAACTGTTTAAATAATATTAAGGATGGGAGACTGTACTGACCTCAGGCCCAGATGATCAGGCTCTTTCCCTGGAATGGGATCAGGCACCAACACTTTAGCAGAGCACTTCCGAGCCAATGAAAATACCCTGTGATTTCCACAGTTTCCATACCCAGCAGATGGGGAAACTGAGGCTGAGGAAGGGAATGGGATCTGCTGGCTCACACGGGGTGTGGACGGCACAGCCGGGGTGAGAACCGTCATTCTGACTTGCAACAGACCGATTGCTTTTTCGACTTTGCCCCTTCGCTGCACTTTCATAGTAGTTTATATTAATAATGGGCGGCCCAGGAGAGCCCCAAAGGAGATTCTGATTCATCCCAGCCGGGGCGCCGGAGCCGAGCACGGCGTCTGGCGCTTAGCAAGCATTCGATAAACACTCATCAAACAAATGAATGACCGAGTCCCAGTAAAATTCTCAAGTGCCTTCTGTTTTATGGTTTCTTTTCCTCTAATTAAAAAAATTTTTTTTAGTGTTTTATTTATTTCTGAGAGAGCGAGAGAGGCAGCGTGAGCAGGGGAGGGTCAGAGAGAGAGGGAGACACAGACTGAAACAGGCTCCAGGCTCTGAGCTAGCTGTCAGCACAGAGCCTGACGCAGGGCTCGAACTCACAAACCGTGAGATCGTGACCTGAGCCGAAGTCGGACGCTTAGCCAACTGAGCCACCCAGGTGTCCCTCCTCTAATTTTTTCAGCAAGGTTCATTCAGAGAAAGTATAGAGGATGTTAAAAAAAAGATACTCAGCTCAGGAGACCACCCAATTCCCCTGGAGTCCCGGATAAAAATGATGTGGCTTTGACCGTGAAAGAGCCAAGGTCCCACTGTGGCGGTACGGGAGGTCGAACGTCCCAGTTTACACCCATTGTAGAACATGCGGCGCCTGTTAATTATTTTTTGAGTCCTCCTTTACCTATTTGCTCTCAAAACTGTCCTGGTTTGGATGATAAATTATACACCCTCTCCGCCTGTGACCTCCTGGGACCTCACCACCTCCCACGTTCGCCCTCACTCTCTCAAGCAGCCATGTGAGCCATCTCGCTGCGCCTCACAAATAAATACCAGGCATGCTCCTGCCCCAGGGCCTTTGCACTCGCTATCCTGGCTGCCTGGGTCTTTCTTCCTTAACATACTTGCATGGGCCCCCTCACCTCCTTCAGGGCTTATTAGAAGAGCTACAACCTCTCACTCTGATGATCCAAAACCCCTCTACTGCTAAATTTTTCTAAGTCCTCACCCCCACTCTTACGCAGGAGTCTGCAAAGTCCAGCCCATGGGCTAGCCACTTGTGTTTGTAAATTATGGTTTTATTGTTACACAGCCACGTCTGTTCCCCTATGGATTTTCTCTGTGGCTGCTTTGTTGTGATTTCAAGCCTAAAATATTTAAGATCCCATATGCCCTTGACACATGAACATATAATCTCTTCATTAGGTTGCAGATCATCTCCCCCCCAAACAGGGTTTTTTGTCCCTTCCACTCATGACATATGCTCGGTGCCTGGAAGACGGCCTGCCCATAAGAGGCATTCAGTGAATGTTTGTTGAATGAATGCGTGACCCCAAGCCCCCCAATTTTGCTGCTCTGATATTGGCCACAATGAGCATCTATGAATAAGAAAGATTTAGGTCAAAAATCAGCTTCAACCACGAGGGGCCATTTGTCAAGGGACACACGTTCACAACCAGCTATGCACACTTTTGCCGCTTTCCTAACTGACACTAACTGAAGGAGAGAAATAAAGAGTGACAGAGACACACAGAAAAGCACAGAGGGGTGGGGAGGGAGAGGGAGAAAGAGAAGGCAGGCGGAGGAGGAGACAGAGACAGACATGGAATGAGAGAGACAAAGAGAGGGAGACAGAGGGGAGGGTCAGGAAGACTCTGGGAAGGGGGTGTAATGATTAGTTCCCAGCGTTGGGTTCGAATCCTGATTTTGCCACACTTGGCTATAAGACCTCGGCAGGTCGCTTCAGCCCTGTGGGCCTCAGTTTCCTCATCTGGAAGATGGGGTGAAAAATGTCTGTCTAATAGGGTTGTTTCCCAGATCGGACCACAGTGCAGGAAGACACGCGGCGCCCAGCGAACTCTGCAAACGGCGGCCAGAAATTAACTCCAGGTGTCTTCTCCTGCCAGGATCCCCCCGGTTGTTTCTGGTTTTGTTGTTTTTAATGCTTATTTATTTTTGAGAGACAGAGAGAGAGCGCAAGCATGGGAGGGGCAGAGAGAAGGAGACAAAGGATCCGAAGCAGCTCCGGGCTCTGAGCTGTCAGCACAGAGCCCGACGCGGGGCTCGAACTCACCAACCGCGAGCTCATGACCTGAGCTGAAACCAAGAGTCAGATGTTTAACCGACTGAGCCCCCCAGGCACCCCTGCCCTGGACTTTAGACAGTTTTAAGAATTCAGTCCTTTAAAAATTAAACTGCTCTCTCTCTCCCTCCCTTCCTCTCTCCCTTCCCCCATATCTATTTCCCAGACCGGTTCAGGGCGCCTGGTCCCGCCACCTCCCTGGCTGGCAACCTCAGGCCACGCTCTCAACCTCTGACTCTTATTTGTCATAAGGGGGGGTGGGGGGGGATGGGCAGTAACCTTTCCCTTTCATGTTATTTACAAACCAAACTCTGGATTTTATGTAGATTTCATCAGTTTTCCCATCCATGTCCCCTTTCTGCTCCAAGACCTGCCACACTGCCTCTAGCTGTCCTATCTCCTTCGGCCCCTGTGGTGTGCGATAGCTTCTCAGTCTTTCCGCGTTCATCATGACCTTGACTCTGGAAAAGGCCAGGCCAGGTATGCTGCAGGAAGCCCTGCAATCTGGGCTTGTCTGATGTTCTGCTCGTGACCACACAGGGGTTGTGAGTCTTGGGGGAAGAAAAGCAGAGGCAAGGGTCCCTGCCTGGCACATCCATCAAGGGTCACGTGATCACATATTCACTGGTGGTGTTGACTGAAGGCGGGGTCTGCTAGGTTCCCCCCGCTCTAAAATGACTACATCTCCCGCTTTGTTACTCTATTCTTTGGAAGCGAGTCACTAAAGCTAGCCCACGCTCCAATTAGCAGGGAGACTAAGTCCGCTTCTAAAGGGGAAGCTGCCTGCAGATAATAAAGTTCTTCCATAAGGAAGATTTGTTTCTTCTTCACGTATCGTGTTTATTTACTAACAAAACAGGGGGCGCCTGGGTGGCTCAGTCAGTTAAGCCTCTGACTCTTGATCTCAGCTCAGGTCTTGATCTCAGGGTCATGAGTTCAAGCCCCGCGTTGGGCTCCATTGCCAGGCATGAAGCCTACTTAAAAAAACAACAACAACAAACAGTAAAAACGACCACTTATTATTGCTGGGGTCAATCAGTCCTTTGGTGTGGACTCTCTCCCGGCAGGTGATGAAAGAAATATGCAAACCATGGGCGCACTGGAAAAATGTTCATGCCCTGGCCCTTCCTCCCCGTTTCCTGGTGCAGTAATGACCAAAACTCTTTTTTTTCTCCTAAATGTATAACAAACTTAAATTTTTTTTTCCTGACTGCAAAAGGACACTGTGATCACTGTAGAAAAACCTGATGAAACAGACACATACGGGAAAAGTACCGATTCCCCAATCCTACCCCCGCGCGCCATCTTGGAAATGTCTTCCAATCTCGTTTCCTACCTCCTACCATCACCTGCACACGCTTGACGTCAGAAAGCGCTACAGGCTGAGCTGTATCCCTGCGTCCTCGTTCACAGGTTGAGGCCCTAAACCCCCATGCGGGCTGGTATTAGGAGGTGGGGGCTTCTGGAGGCAGTCGGGGTCAGACGGGGTCACGAGGGTGGGCCCCCCATGACGGCATCAGTGTCCTTATGCGAAGGGACACCGCAGAGCCCGCCCCTTCTCTCCCCACCCCCGTGAGGGCGCAGCGGGAAGGCGCCGTCTGCCATCGCCCTGGTCTCAGACTCCCCATCTCCAGAACCGTGAGAAAATAAACTGCTGCTTACGCGTCTGCTCTGTGCCGCCTGAGCTAAGACACATGGTTTACCTTCTTTGTTTTTAATGTTTTAATTTTTGATTTTTTGTTTAATGACGCGGGGCTCCAACTCTCAAACCGTGAGATCCTGATCTGAGCCAAAATCAAGAGTCGGACGCTTAACCAACCGCCACCCAGATGCCCCCACCTGCATTCTTTGTAAAAAAATCAGTCCCCTTCCCTCCACTCATCACAAGGCAGAGCATTCCCTGAATCTGTGAATATTCTTCCCAACAGATGCTTTTTAATGACGGCATAATAGTCCCTCACAGAAAGGGATCACACAGCACTTAACCACTTGCTTCCAGTTCTGTTTTTTATTTTTTTTTGATTTTTAACATTTATTTTTGAGAGATGGAGTGCAAGTGGGGGAGGGGCAGAGAGAGGGAGACACAGAATCTGAAGCAGGCTCCAGGCTCTGAGCTGTCAGCACAGAGCCCGACATGGGGCTCGAACCCACGAACCGTGAGATCATGACCTGAGCCAACGTCGGACACTTAACCAACTGAGCCCCCCAGGCGCCCCTGTTCTATTCTTACAAACAAGGCTGAGATGCACATCCTGGCGTAAACCTTGGATGGCACTGCCGATTAGCGGAGGTGAGACTTTTCCCCGAAACGTGCTTTATCCGGGAAGCCAAGCAGGAAGGACAAGAAACCAACCACAACCGGGAAAACCCGGCCGGTGGGCGGCTGCGGTCCCCTCCGCCAAGAATGCACCCCCGCAAACAGCTATCTGGCGCTCTCCTTCTCTGTGGACGTTTCCCCTCCTCTGAGGAGCCCTCCCTGACTGCCCGAACTAGACCAGGCCCTCCTTTGCCTCGTGCTGCTTTCGTCGTCACCGGGCGTCACCGCGTCCCATTTCCTGCCTTTGCTCGCTGCCTGCCTCCCACCGCAGGGTCAGCTTATTATCATCATGTTCGCTGTGTCTGCCTCCCCTACCGGAGTGGGGACGTTTTTGTCTGTCTCCTTCATGGTGGGTCCCCGATCACCTGCCCATGTGCCAGCACCTGGTGGGTAGGTGCTCAACACCTGCTGAACACAAGAGTGCATTTCAAGGATGCAAGAAGAAAAGTGATGTTGGGACCGGGGTGCACGCCCCAGCCCGGCAGGTGCCATCTGCTCAGCATCTGCGCGCATCAATTCTAAGATGCTTGGAGCAGGTGCGTCCGAACTCTCCTCTGGCAATGAGAGGCTCTAGTGTTTGTGTTAAGGGGTGTGTGTGTGTGTGTGTGTGTGTCCATTTAGGAAGCCCCAGACAAGGATTAAGGTACAGTAGTTTATTTGGGGGGTGTTACGGATTGAATTGTGTCCCCCCATCAAAAAAAGATATGTTGAAGCCTTAACACCCAGGACCTCAGAATGTGACCTTGTGCGGAAGGAAGGCCATTGCAGATGGAATGGGTACAGGAGCAGGCTGGGCCCCGATCCAATGTGACCCATGTCCATACAGGAAGACGACCGTGTAAAGACGGGCCGCTCAGGTGGAGGGCAGAGAATGGATAAGCCGCCGACTGCCGAGGGCTGCTGGCAGCGACTAGAAGCTGGAAGAGGCTAAGGATCCTCCCCCAGGGGCTTCAGAGGGAGCCTGGTTGTGCCAAGGCCCTGATATGAGATTTCTGGCATCCAGACTGCCAGGCAATGAATGTCTGTTGTTTTAGCCACCACTTTGTGGTGCTTTATTATTGCTCTCGGCTCACATCAGGCCCAAATCACACTGCTGGGGTTTCTACCACACTGGGATGTGAGTGCATGGAAAGTTCTAGAAGGCTGCTCGGAGTCAACAGCAGCTACCAGAGGGGTGAGGGTGGGGAATGAAGTGGGACCCCACAGCTCACTCCACTTCCTCAGCTGCTGCTGGAGTTTTTATGGGGTACAATGCATGTATGTTTCAGAAAGGAGTGTCCACCAGGGCAGAGGATCCGGCCTACGTGGATCAGGCACTGTTGTCAACACTTCACACCTACCCGCCTCACTCGGTCCTCCTGCCCTGTTCATACTGCACAAGTGGAAACGAGGCACAGAGAGGCCAAGTGACTTGCTCAAGATTGCACAGCAAGGAAGGGGTGGAGGCAAGATGGGAACCCAGGCAGTCTGGGGCCTGACTCTGTGCTCTCCCCGTGTCCCCTGAGCTTGCTTACCTCCCCCTGTCCCCAACCCAGGCAGCTCAGCTCCAAGCTTCCAGGACAGACATCCTCCCGGCGATGGTGCTTATGACTAGAGAATCTTCTGGAAATTTGTGGTCGTGCTTACACTTCTCCCACCACTAAGCACATTCCCAGTGTCTTCCTCTGAAACGCTGGACACCTGACCCCACGACACAACCATTTCCCATGGTCACAATTTTCTTAGCTTCTGCCCCCCGCCCCCCAACCCCCGTCCCATTCTCTGCCTGGGTCTCCTTACCTTCCTGGCTCCCTGCTCTGTTTCACTTCCAGGAGGGCTCAGGTCCCCCCGTGGCCTCCCTTTCACACGATCCTTGCAAAGCAAACACCTGGAGCCCATAAATGTCCCCCAGCAAGCTTCTGCCAATTGGGTGTAACCTTTTGTCCAAGGTGTTTGCGAATGAGGCCCAAGAGAGAGACAGACACTATGCTCAGGTGAGGGCTTCATACAAGTCAGAAGACCATGTCTCTCCTATATTCTTTACATTTGTCAAACACTAGAGTAGTGGTAGGCGTCTCTGCAGTCTACAATATGCATCACGCTCCTGAGATGTGTTGGCTTGTGCAGTGCGTGACGTGCACAACTGTCCGTGGCACTTGTGCAATCCTGCCCCAGGCTGCACTCTCAACCCCACCCTAAAATGAACCACTGACCAAAAGGATGTGGGTTCCTGTAAATCTCCCTCCACTCGCAAAAGGGAAACGTCCTTAAGAAACATGAACTGTGACCTGGGGCGCCTGGGTGGCTTAGTTGGTTGAGTGTCCGACTTCCGCTTAGGTCATGATCTCGCGGTTCGTGGGTTCAAGCCCCGCGTTGGGCTCTATGCTGACTACCAGCTCAGAGCCTGGAGCCTGTTTCGGTCTGTGACTCCCTCTCTCTCTGACCCTCCCCTGCTCACGCTGTCTCTCTCTCTCCTAGAAATAAATAAAACATTAAAAAAAAAAAAAAAGAAACATGAACTGTGACCAGGAGAGTTCAGCAACCCTGTATGCGGGAGGAAGCCTGGTATAGCTTCCTCGGCAGGCCAAGCCCTGGCTCTTATGGGCAGAATCTTAACTGGCAATTTCAGCACCCAGGGCAGGTGGAGAGGACGCCTCTGTGAGTCAAAAGAGCTAAGTGGGTGGAGCCGCCCCAGGGTTCTCAGAGGGGTTGCTATGCTCGCACCCACGGCATTCTCGTGTGTGATCCTGACTCCTGACTCCACACACCTCCAGCTGCCTGGGGAGCCTCTCACCTGCACAGGAGGGTGAGGAGGGTGTGCCGTGTTTGGGGCAGAGGGGCCTCTAAACCCTGCACATCTAAATATCAAAACTACAAATGCATTTTCACCACTGACCCAGTGACCCCACTTCTGGGAATGGGCACCACCCACCTGAGCTGCACCCGCACAGGGATGGAAAGACACACCCCTGCTCAGGGCGGCCCTGAGTTCAATGTCAGAGGACAGGAAACTGTCAAAACATTTGTGTCTGGGAAACCAATTACACAAACCATGGTCTGCCAAACAGCGGAGTACTATGCAGCTGTACAAAATAATGAGGACGCATCCTACAGTGGAAAATCTCCAGGATACGCTGTTACGGGGGGAAAAAAAAATCACAGAACAGAAGAGCATGTCTAGAATGCTACCCTTTGGAGTAAGAAAGAGGGAGGCGGATATAGATTTGATTACACTTAATATCTGCATAAATAAACATCGAAAGCCTATCCCAGGAACTAAAGGGGTTGCACATCGTTCGGGGACAGGAAACAGGATGTAAGTGGGGCGGGTAGGCGCATACGTCTCCTTGGAAGTGTCTCGAACCTTTTCAAGACTTTGGACACAAGTGCTGACGGAAGCCCATATACTCTTGTAAATATTTAAAAGCTACTAAATAAAACATGCTGTGCGCTTCTCCTTTGTAAACATGCTTTTGTAAGCACTAGGAAGGTCAATTTAGCACCCCGATGTCTGCATTGGATCACAACATGAGCAAAGCCAGCCACGCTCCCCGGCCACGCGGGGCCTGCCTTCTCCCCGTGCAGGGCTCTGTCTGGCCCAGGGGAAGGGGGCTTCGTGCGGAGATGCATGGCCACTTCTCCTCTACATGAGCCTCGGCTCCAGCCAGATTTGTGCCAACAGGTGCGTGCACCCACGATATGTGACACCGTTGGAGAACAGAGCCACGGAAGAATCTCAGTGCAAGTCCTTGGAATCAGAAAATTCCAGAATCCCAGATAATCCAAGAGCGTGGTCTAGAAAGTGGGGTCAGTGGCGCCAGGTTCTGGTACTCAGGTCCCCTGAGCCCCACGGATGCCTCACCCTACAGGGAGGCGCATGGCTGGCAGAGGGCCAGGGAAGGTCCCGGCACAGAGCCCCTCTGTATCGATCTGAGGAGATATATACGTGTATATACATATATATATATATTTATCCATGTTGGTTTTTGAATCACACAAGCTTTACATATTGAAACAAAAACTAAAATTACATTTAAACACGTGTACACTTTAAACTTATTCAGCATCAGTGTGCTCTCTAGGTTTCCATGTTCAGAGGGGCCTCTTCTATTTAAAGTTCTGGGCACCTGCCCCTCCTCGCCCTCCCTGGTTCCAATTCCCTGGGAATTGGCTGATCCCGGAGGGCCTTCCCCACAAATTGGCATCACTTACGTTGTAGAGGAGGTCAGTCCACCCTTCCATGGTGATGCACTGGAAAACAGTCAGCACTGCAAATAGGATGTTGTCGAACTGAGTGATTCCATTGTTGGGCCCTTCCCAGTAGGGCTGACATTTGGTCCCATTGGGGCAGGTGCGGGCGGGTTCCTCTGTCCCACACGGAGCTGGAGACTCACCCTGAATGTCATCTATGAAAGGGAAGAGGAGAAAAGTCAGGGGGAAGGAGCTGGGACAGCCAACTCTGGAGAAATAGGAGCTGTAAAGATTCAATGCTGTTGGGGGAAGAAAAGGACTACTGGAATGATTTATCAACCTTGATTTTTTAAGTTTGGCTTTGTTGATCTAGTCATTGTTTTCTGTTTTATGAATTTATTCTCTAAGCTTTTGTTACTTTCTCTGTGCATTTCCTAAACTTTCCAGATGCATTCCTTTTCTTTAAGGCTACACATTGCCCTCTGAGTGCAGCTTTAGCTGCACCTCATAAAATCTGTCATACATGATTATCATTATTGCTCAGGTAAAATATTCTTGAACCCCTGGTTAACCAAGATACTTTTCTTCTTCTTCTTCTTTTAAACTTGTCAGATGTACACAAAAATAGAATAGTATAATGAGTTTCCACATACCTACCATCAACTTTAACACTTATCAACTCAGAGCTAATCTTGTGTCACCTTATCTGCTCCCCACACCTTGCATTGCCACTACAATGTTTTTAAAGCAAATCTTGGACACCCTATCATTTCATCCACAAATCAGATGCATGTTTCTTAATTTCCAAACATTTCCAGAGTTATCCTTTTGTTACCAATTTCCTGTTTAATTACACTGTGGTCAGAGGATATGTTTTGTATAATTCCGTCCTTCGAAATCTGCGGAGATGTGCTTTATGCTCCCGAATACAGCCGGTTTCGGTGAATATGCTGTGTGCTTTGTGAAGCAGTTGGGTGCAGTGTTCTCCAGACTTCCATTAGGACAAACAGGTCAGTCGTGTTGTGCTGTTCTAATGTAGCCTAATTTTCCTTTTCTTTTCTCTTCTTTTTTTTCCATTTCCTTTTCTCTCCTCTCTTCTTTCTCCTCCTCCTTTTTTCTTTCTTTCTTTGTTTTTTTTTTTTTTGAGATGTACCGGGCACAGGGAGCTGTACTGGGGGCGAGGGAGGCCGGTACACATGGTACTTACCCTTAGGCACAGGCGTTAAGTCTTCTCCCCAAACAGCAAAAGGCAGATTGTAAAAATGCCACAAGGAAAGAAACACATGTCAACAGACGCCCCTTTCGCTGGCAACCAGAGACAGCTTCCTGGCGAGGTTGGGCGGGCGCCACAGGTGGGATGTGAATTCCAAGGGGTTGAAGGCGAGAACCCGTGAGCCCACGGACTCACTGGAGCACAGAATGACCTGGGCATGTCCCCACTGGGCCAGAGTGGAAGATATGAGAGGCTCCTACTTGGCGAATCACGTCTTTGTAGGTTCTCAGAGACACTGTCCACCAAGAAAACAGCACGGGGTGGAACCCAAGCTCTCCACAAAACAAAGATGTATCTCAGTGTGTGTGCTCCGGGCACAAATGCCCAGTCTCCGCTCGGCAGCAGAGAGAAAGAAACCACAGAACGCGTGGATCTTATTGGCTTTTGAGGCTCCAGTTAAAGAGAAACCCGGGTCATGCAAAGTGACATCTGCCACTCCCGGGAAGTGACACCTAGCGGCACTGGTTTAACTGGCTGGCCGTGCCTTCCTCATTCACGCTGCACTTGGGACAGGGGCGATGATTTAATAAATACAGGCTGGAAGGCAAAATCTTTTAAACATAAGGCTCAGGGCAGGGAGGGGGGAAGTGCACGGTTTCCTATAATTAAACGACAACCGCTGTTTGTTGGGAAGGTCACCTCTGTCCAGAACCTTCTCCATCTCTACCCTGCGACCAAGTCTGGCTCAGTTCCCTCCCCAGAGCG
>NW_027527545.1:1044078-1056435 GCF_008692635.1 Crocuta crocuta | reverse complement strand
AGTGAACGCTGGTCCCTCCTTTCCTTCAACAGCTCCGGAAGGTTCGTTCATATTGGGCTTCACAGCTACGAACTGGTGGCAGATGAGGAGTCTTTTCTGGAAGCTCTTGGAAATCAGGAAGCCCTCCACCTTCCCTCTGCATTTCTCTGAGTGCTTAGCACAGTGCTGGGCGTGCAAGGACTGGGTTCCCAACGACAGAGGGTGCAGCTGGAGACCTGACTGCCTTTAGCAGTTTTTCAANTTTCTGCTTGGCTGGAAAGAAGAAGAAAAAGAAGAAGAAGAAGAAGGAAAAAAAAAACCCAAAAAACAAAACCCCAACAAAACCTCAAAACTTAGCATCCAGGAGTCCTCGTTTCTCTGCTCTCGGCTGACTTTTCCGAGGGGCCCTGCCCTGTATCTCTCCCTCCTGCATTTCCGCCTGGGTGACGAGGCCAGGCGCAGAAATAGCTCTGCCTCAATTAACACCTTCTTCATCGGGGAAAGAAATAATTAGGACATCCCATATTGAGCAAACTTCACAAGCCCAGGAGAGAAGGAGCCAGGAGGAGATACAGAAAGAGGAGGAAGCAAAGGCACATCTTGGGATACACGCTCCCCGTCCTCTGGGGCGGCCTGGGGCCAGGGCTCCGCCACTTGGGGGTCTCCGGGAGGAGACGGTGGCTGGGCAGCCACTCCGGGCCAGAATCTTCCTCCCGGCAGGACAGGCCTGAAACCTCTTTCTTTCCTCACAGGGGCTCCCCTACAGCATCACCGTCCCGTCTGCCACCCCCCGGAGTTGAAGTTCCCTGGCCCTGGAGTCGCGGTTCCCTGGCCCGGCACTAGCACCGCGGGGGGTCCGTCTGCAGCAGGATGGCCGGCGGCCCCCCTACTGACATGCAGGCTTCTCTCCTCGTCCGATTCCGTTGGGTGCTCGGGCTTTGGAGAGCAAAAGAGGTCACCGAAAATGCACCCAGAAGCTACCGGGCCCCTGTGTGTGTGGACAATGGGGGGACGCTGCCCCCGACACTGCTGAGCCCCACCCACTGGTCTCCTGCCTGCCCCCCCAACTTCTTGACCCGATCAGGCACAGCGTGTGGAGAGAGGGACCAGGACCCCACGTGCACTCTGTTCTGACTACTGGTGTCACGATTCCCAGCCGGGTGTTGTCAAGGCACATTGTGGAGACGCCAGGAGGAGCTGGCCTCGCTTCTCCTTTCCTCCGCGTGATGCGCTGCCCCCCTCCCCTCCCCCCAAGCCATCAGACCCCCTCATTCCTGGCCCGGCTTCTGCTGCTTCCTCCTGCTTGAGAACACGGCACGGCTGAGGGCCCTGCAAAGTTTCTAGGCGGAAGGTGGCACGTTCCGTTGCCTCCCCGGCCCTACGCACCCCTGCCCGCCAACCCCTCCAGTGCCTGCTCCCACCCAGTGGGCGGTCTGCTGTCCGCGCCGGGTCATTGATGCCCACCCGGGGGCGGTGCTCATCAGTGCCGGGCAGCAGCTGGTGGGTGACACCCCGGCTCCCTTGCCCCCCCCGTGGGAGGGCTCTAAGACCCGAGCCCTACGTGGTCTCCCCTAGGTGCCCGATGGGACTGAGCCCCAGGTGCCCACAGTGGTAGCCTGCCTGCTTCATACCACGTTCCTAGATGTCTTCCCTCCCTGTCTTGTGTCCCCGCAATGGCACTTCCTAGGATCACTGTCCAAATAAGACACTTACCCTCGGGCTAGCTTCCAGGGGACCCCAACGCAAGGCCATTTCACTCCCTCGAGGGCCATTTCACTCCCCCACCCCCCACGCCCAGCTCTGCCTGTAGCACTTTGGAAGGAAGTTCTCCCGGCTGCCAGGAGAAGGAAGCAAAGCCCCGCGTCTCCCTTCCGGGAGCTCGTACCCGAGGGAGGAAGCTGGGGAAAGGAACCATCATGCGGCTCGGACCTACCTGTCCCCTCTTCAAAGCAGGTGGTATGAAATTTTCCCATATAAAATTCTAACCCTATGATTGCAAAAATAAGGATTGCAAAAAATAGGAGGAGGCCGATCTGCAGCAGGGGGATCATGGCCTTCATGATCGACTTCAGGACGACTTGTAAACCTGGGGAGACACAGAGAGAGCCCCGCGGCTCCGTGAGCAAGCGCCCCAAACCCCAGGACCCCGCCCCCCACCCTCAGCACACGCGAAGCTGAGGGCGGGGCCGCAGCGAGGGGTCGCAAGCAGTGTTGGTTAATAAGATGGGAATGGACCCTCCTAATATTTTAAGGCACTTTTTAGTTTCAAGTATTTTCAAAGTATTTGACATATGCTGTGTCATCTGATGACCTTTTAGGCACAAAAGGGGCGGAGAAAGGGGCGGAGACCGGTTGCTTTCTGAGCCGTATTCTTCTTAAGTGTCAGGCAGCCTTCACCTGAGCGGGGAGCCTTTTCTTAATTCTTCCCACCGAGAGGGGGCGTCTTTTCCTCATTCACACAAAGGCTCTGGCGAGGGAAAGCCACGCGGGAAAGCCATCCATGTCCTAGTCGCGATACCGGGAGACGGGACATTATTCTATGGGCTTGTGGGACAGCCGCACGCAGCGGGCAAACACGGATCCCCATCTTTGAGAGATGGGAAGCAAGACCGAGGGCGGGGGGTTCACTCAAGGGTGTTAGACATTAACAGCCGGGGTTTAAGCCCAGGTCTCGGGGTGTCAGATCCTACAGGGTCGCCACTACTGTGCCGCCAGAAAAGCCTACGGTTAAAACGGGGGTTCCAACAAAAAGCCTGCGGTCTTGGGGCGCCTGGGGGGCTCAGTTGTTTGCGTGTCCGACTTCGGCTCAGGTCATGATCTCATGGTTCGTGGGTTCGAGCCCCACGTTGGGCTCTGTGCTGACAGCTCAGAGCCTGGAGCCTGTCTTCAGATTCTGTGATTCCCTCTCTGACCCTCACCTCTCATGCTCTGTCTCTCTGAGAAATAAATAAAACATTAAAAAAAAAAAAAGCCTGCGGTCTTGCTTCCTGATTAGCAGAACTTGGTGCAGCTCACAATTAGCACCCCCTGATGGGTGGAGACCGCAGGGGTCCGCAGCAAAGAGCAGTGCTGACCGAGGTGGCCAAGCAGTCAAGGCTCTGCAAGGCGGATGGCATTGGTGCCCAGGCGGGATACCCTCCGCCTCTGGTGTGCCCACCTTCCAGCTTCTAGAGGCTCCCAGCTGCCCCTCCTCTTTGTCCAACTACCCTTGGCTATCCAGAGCTGCCTCCCCACCTCCCGCCCGCAGGAAGGGAGCGGAGAGGCACAAAAGGCCGGCACGCAGTCTCTTCGCCTCGCACCTAGCTAACTAAGCATGTGTCGAGGGGACCTGGCCTAGTCAACTACTTACTAGCAACGTGACCCTCACCCAGTCGGGTCACCATTCTGAACCTTGGTCTCTTCGCCTGTGAACGTGCATCGGAAGAGCACGGCCCTCTCGGGATTAAAGGACAGAGCTCACAGCTGCCAAAGTGCCATCGTAAGTGGCGATTAATAGAAACTCTTATTAGTGTGAGCTTGGGGATGATCCTTAATTTAACACAATGCAGGCAGTTCCTGGAATCCTCCAGACCCTTCAGTAGAAGCACCCTTCCTTCTACAAAAAGATCCTGCTGGCAGTCGTCTGGGAGACCTTACTCTTTAAACCTGGATGGCAATGAATCTGATGGTGGAAGCCAATGAGATGTAACATGGGGGTAATGATTGAAACTATCTCACAGGCTTGTTGTGAGGACAGATGAATTTTAAAAATGGCAAACACTTAGAGCAGAGTGCCTGGCACACATAAGTGCTTATAAATTATTAGTGGTGGTCCGAACTGAGGCAGTGGGACAGAAAAAGGTCGGCCCTGTTTTGTTTTGTGGGGTTTTTTTATTTTGCAGCTGAACCTCTTTCTGACCCGGAATACTGTGGCCGCCCCCAAAGGGGGGAGTGGAAAGACCCTTAGAGAAGGAGAAAGGGGCACCGGGGGAGTATGGACTTTGGAGCTCATCACTGCCAGGCTGTCAGAGCTCAGGTGCATAATTTAACCTGCCTGAGCCTCAGCCTTTTCACTTGTCAAACGGGTTCACTGGGTGATTGCGAAGACAAAGTAAGAGACCGCATGTAAAGTCCTCTCTGCAGTGTCTGGTATGCAGCAGGCACTCGACACGTGGTCACCGTCACTGCCCCCTCGTGCTACCGGCCAGGCTTGGGGTCGCACTTACTAAGTCCTAGTCCTGCCGTTCTTAGCCACGTGACCCGGCTCTAACTGTTCAGGCTGCCCTGAGCCTCCGTTTCCCCATCTGTAAAACGGGAGATTTTACAGGTTCCCAACTTTGTAGAGCTGTGAGTCCTGACTGAGCTAATATCAACACCCCTCCTGACAGATAGCAGGTGGTCAATAAATAAATGGGTGCCATGGCTCTAGGGGAGGCCCTTTCAGGAGCTCACCCAGACCAGTGCCAGGTTTCTGGGGAGGGGGGGATCCCTTGGGAAGCTTCCCCCAAGAGAAGGCAGCCCTAGCACAGGCTAGAAGGCACTCAGGGGCCCCTTCTGAGATGCTCTGCAGAGGGGAAACTGAGGACTCCCGGGACCCCCGAGCAGACCCCTTGCCAGGGTCGGAAACTCACGCACTTGGGATTCCAGACACCAGCTTGAGCGGTCTCAGCACTCGGACTGCCCTCAGGGTCCGCAGGTCAAACTCCGTCCCAACTGTCGCCAAGATGCTGGAAGAAAGAAACCAGAGTGGAAAACAGAGGGTGGGTTTCAGGGTCGGACAGGAGCGGGACGTGATGTCATTTGCTGGCTCGGTGGCCTGAGGGGCGGGACTTTGCATTGCTGGACGCCAAGTGGGCGTATGGTCGATGGTGGTCAATAAACGCGGGACGGAGAGGAGCATAAGTTTCCCGTCGCTCGTGGTCGGAGTGGTACTCAATATATTCACACTCACAACCAGAATGAATCATCGGGAAGCCCGGAGGTGTGGGGGAGGGGCCCGGGAGAAAGGCAGACCCTTCAGGGGCTCGGCGCTCTTTACCGACTGGCAGGAAAGCGGTTCAATATTAGAAGCCCAGCCTGCATGGGTTCAAATCCCGGCCCTGCCATTTCCCAGCTGGGTGACCTTAGACAGGCCAATACTCCTCTCTGTGTCTGTTTCCCGTTTTTGGTAGAACAGGGTAACAGTACTGACACCACCTCAAAGGGGCGTGGGTCTTAAATGACTGGATACGTGGGGCGTTGCCAGCGTGGCGCCCAGCACACAGGAAGTGTGCTAAGTCACTCAGAAATAAATGAGAAAGAACAAAAAAATATAGAAAACTAAACAAGGCGTGTGGCTCTGCTGGTGTGAACTAGCTTGGTCATCGGAAGAAGCATGAGGAGGCCAGGGAGGAGGCCGAGCCAGGGTGACCGTGGGAGGCAGTGGGGGCGGGGCGGTGACAGGCACATCACACAGGGCCCTGTGGGCTGTGACGAGGACCTGGTTCCTTCTCCAAGTGCCGTGGGAGCCCCAGAAGGTTCTGAACGCTGGAGAGATGAGACGCGACCTGTATTACAATAAATCCCCCACAGCGGGCGCAAGGCCGGAAGTTGGGAGACTGCGGAACTTCCGGGTGAGCCACACTTCCGGGTGAGCCATGGCACGTCTGGGCGGGGCCACGCGGGACCCAATGGGGGCATTGAGATGAACTCAGTCCCACCCCCAGATGGCCTGGCAAGTGGGCGAGGTTCAAAAGCAAGTCCCTGTAGCCCCCGCCCGCAGGCGAGGGAGGAGGAGGCGGCGCAAGAAAGCTCAGCTCTGGATTTAAGTCCTAGCCCTGCATTCTCTCATTGCACGGCCTTTGTCCTAACCTGTCCAGGCCTCAGACATGCGCATAATCTGACCTCCCTCCAGCCCGGTGCAATCTCAACTAGCACCTAAAATGCACTATCTTCCATCCCCTGCCCCGGAGGAATGAAAAAAGGATTAGGAGGGGAGCAGGTAGAGGAAGGGGAGAAGGAAGGCTTCTGTGGCCAAGAAAGCCCCACGGAGGCAGACCTTTCATTCATTCAGGACATTGGTGGGGAGAAACGGGTGGGCTGGTGTCAGAGGCTCTGAACTTGGAGGCCGAGGAGGCGGGCCTTACCGTGTGGACAGTGGGAGTCACGTAAGGTTTCGGAGCAGGGGAGGGATGTGATTAGGGTTGGCGTGGTAAAGACGGGGCTGACAGCTGACGGGACAGATGGGCAGTGACGGAGGCAGAGCGAGGAAAGAGCGGGGAGAGCAGGCCAGCGTAATGACGGCTGGAACTGGGACAAAGGCAGTGGGAGTACAAAGGAGGCCCCAATTTAAATATAGCTGCCATTGATTGCTGGGCATCGGGGAGCTTGCCTGGGCTCATCAAATCCTGCATCCCAGCAGTCGCCAGGATGAGTCCCATTTTCCAGAGGAAACTAGAGCCCAGAGAGGTTACTAATGCATGGAGGTACACACCATTGAGCAAGAACGCAAAGCCTGGACCCCAGGACTCCAGAACCCCAGTTCTTCACCTCCCGTGGCTTATTGGATGGGGTGGGGACCACGGTGGGCAAGACAGAAGGGAAGAAGGGCTTCCTGGTTCTGAATGAACCCCTGAGCAACGGTCATTCACTTGTGCAACAAAGGTTTATTGAGCGCCTACTCTAGGTGCCCAAGGATGTCGCCATGAACAGAGAGGCAATGGGAAAACATAGGGTATGTCAGAAGGTGGGAAGTGCCACGAACAATATGGCAGCCGCGAGGGCTTCCCATGGAAGGATTAAGCTGGTGGGATGGGGGCGGGAGGAGCCCAAGATGATTGTAGGGTTTGCCCTGAACAGCCTGAAGGATGGAGTGGCAGTCAATTGAGATTGGAAAATGGTGGGTTTGGAGGAAGATCAAGACTGGGCTGTGGACACGTTGCGTCTGAGATGCCAGTCTTCTCTAACTCCCTTGTTAAAACCTTCCACTGGCTTCCATCAGGCTTAGCATAAAACCCAAACTCTACCAGGATCACCAGACCTTGCATGGCTTGACACCCACTGGCTGCCCTATCCCACCACACTCTGGCCACCCTGACCTTATGTTCCTCCTCCAAGAAAACTCCTGCGCACCCCAAGAATGTGACCTTGGCCATTTCTCTACTGCAAATGCCCATCCCCTTCACTCTCTCTCTCTCTGCCTTGATGGCAAATCCTTCAAAGGTCACATTTCACCTGCTCAGAGAGGATCGCCCTGGCCCCTCTAGCTAAAGAGATTCTTTGCTCTCCAGGATTATATTGTTTAGTAAGCTGTGTTTATTATTCACCTCCGCTTCTAGAATGTGAGCACCGTAAAGAGAAAGATCATTTGTGCGTTTGTGTGTGTGTTGTGTGTGCGTGTGTGTTGTAGTACCTGTAGCACCTTTTATGACCTACCAGGTACTCAATAAATATCTGCTGAATGAGAAAAGAGTGGTGGGAAACAGGGTCATGGTAGACCAGATGTCCTAGCATAGTACATAGGTAAAGTGAAAAAAGCCAAGGGCCCCCAGTGGAATGTTGGGGAAGAGCAACATTTTAGGAGACAAAGTGGCTGAGGAAGGAGATTGGTGAAAAAGAGGAAGTCGCAGAGGTGGATGGAGAGCCGGCAGGGAGGGCCACCCCTGGGGGGAGTCAGGTGCAAAGGATAGGAGCATCAGGTCAGTGGGGAGTCTTGTGGGGGGAGGGGGGGGAAGGGAGGGCTTGTGGCTGGAGAGAACGAGAGAAGAGGAAGCGGAAACAAGAGCCCAGATACGAGAAGAGAGGATTTTCAGGGTGGGAGACACTGAATACGTTTACGTGTCCAGAGAGAGATGACGATAATGGATCTCCTTGGCCTTTAGAGCCCAGCGGCCCGATAGGGTAACCACTGGCCCCACACAGCTATTTAAATATTCCCTTAATTTAATCTAAATTAAATCAGATGTTTATCCCTCAGTAGCATTAGTTGCACTTACACATAGCTGTTTACATATATAATTAGGTTAGACACTCAGTCCCGCAGCTGCTAATGCAGCTATGTCTAATGACGTAGTTCAAGTGCTCTTCAGCCACATGTCGACAGCGGCATTTCCATCACTGGAGAATGTTCCACTGGGTGGCGCTACTCTCGCATGTCCACCCCCCACCCCCCGCCCCAGGGCAGGGATTTTCATCTGTTTTGTTCACAGCTGTATCCCCAGGACCTAAAACTGTGCCTGGCACACAGCAGGTGTTCAATAAATGCTTCTTGCATAAACAGGGAAGAAGTGCAAGGCAGGAAAGCCTAATGATAACAGTATATTCTAGAAGAGACAGAAGGCTGGGTAGAAGACAGGACTTGTCTTAAACCAGGAAAAGTATCGCGGAAGAAACCGACAGTTCTCTGCCCACTAGCCAACCCTACCCCTCCCATGCCAGTGGAGTCCGTCTTCCGTCACAGAGTCAGAAAATGCCCAGTAGAGGGGCGCCTGGGTGGCTTAGTCAGTTAAGCGTCCGACTTTCGCTTGGGTCATGATCTCGTGGTTCGTGGGTTCGAGCCCCACGTCGGGCTCTGTGCTGACTGCCAGCTCGGAGCCTGGAGCCTATTTCAGAGTCTGTGTCTCCCTCTCTCTTTCACCCTGCCCTGCTCACGCTGTCGTTCTCTCTCTCTCTCCTAGAAATAAAATTTAAAAAAAAATATTTTAATAAAAAAGAAAATGCCCAGTAGGAAGTCTTTTTCCCAGGAATCCTTTCAACGGGAGCTCTAGTCACATGAGCCAGTCATGTGGCTAACAGGCTCCGAGGAGGCTGCTGGGAGCTGCTGGAAGCTTCTGGAGAAAAGTTTTCTTCCCCTGAGAAGAGTGACATGACAGGAGACACCTCCTTTCTCTCTGGCTGGATGCGACTGTGTAGACATCTTGGAACAAGGTAGCCATCTCGGGACCACGAGTGGTAAAGGTTACCAGGAAAGCCCTTATGCTGAAGATGTCACAGTGGAAAGCGGGAAAGGGTCCCTTGGGGACATCACTGAGCTGTGGAGTCAACCCTGCCACGAGCCACCCAGCCTCCCGACTTCTTGTAATGCGGATGGACAACAGCCATCCTTCCTAGTGGATACAAGCCAGGCAGCTTGGGTTCAAATCCCCGTTCCTCCAATAACTAGCTGTGTGGCCTTGGGCAAGCCACTCAACTCTCTGTTCCTCAGTTTCCTGAGCTGTACAATGGGGACGACAAGAGTAGTCACCCCAATGTGTGTGGGGGTTTATGTGATTTAGTAAGTCCTACATAAATGTTTGCTTTTGTCTTTATCATTTTTCTTCTTGTGCCAAGAAGTTAAGCCATTGATAAAGTCAACAGTCATTGCGTTTTTTTCCTCTGTCAGATTGCTTGGTGCTTTTACGTTTTATTCCATTTTACCCCCCAGTATCTTTACCAGATGAGGGTTCTAGTCTCTTTCCATGAAGAGGAAAACCGAGACCCAGGGTGTGAGCTACTTGTCCACAATCACACAGCTAACGTGTGCTGCCTGGCTCTTGCGTCGGGCTGTGCCACCTCCACCGGGCTGCCCCTGGGGAACTCCACCACCCCACTTACCCTCCCCTGGGACTTCAGCCAAGCTCATTCCTCCACCAACCTGAGCATAGGAAGGAGCTAGATTTTTCTCTGCTGGCTGCAGGCCAGAATGTCAATAATTACTTGTGCAACTATAATGTGTCAGGTGGGCAAGGAGGGAAACATGTGCAAAGGCCCTGGGGCTGGAGATACCTCATGGTAAAGAGTGAGGTTACTAGCTGAGAGGGAAGGAGTGGAGGACAGAGACAAAAGAGGTGTTAGCATGGTCAGATAGCAGGAGAGAGACTGGGGACCGCTATGGACCCCTGACCTCAGGTTAGGAGAAACACCTGCCCCAAAAGACAGGGTCAAATCTTCCTGAGATGGGTACTTGAAGCAGAACTGCTTCTCATGCAGTCTATATTCTTGCCATTCATAGATTGTGCAAATCCTCTTCAAGTTTATTTTTATATCACTTGGCTTTTACCTCCTCTTAGAAAAAGTATTTCTAAAATTCCTTTAAAAGAAATCTTCAAACAGAGAGAGTCAAGTTAATGGCTCTCCTGAGTTCACGGCGTATTTATTTATTTGTACCTTTGGTCTGGGCAGTGACTGCCCCTCTCTGTTCATTTGCCCATTGGCTCACTCATCCATTCATTCCCTTGCACCCCCAAACCCTACTTTCATTCGTCTCTCCCAAGAGAGAACCGATATCACGTTTAATTTGGTCTTACTGGAGTGCATTCCTGCAAAACATGTGCTTTATTTTGAGGGCTTGTATTTTTAACTTACACTGACGGCACGAAGTCAAGCATGGTCTGTGGTTTCCGGTTTTCACCCAGAATCAGGTTTTGAAGCCCCATCCTGGGTGGTCTGTTAGACGTGCCATTCCGGAGCTCTCACTGGGCCTGGGGCTCCGGGACAGGGGGGCGCATCCGCCGTACTCCCCTTCCCTGGGGATGGACGCCAGGTGGCCCCCAGCTCGCCCTCCACAGATGGTGTTGCAGTGAACGAGCTTGTACCACCGCTTGACACACCCGGGAGTGAAAATCTCCCCGGGATGTGTGCCTGGGAGCTTAACTGCTGGCCGAGTGTGAATTGCCCCGCTTCGCTCCGCCCAGGCCACGCCCACAGGGGGCGGGGCAGGAGTCTCCAGAGTCCCCTTGGCTTAGCCACCTTGCTGCCTTTTTCCACTCTGAGAGGCATACGAAAATACTCGCTGCTTTCGTGGTCATCTTTCTGATTATAAATGATTTGGGGTACCACGCCACATACTGATTAGCCTTTCAGACATCTCTTCCCTAATGTCCCTGATCATATATATATATATATATATTTTTGGCCTCTTTTCCTGTTGGGGTTATGCGTTACTCTTGTTGACTTGCAGACACTGCCTTGTATAGTTCTGATCGGTGCTGCCCAAGATGGTGGCCGTTGGCCACATGCAGCTATGGACACTGGAAATGTGGCTGGTGTGAGGAACTGAATTTTAATATTCTCTCGCTCTTTTTAAAAATATTTTGAGACAGAGAGAGAGAGACAGAGACAGAGCATGAGTGGGGAGGAGCAGAGAAGGAGACACAGAATCCGAGCAGGCTCTAGGCTCTGAGCTGTCAGCACAGCCCAATGCTGGGCTCGAACCCACGAGCCATGAGATCATGACCTGAGCCGAAGTCGGACACTTAAGTGACTGAGCTGCCAAGGAGCCCTACTTTTTAAAGTTTATTTATTTTGAGAAAGAAAGAGAGAGAGAGAGACCTTGTGTGTGAATGGGAACGGGGCAGAGAGACAGAACGCCAAGCAGGCTCCCCGCTGTCAGTGCAGAGCCCGATGTGGGGCTCGAACTCATGAGCCACGAGATCATGACTAGAGCCGAACTCAGACACTTAGCTTAACAGACTGAGCCACCCAGGCACCCCCCAAGGAACTGAATTTTAAATTGTATTTACTTTTAATTCATTTACATTTAATACTGCATGTGTCTGGTGGGCAGCCTAACGCACAGCAATTAGATACTAGTCTCTGGTCAGTTATTTTTCTATCATTCTATGCGCGGTTTACAAATACGACTCTAGTTCTTCCCATGCACCAGGTGCTAGTCTATATGATTTATAAATATTAACTCATTTAAAACTCCTAGCAACCCCATAGGTAGATACTATTCTTTCCATTTTAGTGGTGAGGAAACTGAGGCACAGAGAGGTTGGGCAACTTGTCTGTGGATTCACAGGAAACAGTAAAGCGAGATCTGGATGTGGGCAGTTTGGGTACTAAACTGTCCCCATTATGTCTTTATTTGAACAGAACATCTTACTTTTCATTTAATCAATTATTTTTATTATTATTATTATTACTACTGTCTTAGAGTTTGCGCTTTTCAAGTTCTGTTTAAGAACCCCTTCCCCCGCCCCAGCCACACAGATATTCTCCTTTCCCCCCGTTAATGTGAAGTTCTTACCACTCACACAAGGTCCCTCTCAAGCACCTTAACCTTTGCATGGAGTCTTTCTTGCACTTATTTGCCTTCTAAAGTAGAGGATTACACAAAAGGACACGTTTCTATTTTGGGTGATTCCTGAAGCTTTCTTAAAATGCAGTGTTTTCTTAAAAAAAAGAAAAAAAAAAAAAAAAGGAGCAAGAGCAGATGTAAAAACCCCGAAAGGAGAGAGGTTAAGTGATTCTAGAAAAGCTGGGAGCTCCAGAGGGGGGTGAGTTTGCCGGGGACGAGAAGGGGATGATGGTGACCGGAGACAGGTGGGTTTGGAGATGAGCAGGTGGTGGGCCCGTGGAAGGGCACCATCCTGATCCTGATCCCTTGCTGATTGCAGGGCTGAAGGAGGCGGGAGAGAAATGGGTCCCTGAGACACTGGA
>NW_027527545.1:1033827-1043977 GCF_008692635.1 Crocuta crocuta | reverse complement strand
GAGTTGGGGGTGGGGGGGTGGGGAGGAGAGATGGAAGAAATCTGTCCAAGTTTGCAAGCAAAGGGCACAGAGTCAGTGCAGAAGGAGAGCCTGAAGGTTTTCAAATGAGACATTTGATGGAGTAAAGCGCTCGAGGAAACAGACGAGGAATGTTTCCCATTTAATTCCCAGACACATAGTAGGCACTTCCTGAGGGAGAGGCACTCCCAGATCAAAATGAAAACAAAAACTCAACTCTCGGGCCGGTCTCAGCTTACGACGGTGTCCACAAAAGCGACTCCTCCCTACGACCCAGACACCCCTGTCCTAGGAATACCTCCCGCCAAAGACAAGCAGTTTTCTCCACAAGAGCTGCGAGGTGCAGGACACCCACATGCCGGTCTCCCGAGCAGCGCACGTGGCCATGACCGTGAACTTTGGCCCAGCTCGCACACACAGCAGCACAGGAAGGGAGCCAATGGGAGCGTGCTATGGGATCCCATGTGTTCACAAGTCAAACATAAGCAACACTAATCCACGCAGTTCCGTGTCAGGGTGGGGCGACTGGAGGGGGACGAGGAGGTGTCCGGAGGTTGGGGACAATCCATTTCTTGATTTGGGTGCTGGTGACAACGAGCGTGTTCAGTGTTGGGAAATTACTCAGGTCGTAGCCGTGTCTGTGTGCTTCTCTGCATGTATGTTCTACTTCAATATCAAGTTCTAAAAAAGCAGGATTAGAAAGAAGGTAACGTTTACGAAAGTGGTGGCTGTGGGCCAGGCAATGAGCATTGTTTTCATCAATCCCCGTGATGACCCCCCGAAGTGGGGCCGGTCATTCCTTCTACTTTCCCGATCAGAGAGGTTGAGTCGCCACTCCAAGCCCGCACAGCTGGTACACGGCCGAGCTGGGTTTTGATACCAGCTCCCTTACATTTCTAATTACTCTGCAACGCTTCCCAGGCTTGGAAAAGCGAAGGGATGTGGATTTCTCTATGACAGAGGAGAAAAATAAAAAAGAGGATGACCTTGAGGAAAACTGAAAGGAAGGGAATTTATTAAAGTGACCGCCAGCGTCTTACGAAGAACTGGGCCAGATCTCAAGGAATCAGGAAAAGATTGGAAGCAGATGTGAGGGGAATTTAATAAGGCAGTGACTATAAATAAAGAAATGCTGAAGGATACTGAAGATCCAAATAAGAATCACTGGGCAAGAAGGCACGACACCCTCCTTACTGGTCCTCTTGTGCCCATTCTAACCTCAGCGATCATTTCCCAAAATGGCAAGACTTAACACTTCATACAGTTTTACTTTCTCATCGCCCCGATCACAGGCGCCGTCATCGTGGGAGGTGGGCAGACACCCACTTCATTGATGAGCAAACCAAGGTTCTAAGAGGCCAGGTGTCTTGTCTGAGATCACACACCCCTGAGTGTCAGTGAACTGAATTCTGACTCTACTCTGCCCCGTGGGGTAAACCTCCATTCCCAGCAAAGAGGCTCCCTCAACCTCCTGCTCCTCGCTCTGCTCCTTGTCCAGAGAACCTCCTCCCCACGGAGGTTCCAAACTGCCTCCTTCACTGTCCAGCCTCACCCCAGACTCCTTTCTCTTCCATCCCATAACCTTCAGGGGCTCAGGTGACCTCAGAACCTTGCTGTGATGGTGGAAATGTTTTCTTCTGAGCTGTCCAAGATGGCAGCCAACAGCCACGTGCGGCTAGTGCCTACTGTGCTGTATTGTGTAACTCTGCAGCTATATTATAGAGTAGATTACATAAACGAGGGTACGCAGTCGGTCACATGCTGGTGTGTGCTTATTATTCCCCACTTGCTCCCCAGGTCGACTCTCCAGCTTGTGCTGTGCTCTGTGCGATTGAGCCCTGTGGACTACAACTCCCAGAATGCTTTGCTCTGGTTCCCGCTTGGGTTTGGCCAATGGGAGGCACCAGCAGAAGATAAAGGAGAGAGGCTGGAGTATTTCTTCCATGCTACCTCCCTGGTTCCGAGCCTACACCTTCCTGTGTGGCCATGCTCAGCTGAGTCCCAAAAATGTCACGAAAGCAATGGCTTGCCTCACGGGATCTCAACATCCCCTACCTGTTTCCTTTACCTGCACCTGCCACTTTAAAGAGTTTCTTAATCACCCGTTCTTCATTTGAAACCATCTGGTGGGTGAATTTCGTTTCTGTGGAGACCTTGACTGATAAAAGGTGGGTAGAATGGATGACCCATGAAGGCTGCCCATCTGAGGGTTCCCAAATCCCACAGTTTCTAAAACAAAGGTCTCTATAGAAGCAGGATTTGATTCCAGGTCTCTTCGCCTCCAGGGGCAGGGGTACTCTGTTACCTTTTCCAAATAAGCCTTCAAGTTGGGAGAAAGACAGTCTACCAGGTTCTTGCCTCACCGCGTGGCAAAGCAGGAACAATTCTTCAGGGCAGGGAGCTTAAGAAACAGAGGAGGTGGTGTCCGAAACCTGTCCTGAGGCGGGTTCCGCCAGGGGACATCCGAGGAGATGTGGAGTTCAGTTCCCATTACTCTCTGTCTCTTCTTTCTGGGCACTGAGGCGGGCAATGTTTCCCAGCCTTGCCGGTAGGCGTGTGGCTCTGTAACTAAGCTCTGGCCAATGAAAGGAGAGCGGAAGCCCTGTGGGCTGCTTCCAGGCCTGGCCCAGAAACATTTCCTGGGGGCCCTCATCCACTCTTTTCCCTTTTGTGGCTTCATGATAAGGAACACAGAGACCTTAGAAGCCCTGGGTTGAAGATAAGGAGCCACAATATGGAAGGAACCTGGGATTCCCTGTCCCTGGTTGGAGGAGAGAGCTGCGCACTGTTCAAGGGTCCTATTTTGGACCTGGTGTGTGTGGGCACTAACTTCTACTGTGTTTGAGCCCTTACACATTTGAGGGATCCTTCGTGACAGCAGCAAGCACTTACCCCATACACTTACTAGTATCTTATCTAATACACAGTGACTACTACACTTGTGCAGCTGAAATGTCAGCTCCATGAGGCCACAGATCTGTTTCCTATTCCCTGGTGGACCCTTAGTACGTGGTAGGCCCCATAAGTAGGTCTTTGTTGAATAAGCCGTCAGCTTCGATGTTTCTTTTCAGCTGAGTGGAAGACAGGAGAGCATGGCAGAGTGGAAAGGGGCTGGGTCTGTGTCCTGACCAATTATCTACTGACGGTCTACTTTGGGCACATTCCCAAGCCTCAGTTTCCAAACAGGGAGGAGAGAGAATGACAGAAGAGCTTTTTCTTTCTTTTTGTGGACAGAGGGAGGATTCACCGTGACCATTCATGAACAGGGCTGAGCATGCCGCCTGACGCATAGTAAAACCCTCAGGAAGCAGTGGTCACGATGATTTGGGCATTTCTTGTTGGCTTACTCTGACACTGCCCCTGTAATCAGGTCTGACACATTTCAGGGCCCGAGGTAGGGGGTGGGGCGGGGAGAGGCAAGGCTTGAGCCTGGGATTACAGCCAAAGACCAACTCAGGAAATGCTATTCCACTCCTATGATCCTTCTGCTGTCCCAGGAGGGCTCAAGACTCTGTTTTTTGTCCTGACCTCAGACTAACTCTGCGGGAATTAGACCCGCTGCTTTGGTGGCTGGGCGGGGGGGGGGGGGGTGGTGGTGAGTGTGCTCATTTTGCTGGCTGAGGAANCCTCTAGATCGGGGCCCCCCACAAGGAAGCCGGAACTCAGAGAACCTGGAGGAGTCCTCAGGACTCACGGAGGAAACAAACCATACTTAAATTCAGGGGATCCCACATTTGGGGGTATTCTCATGACAAGCAGCCTTGGGATATAGGGGCGATTGGACACACACCTATTGGGTCCTTCTCCCCATTAATTAAAATGTGAATCACAGCTGAGTCACTGAAGAAACGAAAGTGGTCAATGAACAATCCCCACTTCCTCCCTCCTTCCTTGCTCAGAGAGATGAGTCAGCAGAAGTCCGGATCCAAAAGTGAGAAGGAAAAAAAGCAGGGCTGGGGAGTGGAGGGGGAGCAGGAGCAGAGCAGACCTGAGTCACTTCGTACTTTGTCTTTAGCGGAAAACAAGTCTTCAAGCTCGGGGCCCAAGGCGGCAGCCACTCCTTCCGGGGCGCCTGCCTCAGTTTCTGGTTTTCCACAGACTCCTGGCACCCTGAACTCTACCTGAACCCCAACAATCTCCTTCCTTGCTTCCTTTAGACAAAGGGAGGTTCCTCACCCACCTCAAGCCTCTATCTTTCCCCCAAAACCCTGCGCTCCCCTGTGAATTCACAAACTGTGATCACATTTTGTGAGCTCACGGAAGAGCGGGGGGCCATGTTGCCTCTAGCCAGCCAGGAAGGGCTGTGGGGAGCACATGGAAGATTCCAGAAGTGGGAGCCCCTCAGGATCAGGGCAGCCACGGAGCCTGCTACCTAAAGGCATATGGCACCTAGAGCCAGGCTCGGCCTGCATCCTGGCTCTGCCAAGTCCTGGGAGAGCTAGTCTGTATTTCTGAGTCTCGGTTTCCTCATCTGTGAAATGGGGCAGCAAAGATCCTGCTCCCAGCGTGGGGAAGATGAAGAAGCAAGTACCCACTAGAAGTGAGCCGTGATGGTATTCATTACAAAAGCATAACCCAGGAACTCGTGCCTCGCCCCCGAGGCCAGCACCCGGCACACCACACTCACGCAGCGATATGTTACGTGTGTGCGCATGGTGATTTCCTCCACAAAACGGCCCCATGGCACATAACACGTCTGACTTCTGCACCACGCATTTTCAGGAGGATTCGTTTTACTTTGAAATTCTCCAGGGGTTCCACCAATTGCCCCTGTCTTGACCCCTTTGATATTCGAACATTTCCTTTAAAGAGTTGGTGGAATCTTGTGCTTATTCATTTTTAACCAGAGGCACACTGTCCAGGTCCCATCCCTTAATGTCTCAGGGTGTGATTTCAGCAGTTTGCCACCACCAGCTTTATGAAACCCTGCATTTTTTGTTTTTATGAGGTCGGCAATTTCAATCCCGTCTGTCTTCAACTTGCACCATATTGTAGGATAACATTTAACAATGGAGAACGGTGGCTCTCAACCAGGGGTAATTTCATCTCCCTGAGGACATATGGAAGTGTCTGGAGACATTTTTTATTGTCATGAGGGGGTGGGGGGGGTGCTACAGGCTGTGGTGGGTGGTGGCCAGGGCTGCTAAGATCCTACAATGTATAGAACACAAAAGAATGATCTCCCTAAATGTCAAAGGTACTGTGGCCGAGAAACTGTGATCTAGAACCTGATCGATAAAGGCTGTGGACCCACTGGGGTGAGATATCTGGAGTCAGAACTCATTTTTACATGTGACCAATTTCTTAGTGACCAAAAAAGTACATTAGGTCTTTTGGGCCCCTCTGCCTCCTTCTGACTATAATAAATTTATACTAAGCTCGAGCCTCCTAGCCAGACTGCCTGGATTCTAATTCCAACTCTGCCACTTCCTTGCTGTGTGATCTTGGGCCAGTTACATAACTATTCTGGGCTTCAGGGTTTTGGGTTTTTTTTAATCACCTGTAAGTGTGGCTAATAATAGTGCCCACTGAATAGGGATGTTGCATGAAATGGGTTGATATGTGCAAAGTACTTAGAACAGTGCCTGGTACACAGTGAGCTGGAGGGTGCGTAGGAAGGGGACTGAATTCTTGCTACAAACGTGGTACAAGTATGGAGTGCTGAATGAAGATTCACATTCTCCTTCCACAGCATTGGCTGGGGAATGGCTGCAGGTCAGGAACTACATTTCCCAGTTTCCCTTGCATCTAGGGGGGGCCATGTGACTACATTCTGGCCAATAGAATGGGGTGAGAAGGGAGGATCATCCCTTCCTGGTCACGCCCACAAATATGTCTCCCTTGTCCCCACTCCACTCTCCCTTGCCCCCAAACTGATGCCTGGGAGCAGACTCTTCCAGCAAGCTTGGCAGTTGCATGCGGAGAAAGGCAAAGCCTCCGTCACCCTGGATCCCTGAGCGACTGTGCAGAGCAAGGCCATACGTGGGCCTCCTACCCATGCACCATATCCTGTCCCTTGCCCGCTGCACTTTAGAAGTTTATTTTTCTCTCGTGTATGTCCTTAAGCCAGAGAGTTTTGTTTTATCTGTTACAGCAGCTGGTGTTCACTCATACAGTCTGTTCCCTCAGGGTGGCTGTTTTTCTCCATCCTGTCCTCACCATCTGAGAAGCTTCAACATGACTCTGATTCCCTCCTTTCATACCTTCCCCACGATCTGGCAAGAACAGGCAGGAGAGAAAGTCCCTCCTCCCAAGAGGGATGGAGAAGGGGATGGGTTCCCTGGGCCAGGATCCCTTAATAAAGATCCGTGAGCTTTCCTTAGCCAAGTTTTGGATCTCAGGCCAATTAAAGAGGGGGAGGGAGACCTGCCACACACTAAATTCAAATTCATATTAGTGCCTCCGAAATGGTAGTAATACGTGCCAACACCCTGGTAGTCTGCTCAAATGTCTCAATGTCACCTTCCCAGTACGACCTACTCTGACTACCCCATCGAACCCAACACTGCCGACTTCCTGACCCAACTGTGACTGTACTGTCTTCCCATAGCACCTTTGAGCTCCCAGCACCCCATTACTGTTTGTGACCCCTACCCTGATAGATCATAAGGTCACAGGTCTCCACGTCAGCGAGAACACGGCCTGGCAAATACTAACCGCTCAATAAATCAACGGATAGGTAAATAGGCAGGGATTAATTTGAGTCAAGCGCTTGCTCTGTGCTCAAAAAGTCCTATTACGCATATAAACCCACCTCGAGCACTCACGGCAGTTTAGCAAAGGGGAGACTATCGTTATCCCCACTCCACACAAAAAAATAAGTTCAGAGAAGGCAGGGGGAGAGCCAGGATTTGAACCTGGGCCATCCGTCCCTGGGTCTAGGTCTCCTGGGATTTGTTTCATTCGAGCCCCCATCAGAGAGTTGACTAATCCCGGACACATGTAAGGGGATCTTAAAGCGAAGATATTCATTTAATTTTGTTTGGAAAGTATACATCGGCTCGTCTTCAGTGTGTGAACACAGAGAGGCTCACAGAATTGTGGCTTGGTGGCTGTGGTGAGGATGGAGAGGTGCATGTGATGAATCCTGGCCCCTTCACTCAGCAGCTGTGGCCCTGGGGCCAGTAGCTTAACCTGTGTCAGTCTTACCATCCACAAAATAGGCTGTTGGGAGGGTGAGCTATGTTGATATTTGCCAAGTGCTCAGAAGTGCTTCGCAGGCGCCCGCATATAAGCACACACGCAAATGTGCATACGTGCACATGCGCACAGTAAGGCTCACAGTAAGGCTCTTGTGAAAGGAATGAGGATCACAGTTCCTGCCCAAGGTGCAGGGCCGTGGGCAGGCCACCTGGGGGCAGAGCTGAGCCCCGCACCGTATTCAGGCTCCCAGCACCTGCAGAAACGTGTGCTGGGAGCCTGAAGAGCTAACAACAGTGGCTTTCGGGCTCCTGCTAATTTTGCGGACAAGCTTCTCGGTGCTGAAATAATGGCAACAGGAAGTCCATTGGGAGGATGTCCTCGCTCAAGGAAGCAGAAAGCAAGGAGCCCGGCCTGACTCAAACAGGACAGGAGGTGGCCAAGGCCAAAGCAAAGGGGGTCGAGGGAGAAAGCGAGAGGGCTCTATGCCACTGTGCTCCACCTGCCGAGCAGAGGATCTCATGTTGGCTTCGATGTCATACAAGCCCAGCGATGGTTCCAATCTGTGACGCACGCGCAGCTCTTTTTTTTTTCTTTTTACACTTTATTTTAATTTTTGAGAGACGGAGACAGAGCACAGAGTAAGGAAGGGGCAGAGAGGGAGACACAGAATCTGAAACAGGCTCCAGGCTCTGAGCTGTCAGCACAGAGCCCCACGCGAGGCTCGAACCCACAACAGTGAGATCATGACCTGAGCCGAAGCCAGACACTCAACTTACTGAGCCCCTCGGGGTGCCCCACCTGTGCAGCTCTAAAGCGCTTTCGAGAAATGAGCTAACGGCGCTGCCGCTAAATGTGGCCACCTGAGGGGACACGTGTGGACTTCCATTCGAGAAAACTGACCAAACACAGGGCAAGGAGAGGGAGGCCCTTAGTAGCAGTGGTGGTGATGGAGGGGATATAAAGGCGTTATTATTACTGTCATGAATAGTCTCTGATGTTTACGGACCACTTAGAAGGAGCCAAGCACTGTTCTCAGAGCGTTCCATGGATTCTATCACTTAATTCTCTTCAGAACTCTAGGAAGTGGGAGTATTATCATCCCCACTGCACAAATGAAACAAGTGAGGCCCAGAGAGGGTCAGGAACCTGCCCCAAGTTACACAGCTTGCAAAAGAGGGAGCTGATTTGAGCTCAGGTGGTCTGGTCACATGGGATCCTCGCCATCCTCACATGACAATGATGCTGCAACCCCCTGAGGCTATTGCCAGCCCCATTTTATAGATAAGGAAACTGAGGCACAGAGCGGTTGGCTGACTTGTCCAAGGCCGCACGGCCAGGATCCATCTACACCGCCTTCCTCTCTCACTACCCACACCAGCACCACTGGGTGGACACTCTTGCTACAAGGCAGCTGTACAAAGCGGGGAAACTGATCCCTACGTTAGTGAGGCAGCTTCAGTTTAGGGCTCGGCCAGGAACAGAGGCTGATACACTCCATATCCACTGTCCCACCTCTGAGTAGGGCCGCTCAACCTGGCCACGTTCAATCTGTCCCTTGATACCTGTGCTGGGCAGACAGGGTGGGTAGACATACCTGTACCTCGTCAGAGGGAGTCCCTTATATTCGCTTGCATTCTGGCCAACAACACACTGCAGCCAAGGTGGCCCTTCTATATAACGATCTGGGGACAGCTGGGTGGCACTGTCGGTTAAACATCTGACTCTTGGTTTTGGCTCATGATCTCATGGTTTGTGGGATTGAGCCCCATGCTGGGCTCCATGCTGACAGCACAGAGCCTGCTTGGGATTCTCCCTCCTCCTTCTCTGCCCAAAGCAAATTACACTTGAAGAATATATAAAGATCGGATCATATCCATCTGCTGTCTGATTCCTTCCATGGCTGCCTTGTGTTTTCAGGCTGAAGTCCCGGTGCCCCACTGACCTTCTACACATTCTTCTTCTCCCACTCTCCTCTTCTGGCACACAAGCACATGTACACACGCGTGCGCACACTCACACACAATGTGTGCAGCTCCAGCCACAGTCCGTTTTTTCTGCATAGACGCTGCATCCAGATCGCCTGATCTTGAACATCGGCTCTGCTGCTTGGGTGGGTCACTTAACTTCTCTGCGCCTCCTTTGTCTCATCGGGAATATATTTTGCCCACCTACGTTTTTCTAAATCCTGACACCCTCTCCCCCCTGCCCCTGCCTTCCCCTGCTCCATGTGATGGTAGTTGGAGGTGGGGCCTTTGGGAAGGGATTCAGTCCTGGGGGCAGAGAGACCCTCAAAACTTCCTCACCCCCCATGAGGGCCCAGTGAAAAGACGGCCCTCTGTTAACCAGGAAAAGGGCTCTTGCCAGACACGGAATCTGCTAGTGCTTTGCTCCTGGATTTCCCAGTCTCACGTAAGCCACCCCCCAACCCCAATCTAGGTATTTGCTTCTAGCAGCCTGAACGGACTAAGACTACGACCATTTTCCGCCAGGTTTGGGGACGATAATGCACACACGTAGCATGCAGTTCAGGAAAACACAGCATTTAACTGCGGAAGGTAAGTTTTCTCCGCACACCTACGTCCAAGCCTCTCGGAATCTCCCCACGGAGGCAAACGCAAGGATTAGTGTCTACGGCTGCCGTGTGGCGCTAAGTGATGTTCAATGTCGGACCGCAGTGCCCCGCGCCGGCTATTTGGTCAGTTTCCCAAAGGAGAAAAAACAGGTCTAACCAACGAGGTAACTTTCACAGACGGGAGCTTGAGTGGGTCCAATTTATGGACTGTTCTTACCCCCCCCCAAATGTAGTCGGCGTTCTTTTCATCAGCTCACAGCCTCGAGGATGCTGTTGGCCTCGAAAGGTTAGACAGCAGTCGGTGAAAGGAGGCGGGTGGCGAGGAGGTGGTCTCCGGAGTGTCCTCGAGGGGCTGGGAGGAGGCCTGGGGAGCCGGGGAAGTGGGGGTGGGGGGGAGGAGGAAGGGTAAAGAAGGAG
>NW_027527545.1:1020527-1033767 GCF_008692635.1 Crocuta crocuta | reverse complement strand
TCTGACTGTTCTGACGCAGTGACGCAGTGACGTATCCCCGCCAGGGGGTGTCGGGGGGGGGGCTTTCCATTCAGCGCGTCTCTATGGCAACGGACCACTTCTCATTCACACCATCTCCAGGGTTACCCTGCTCGGCTCATTCATGACTGTTGCCACGGAGACGGGCCCATTGATACAATCTTGACTCTGGAACTTTGCCCCCCCCCCCCCAACGTGATAGATAAGACTGCTGGCCTTGGGGGTGGGGATAGGATCACGGTGCGGGGGGCGGTAAAGAGGGTTCTGGGGTAGGGGGATCTAAAGACTTAAATTCCAGCAGGTGGAAGATGAGGTGAGGGGAGATGGCGGGGGGAGAGGGGGGATAAGTGAACGTTGCCCCTGGCTGACATCTGAGGTGGCCCGGCTACCAACCCCACGTGCGCATGCGTGGCCACACCCCACAAACAATTACTGAGCGGACTAGACTTTGCTGCTCGTGAACCTTCCTTGATAAATCGTAAGAACAGAGAAGGACTAGAGCAGAACTTCCCGCCTTCCTCCCCAGCCCCAGCTCCCCACCCAGAGGCGGTGTCCTCTCTCGGGTGTCTGCAGACGACCTGGGTACCCTCCACACCAAAGTCATGGTCATCCCTTCCGGTCCACCGAGCGCTTTCCCTCCCGCCAACCCTCGCCTTCCTCTCTGGCATCGCTGTCTTCCTCCTTCCTACTGGGCTCTTTCCATCAGCATCAAATCTGTCTGACCTCTTTCCTTCGGAAAAGAAAACCCCTGAACCCCGCATTTCCCACCAGCAAGCACCCTCATCTCTCCCCCTCTACCTTTCCCGGCAAAACTCTTCAAAAGGACCCCTGGGAATCCCTCCAGCGGCCTCTGCTTCCCCCGCTCCTCAAACCAGCTTTGGCCGGGACCACCAACGACCTCCATCCTGCTTAAACCCATGAGTCGATCCTCATTTCTCATGTGAATCAGCCCACTGGCCTCGGCTGACAGGCTGACAGTATTGGTCATTCCGTCCTACTCAAAACGCCTTCACGCTTCCGTCCCCCGGCATCCAGGACCCGCACTCCCCTCCTCTGCTCCGTTTCCCTCTCCTCTGCTATCTCCTCCTCATCTCCCCACAGCCTCTTTAATGATGGGGGAGCCAACTCCTGCTCCCTGCTTGGTGCCTTTTAAGTCTACTCCCTTATCCAATGTCACAGCCAAAAATAACCTTGACAGGCTGATGACCCTCACATTCGTATCTCCAGCCCTGTCTTCTCTTCCTGAACCTCGGACTCCCAATGCTCATTGGCCAACGCCAGCACAGAAAACTTAGCAGGACCAGAGCTGGGTTCCTAATCTGCACACACACACCCCAAGCCCCCTGCCTATCATATTCGATGGCAAATCCATCATCTTAGTCACCTCCCAAATAGTGTGCCCATCTCCACAGTCCGTTATCCACAATCCCTTTTGTCTATTCTTTTTTTAAAAAAAGTTATTTTTATTTTAGAGAGAGCACACATGTGCACGCACACACATGGGGGAGGGGCAGAGGGAGGGGGAGAGAGAGAATCCCAAGCAGGCTGCACACTCAGTGCAGGGCCTGACACCGGACTCGATCCCACAACCCTGGGATCGTGAGCTAAGCCAAAATCAAGAGTTGGACTCTCAAGTGATGGGCGCCCCCCCTCCCCCCGCCGCCCCCAGTCTATTCCTGACTCTTCGGCAAGCAGAATAATCCTTTTACTTCCTCACTCAGGGCCTCCCTGCCCATCCTGTTTAAAATTGCATCTCTTACCCGAATGTTCCCTCTGCTCCCTGATGGCTGTATTTCTCAACATGGCACTCACCATGATTTATTTACTATGCGGTTCATTTAAGTTTACTGTCCATGGTACCTCTCTCTTCTGCTAGATTATCAGCCTCATGAGTTCTGGAAACTAGTCTGTATTGTGTTCCTGGCACCTGGGAAACTGCATTGGACACAGCAGATGTTCCATAAACGTTTGTTGAATGACTGAATGAAGGAGAATAATGAGAAAGAAGGCTAGGGCTCAGGCAGTGTAGCCACGGCAGAGTCTGTCTTTTGTCTTAAGGTTAGTGTGTTCAAAGTGGGTTCCTCAGAGATGCCTCAGGAGCCACCTCAAGGGCAAGGGGAAGTGAAGTGTGGACCAGGAAGGTAGAACTTTCTGGAAAGTCGTTTTCTGCCTCAAACCTCCTTNGATTTCTCTCGCTCTCTCTCCTAGAAATAAATAAAACATTAAAAAAATTAAAAAAAAAAAAAGAGTTTAAAAAAAAAACAAAGTGGGTTCCTCAGAGATGCCTCAGGAGCCACCTCAAGGCAAGGGGAAGTGAAGTGTGGACCAGGAAGGTAGAACTTTCTGGAAAGTCGTTTTCTGCCTCAAACCTCCTTTTTTATTGCTTTACATACTGGGATTCAAGTAACATTTCAAAAGTTCAGTTAACAGTAATGCGCTAAGGTTAATTTCTTAGTTTAAAAAAAAAATTTTTATGTTTTGTTTATTTCTGAGAGAAAGAGAGAGAGAGAGCACGAACAGGGGAGGGTCAGAGAGAGAGGGAGACACAGAATCTGAAACAGGCTCCAGGCTCTGAGCTAGCTGTCAGCACAGAGCCCGACGCAGGACTCGAACCCACGAACCGCAAGATCATGACCTGAACCGAAGTCGGATGCTTAACCGACTGAGCCACCCAGGTGCCCTTAATTTCTTAGTTTTGACCAAGGTACGGGGGTAATGTCTGAGGGTAACATTGGGGAAACTGGGGAGGCATAGACAGGAAACCTCTGTACCCCCTCTGCACGCAAACTTGCTATAAATCCAAAATGATTCTAAAAGTTGTATTTAAAGATAAGATTTATCTGGTGGAAAGGGTTCCATTTATTTAAACGAGTTTGAAGACCATGATTTCAGTTTCTGAAGTGGGAAGTGGTTTTTAAAAATTTTTTAAATGCTTATTTATTTTTGACACAGAGAGACAGAGCACTAGTGGGGGAGGAGCGGAGAGAGAGGGAGACACAGAATCCAAAGCAGGCTCCAGGCTCCGAGCTGCCAGCACAGAGCCTGACGCGCGGCTTGAACTCACAAACCATGAGATCATGACCTGTGCTGAAGTTGGATGCTTAACCCACGGAGCCACCCAGGCGCCCCAAGGGAAGTGTTTTTTTTTTTAAGTAGGCTTCATGCTCAGCACAGAGCCCAAGACAGGGTTTGGACCCACTGAGATCAAATACCTGAGCTGAGATCAAAAGTCAGACACTCACCCAACGGAGTGCCCCAGGCGCCGCTGAAGTGATTTAATTAAGCTCAGATGAAAGTAGTTCGGCCACAAATGCAGAAAGTGGGTGAACAGGGGGGAGTGGGTGCTGGGGGTAGACGCCCACCAGGCCGGAGGCCACAGTGCGGGTGGCCCACAGTTAGGGTGCCAAACCCTGACCTTGGGAAGGGCAGGGGAGGCAGGAAGATGGACGCCCTCAGGAGGCGGTGACAGAGTTCACGTGGACGAGAGGACGGAGGAAGGGAAAGAAGGCGATGATGGTGTGTAAGCCCCTGGTATGGGTGACGGGGGTTGACGTGGTGCCACCAAGGATGAGGAGGACAGGCTGAGGTTTTAAGTGACTTGGGTTGTTTGCCGCTCAGCCGTGGGGCTCAGCAGAGAAAGCCAGGCGCAGGCTTGGGGGGGGGTGGGGGTCGCAACACGGACGGACTGAGTTGTTCTCGGGACTCCCTGTTCTTGGGCTGAGCACAAGCTCCACTGTATTTCCCGGCACCGCATCCATCAACACCGGGTCACGAGACTGAATCTGACCAATAGGATGTGGGAGGAAGTGATGTAACCCATTCCCAGGCTTGACCCCTGCAACTTCCTGAAGACCCTCTACTCTGTCTCTCTCTCTCTCATCTGCATCTAACTGTAGAGGGTCCAGATGAGGACCCCAAGGTCCTTGGGGACGGCAGAGCCACAGCTGGACGGAGACTGGATCCCCTCATGACTGCGTGCGGCATAGCCCAACCTCCCCCTCTGATCAAACTGTGACCAAGCAAGGAATCACCCCCCTCCCCGCCCACGGAGATCTGGGGCTGGTTTGTTACAGCAATTAGCCCATCCTCATCTCGGCATTGTCCACAGAGAGTTGGTAGTTCAGGTTGTTAAATTAATTTATACTGAGCACTAACTACGGGTCAGCCATTTTTCTTGGTACCGGGGACACAGATATAAATAGAAAGGTGACATGTTCCTTTCCTTTCACAATACTGGATTAAATGTCACGCAGACGAGGGCTAACGTTATTCCACGTATTGTTTTATTTCACCTCCAAGAGAACTTTATAAAGAAGCTACTTGTTTATTTCCATTCTACAGATGAGGAAACTAAGGCTCCGAGAAGCTCCTAACTTGCTCAAGGACACACAGGTAGTGAATGGCAGAGCTGGGATTTGAACCCGGGCTGGGTGGGGGGAGGGCAGGGGGCTTGGAGTAACGGCTCTTACCTTCTGCTCCAGCATGTGGCACTTGCTCTGGGACATGATGAAGAGAACAGAGCTCAGCTTGGAGGAGTGGAGGTAACTCAGTGAGGAAGCTGGAAGGGTGACCCAGGGGGCTGGCTCTGCGTGAGCCCAGACGGGGAGGTGGGAGAAGGCTGCGTGCACGGGAGTTGAGAGAGGACACGAGCGGTGAGCAGTGGGAGCGGGAGACGGCAGAGCATGTGGATGTCAGGTAAGGGTCGTTCTGGGTGCCACTCTAAGGAATTCGTGGATCAGACCTTGAAGGCAATGAAGGGTTTAAAACCCCAGGGCTGTCAGACATGGCTCGGGAATCACATGTGATGCAATAAGGGTACCCCCTAGGTAGCAGGGGACCTTCATGACCCCGTGATGGAGGCTGGGATGGATTCATTGGAAAAGAAGAAATGCAAGCCAAGAAGCATCACTGAGCTGGAGAGAGAGCGAGAGAGAGGGGGGGAGGCAGCACACCTCCAAATTCTCAAGGAAGTTCTGAGGTGTCTGAATGAGACACTGGCCACTCTCTGGGCACCTTTCGCCATCCCTAAGTGATTCGGGGGCAGGTGGGAACACAGGCTGCTGGGCTGAGACAGAGCCAGGAGGTGGGCACGTTCTCAGGAAGTTTGAGACCTTCAGGACAGTGGCTAGAGAGGGAAACGGATAAGCACAGAGGTGGGGGCATGGAAAATCCTATCTTTTCCTGAGACAGAAGGGTGGCGTGGGGTGGAGGCAGGCGGGGTGGACTTTAAAAGGTGTGCAGGGAGGGGCGCCTGGGTGGCTTAGTTGGTTAAGTGTCCGACTTTCGCTTAGGTCATGATCTCACGGTTCGTGGGTTCGAGCCCCGCGTCGGGCTCTGTGCTGACTGCCGGCTCGGAGCCTGGAGCCCGTTTCAGAGTCTGTGGCTCCCTCTCTCTCTGACCCTCCCCTGCTCATGCTGTCTCTCTCCTAGAAATAAATAAAACATTTAAAAAAAAAAAAAAAGGTGTGCAGGGAACAGTGCTGGACACGACCTCCGAGAGCCCCCGTGAGCCCAGTCCGAGGCCTCAACAATACCAGCTTTCTTACCCGGGGGGAAGACAGAGGCGCCCCCAGGGCAGAGCCTGACCCACAAGGGTCTCCGCTCTGGGTCCTGAGCTGATGAGTGACACGTCCCGAACTGGAAGGGGCCTTGGCCTTCGGAGAACTTTCTGATTTCACCAACAAGCAGAGAGTTCCCAAAGGGCTCCAGGGCCTGTCCAAGGTCACCTGCCAAGTGAGCGACAGACCTGGAGCTGGAAGAACAGCCTCTCCTCAGCCTGGCCCGAGTCCTTCTGCTCTACGCTGCTTTCTTGGTGGTTTTATTGTATTGCGGCAGCAACGCTTAACAGGAGATCCACCCCGTTGACCGACGGTGAAGCGCACAAAGCGTGACCGTGACTCCAGGCACACTGTTGCACGGCCCGTCTCCAGAGCTCATTCATCCCGCTGGGCTGAAGCGCTGGGCACGCTGACTCGTCACGCCTCACCTCCCCCGCTGCAGCCCCCGCCCAGCACCTTGCCAAGCCTTCTTGCGCTCGGCACAGGGTCCCCAAGACCCATCCATGCCGTTGCTCGGCGCAGATTTTCCTGCTTCTTCCAGGCGGAACGATACGCTATGGCGGGTGTGTTACCGTATCTCCCGCACCCACTCCTCTGCCGACGGTCACCCGGGTTGTTTCAGACCTTGGCTACCCGCTGCGGTGAGCACTGGGGCGTGAATACCTCTTTAAGATCCTGATCTCGATTCTTTTGGATAAATACCCAGAAGCGGGGCTGTTGGATCATATGAGAGGTCTATTTTTAAGTTTCGGAGCGACGTTCACGCTGTTTTTCCGTAGCGGGCGCCCCGTTCCGCGCTCCCACCGGCAGCCTGCAAGGACTTCCATGTCTCCACCTCCGCATCGCCACGTGCGGTCTTGTGTTTTTGCCCTAAAAGCCACCCTGGAGGGTGTGAGGAGTCTGGCGTGGGACGTGCCAGGGCTTGTGCTGGTCCCCACGGGACTCGGGGGCGGGGCTGGGGGGGCTCCGGAGGTGATGAACGTGCCCCCCATCCCCAGCGTGGGGGGGAGCCTCCGGAGGTGATGAACGTGGCCCCCATCCCCAGCCGCGGGGGAGGAGCCTCTGGAGGTGATGAACGTGCCCCCCACCAGCAGTGGGGGGGGCTCTGGAGGTGGTGAACGTGCCTCCCATCCCCAGCCGTGGGGGAGGAGCCTCCAGAGGTGATGAACGTGCCACCCACCCCCACGCCCGCCGCCAGCCACGCTGTCCAATCCTGCAGCTGCTAAGCAGGTGTGGCTACTGAGCCCCAGGCATGTGGTTGGTATAGGTGACAGACAGAATTCCAAACTTAACCTAATTTTAACTAATTACAGGTTGAGAAGGGTGGCTCCTCAAAGAACGAGACATAGAATTAGACATAGAATTAGCTGATGATCCAGTGATCCAGCAGCCCCACTTCTGGGGATCCACCCAGAGGAACTGAACCCAGGGACTTGAACCGACACTTATATACCCATGTTCACAGCAGCATTACTGGCAGTGGCCGAAAAGAGGGAGCAGTCTAGGAGCCCATCATGGAGGAAGGGACCCACAAAAAATGCGGTACAGCCATACAATGGAATATTATTCCGCCTTAAAAGGAAAGAAATTCTGACACGCCGCAGCACGCATGAACCTTGGGGACATAATGGTAAGTGAGGGGAGCCACCTGCAAAAGGACAAATGCTGCGTAATTCCACTTCTGTGAGGCCCCTAGAGTCATCAAATTCATAGAAACAGAAAGTCCAAGGGAGGCAGCCAGGGGCTGGGGGAGCCGCTATTCACTGGGGACAGAATTCGAGTTTGGCCACATGAGGAGGGTCCTAGAAGTTGGACGGTTGCACGACGATGGCCAAACGACAGCCGGCTGAAATGGTAATCCAGACGTGGTCAGAATGTCCAATTTCGTGGCGCCTATCTTTTTACCACTTTAAAAAACATTGACACCCACACGCGGCTGGCGGTGACCGAACCGAGACCTGCCCACGGACCGTTCCGATGACCACCACAGAAGCTCCGGGTCTTTGGGAAGAGGCCGTCCCCTCCCCGAGTGGGCAGCCTGGAGCCCCAGGAGTGGGCAGCCGCTTGTCCAGGTCAGAAAGCAACGGCCAAGAACTCACTGGCTGCTGGCTGGCAGCCAGGTGCCAATCTGTCCGCTTGCATCCGGAGGCCGCGAGCAGCACTGGTGAGAGGCGGGCAGCCCTGGGCTGCGTGCACGCGCTCGGTGTCCGGGCCCCGGGGGGTTTCCACTCCACTGGGCAGGGACCAGGAAGGAAAGCTGTCACACCCGGGTTTCTCATGCACCATGGCTGCGGCAACAGCAGGGGAGAGCGGCTGAGGGCTAAGCACGGGGACACCTGGCTGGCTACATGGAACATTCCACCGCAGCCCGTTCTGCAGGCAGCAGGGAGGCTTCCTTACAGCCGGTGGAAGCATCTCTGATCCCACTCTGAACAGCAGATGCCTGGCTTTCTGGGACAGGCCTGGCTTGGGCTTCTCCACGAAATCCAGCACCAGGAGCTAAACAAGACCCAGGGCATCGTAGATCAGGATCCCCGCCCGCCCCGGCTCCGTCATGGGCTCCCCTGGTCCTTTGTTATTTTCCTTCCTGGCACNACCTGGGGGGCTCAGTCGGCTAAGCGTCCGACTTCAGCTCAGGTCATGATCTCACAGTTCGTGGGTTCGAGCCTCGCATCGGGCTCTATGCTGACAGCTAGGAGCCTGGAGCCTGCTTCTGATTCTGTGTCTCCCCCTCTCTTTGACCCTCCCCTGCTCACACTATCTCTCTCCCTCTCTCAGAAATAAATAAAAAAATTTTAAAAAAGCAAAGAATGCACAGGGAGAGCTGAATCCCACATGTTCAGAGTCTGCGATTTACTCTGTGTCCTCCGGCGAGTTACTTAACCCCTCTGTGTTTCCATTTCTCTGGGGGTGGAGAGGAGAACCAGGGAGAACCAGGAGCAAAATCGATGAATCCCTGGAAAGGCTTCAGAACAGTGACTGGCATGTCCTGTGTAGAATGGAACCCTCCAGAAAGCTGCCGTTCCGGGGTTGCGCAGTGAAGGCAGGGGTGGGGTGTTCCCGCATTCCACACAGAAGCAGGCCCTCAGAGGTCAGAAGCTGAATCCCAAAGCGCATTCTGGGCCTAGTGGGCTGAATGGGGACCCTTCAAAAGACAGGTCCACACCCTGACCCCTGGGAACTGTACATGTGGCCTCCGTGGGGGGCAGAAGGGGTCTCCACAGGTATGATGAATTTAAGGATTCGAGAGGAGAGAGGCTCATTGTTGAAGTATCAGGGGGAAGCTAACTGTACCCACATGTATACTTAGGGAGAGGGGGTTTTGAAGACAAGAGAAGGGGGCCATGTGACCGCAGTCAAGTTCCTTGTGGCCCAGAGGCCACAAGCCAGGAAGTGCTTCAGCACCAGCAGCCTGGGGGAGCACAGACTGGGGGCTTCCGGGGAGCATGGCCCTCCCAACATCTTCATTCCAGACCTCTGGCCGCCACAGCTGTGAGACCATAAACGCCGGTTGTTTTAAGCCACCAAGTTTATGGCACTTGGGGACAGCAGCTCTAAGAAACCCACACGGGCAGAGAAAAGTGAGGCAATGTGCCTCTGCTCCCAGTACCGCCCACTCACTTTGAAGCAACTTCACAGGAGATTACAGCCTCTTTGACCGCCTGACTCGATGAATATGGTCCTGGGCTGCCCACCCCCACAAAACTACATTTCCCAGCATTCCTGGCAGCTAGGTACGATCACATGACTAGGTTTCCAGCAATGGTTTGTGAGCAGAAGTGACATGTGCCACTTCGGGGTCTGAGAACACCCTTCCTTCTGTCTTCACAGGGTCAGTCAGCTTCATGTGAATGATGCCTAACGCCCACGGTGGTGGGAGACCAAAAGAGGGCAGGAACCTGGGTCCCTGAGTCACTGTGGCTGGGAGCTCTCCTGAAAGGGAGAAGAGACATTCTCTTTTGTTTGTTAATGTTTATGTATTTTTGAGACAGAGAGAGCGTAAGCAGGGGAGGGGCAGAGAGAGAAGGGGACAGAGGATCCAAAGTGGGTTCTGTGCTGTCGGCACGGAGCCCGATGGGGGGCTTGAACTTGTGAACTGTGAGATCATGACCTGAGCTGAACTTGGACGCTTAACCGACTGAGCCACCCAGGCGCCCTGAGAACCAACGCTGTTCATTGTTGTAAGCACCGCTTCTTTGAGGACTATTGTTACAGCAGCAATAGCGTTACCACGTAATATAATGAAGGTTGATTATGAATCTTGGACGTTCTGGGCACTGGAGAGGTGACAAGGAGATTGATGGGGTCTCATGGAGCCCACGGTCTTGTGGGAAGAAAACGGATAGAAATCTCAATGGTAATATAATAGGATAAGAAATCTGGTGGAGGGGTGTTCTCAGAGGAAAAGGTTTCCTAATACAGGCTGGGAGGCTCAGGGAAGGAGTTTTGGAGGAAATGATGCCTAATCTAGGACCTGAAAGCAAAGAGAGAAGAAGAGGAAGAAGAATTTCACAAAGGATGAACACTCCGGAGGCTGCCCAGTGAGAGAGCATAGGATGCTAGAGATCTTAAAGAAGTTCAATGGAGGGGAGCCTGGGGGGCTCGGTCAGTTAAGCGTCTGACTTCAACTTGTGTCATGATCTTGCAGTTCGTGAGTTCGAGCCCCGCATCGGGCTCTGTGCTGACAGCTCAGAGCCTGGAGCCTGCTTTGGATTCTGTGTCTCCCTCTCTCTCTCTGCCCCTCCCCCGTTCATGCTCTGTCTCTCCCTCTCAAAGATAAATTAAAAAATTATATATAAAAAAGAAGTTCGTTGTAGTTAGAGAGGAGAGACGACACAGGCTCTCAAGCACCCTGCTAAGGCTATGGATCACCTTGGGAGGACCCTACGAGGCGAAGGACTTGGTGAGATTGACATTCTGTGATCAGAGCCACATGTATTCCAAAGAAAGGACCGGCCTCGACTGTCTCCTAGAGGATAACCTTGGAATATCCTGCCTGATGAGACTGTCTTTGTATCTCTGGGTCCTTGCACCACGCCAGGTGACAATGTGATTTACGGTGAGCACCTGCTGTGTTCACCTGGGGCCGCGTCTGGTGGATCCCTGGGGGCGCTGGCGACTACGCAGTTAAAGTCAGTCACACGCCTATGTGACCGAGCCCCCGTAGAAACCTCCGATGCCAGGGCCGCAGTGAGGGTCTTTGGTCAACAGCTCGCCTTGCATCGCTGCCGGCAAACTGGGCACTCAGACCCCGTGGGAGTGGAAAGCGGGAAGCCTGCTGCCTCCAGAGCCTGGACTCTCCCTGACCCCTCTTCCCTTTGAAGAGTTCGATCTGTACCCTTCCCATCTACTAAACTGTATCTGTGAGTTTCACGGCCTCTCTGGGTCCCGTGAGCCCTTGCAGCGAACCATCCGATCAAAAAGGTGGTCTCGGGGACCCCCGATCCTACAACCTTAACCCTGCTTCAGGCCAATGAGATTCTGGTCTAGTCACATCTCAAGAGAAAGCAACGCCACGCAACATGTTTCGAGAAGTCCTGCCTGCTCGTCAGGTGCAAGGCTTTCGTGAATTTCAGAAATAGACAAAACTGGTCCCCATCTCCAAGTAGCTCGGAGAACAAAGGGCGAGGGGGCAAGGAGATCAGGTCAGGAGGCTGAGAACTTGAACGGCCGAATGTGTGAGGCCAGTGAGTCCGTTTCTTCTTTACTGTCGGGTCAGGGACGGAGACAATTTGTAGCACCCGGCTCAGAGATTAAGTGGATGGGTCTGGGTGTGTGTGTACGTGTGTGTGTGCATGCACGCATACACACTGTGTATCTCGGGGGTGGGGATGGCAGAGAAGGTGAAATGGAACAGGTCAGAGCTGTCTGGGCCAGAACTGAGTCCCAAAGAGAATTTTCTTTTTTTTAAGTTTTTAAAAAAATTTTTAAATTTCAGAGACAGCATGAGCGGGGGAGGGGTAGAGAGAGCAGGAGAGAGAATCTCAATCAGGCTCCGCACTGTCAGCGCAGCAGCGCTAGAACCCACGAAACCATGAGATCATGACCTGAGCGGAAACAGAGTCAGCTGCTTAACGGGCTGAGCCCCCCAGGGGCCCCGAACTTTCTTTTAGAAACGGCACCTGGGGAAATGTGGAATTTGGGGCTGGCCAACACGGGTGGAAATCTGAGACACGGTCCAAGAAAGCCTGTGTCACATTCTCTGCCTTCACCCCATAGCCCCCTTGCCCTGCCCTGGGGAGGGGATGCCCCTGAACCTGAACTGTCCTCAGTAACAATCAAAACAGCCAACATGCAAAGCACCGCACTCGAGGTTCTATTTTGTATCATCCGCACAGCGGACCTCCGTTTCCGGTAACGCAGCAGCCCCCCGTAATCAGAGTGGGCCCTCCTGCTGAAAACAATCACAATCCCGCATAAAACCTAAAAACCCTAAAAACCCTCTTGGTGAAGCACGGGAGGCCTGACAATTGAGTAGATAATGATCGGCCTCAAGTTTAAGCGGCACCAGGAGCAGGCGGGCGGCACATCAAAGCCACCAGGGCTCCGAGGGCATCTGCGGAACCCGGAGAATGTTGGCTTCCAGATTCACGGCCTCCTGGGGAACGGGGTGAAAGGCAAAGCCCAAGGCCCCATGGGACTGAGAATCTAAAAGGAGACTGCTCTCCTGCGCCCCTGAATTAGGAAGGGGCCCCAAGGGCAAGAAACCTGGAGCAAACTGACTCCGTCCTGTTGCAGACGGATTTTCAAGAAAAGTGACTCTGGCATTTAGCAGAGAAACAGAAAATTAAGTCTTTGATGGGGCGCCTGGGTGGCTTAGTCGGTTAAGCGTCCGACTTTCGCTTGGGTCACGATCTCACGGTTCGTGGGTTCGAGCCCCGCGTCAGGTTCTGTGCTGACTGCCAGCTCAGAGCCTGGAGCCTGTTTCAGTCTGTGACTCCCTCTCTCTCTGACCCTCCCCTGCTCACGCTGTCTCTCTCTCTCTCTCTCTCTCTCCTAGAAATAAATAAAACATTAAAAAAAAATCTTAAAAGTCTTTGAGAAATTGTAATCACAAGCTGGCCGTGGCCAACATTGGCATCCCCAATTCTCAACATACAGGTGGTCCAGAAATTTCAGATGGCTTCGGAATGGGAATAGCGCAGATACCTGGAAGGGAATTTGTAAGTGCACACCCTCCAGGGAACATCCATCTTTGTCTCAGGCCCCAGAGAACTCCCGCCCCCCAACATTATCTCAAGGAGAAAGAGCTTCCCCACGAAGAAGAGTAAAACGCTCAAGGAAACAAGAGACAAGAAGAAAAGTCCTACAAAAATTCAATATTTAAGTTATCAGACCCTACTTACAAAATAATTCTTTGCATGTTACATTTAAGGAAATAAAAACTAAGCCTGAAAATATCTTTTTTTTTTTTTTAATTTATTTTGAGAGAGAGGCAGAGAAGGAGGGAGAGCAAGAATCCCAAGCGGGCTCTGCACCATCAGCGCAGAGCCCAACGCGGGGCTCGATCTCACAAACTATGACATGGTGACCTGAGCCAAAGTCGGCCGCTTAACCGCCTGAGCCACCCGGGTGCCCCTAGTCTGAAAAAGTCTATAAAGCAATTCTCAACGGGCAGTGATTCTGACTCCTGTGGGACATTGGGCAATATCTGGGGACATTTG
>NW_027527545.1:974016-1020398 GCF_008692635.1 Crocuta crocuta | reverse complement strand
GTCACAAGTGGGGGTAGGGAGGGTGTGCTCCTAGAATCTACTCGGTTGAAGCCAGGGACTCTGGCCAGCGTCGCATGGTGCCCAGGACAGCCCCTCACAGCAAAGCTCTATTATCAAGTCCAGTATGTCAACATCTCTGAGTCTGACAAATCCCGTCGTAGAAAAACAAATGACTACCAAAGATGAAGCCGAGTTGCAAGGATCAGGCAGAACTTGCAGGCCCGAAAAATCTAACGCGTGAAACGAAACCCTTAATGGCATGGTAAGTGGCAGATTGGGCACGGCTGGCGAGAGGATCGGGAAGCCAGTGGGAGGCGGGTCCCATTACCCTCCTTGCTTGACAAATGGGTAAACTGAGGCACACGGGCCGCTGAGACGTCGGTCCCAAACTGCCATCAGCCAAACTTGAGATCCGTGCTCTGAACCTGAGCTCTGCTGTTCCCTTTAAATCCAGGAGGATGGCTTCATCCCCCCGCCTGGGTCTCTGAACATCTCTCCGCCGTGCTCCTTTCTTTGGCAAAATATTTTGAGGAAAACGGAATTTGTCGAAAGCATCTGATGGAAGACGCATTGTGTTGCATTTGCACGCGGGCAACAACGCCCACCAGAGAAAAACGCGGGGCAATTTCCATCTTGAAAGCATTTACCTTCCATGCACTAATTCCGTCCCGCAGTTTACAGCAGAGGGGCTTCGGGTGCTTCTCTGTCTACAGAAGCAGAGAAAACAGGATCAAGGCACCAGTACAAAGCCCTCTGAGCCACTGCAAGCTGCACTGTGGGGTCCAAGACCACCCCAAATCTGCAGCCCCGAGTCCCTATCGCAGGATCTGGAACAAGGTACTTAACCTCTCTGTGCTTCCGATTTCTCTCTCCGTAAAATGGGGGTTCTTAAGGGGCACCTGAGGGGCTCCATCCGTTAAGTGTCTGACTCCTGATTTTCGTTCAAGTCACGATCTCAGGATTCCTGAGTTCCGCGCTGGGCTCTGTGCTGCCGGCATGGAGCCGGCTTGGGATTCTCTCTCCTCCTCTCTCTCTGCCCCTCCCTACCTCCCTCAAAATAAATATATATATTTTAATGGGGGTCATTAAGAACCAGCCTCACTGGATTGTTGCCTAGGTCCACAGAGAGCTGTGTGAAGGACATAGCATACAACTGCTCAATGTGACCAATGTTTATTTATTTTAAATTTATTTTAATTTTAAAAATTTCTGAGAGAGAGAGAGAGAAACAGTGCAAGCAGGGGAGGGGCAGAGAGAGAGGGAGACACAGAATCTGAAGCAGGTTTCAGGCTCTGAACTGTCAGAACAGAGCCCAACGTGGGGCTCGAACCCACGAACCATGAGATCATGACCTGAGCTGAAGTCAGACGCTTTACTGACTGAGCCCCCAGGCACCCCCACCAATGATTATTGCTATCAGAGGGGCAGGAGAGCCCAGTGGTAAAGAACACGGACTCTGGGACCACACTCCTGGCTTTGAATCCCAGCTCAACCACTCACTAGCTGTGTGGCCTCGGGCAAGTTACTTAACCTCTCTGTGCCTTGGTTTCCTCCTATATAAAACGTGGAGAATAATGGCTCTTACCTTACAGGCTTTCTCTGTGAAGATTAAATGAGCTAATATTTTATTTTTAATTTTTTAACGTTTATGTTTGAGAGATGGAGAGAAACAGAGCATGAGTGGGGGAGGGGCAGAGAGAGCAGGAGACACTAAATCCAAAGACAGGCTCCAGGCTCTGAGCTGTCAGCACAGAGCCCGACATGGGGCTCGAACCCACAAACCTTGAGATCATGACCTGAGCTGAAGTCGGACGTTTAACTGAGCCACCCAGGCGCCCCATTTCTTTCTTTCTTTTTTTTTTCTTTTTTGGATTAAATGAGCCAATATTTTAAAGCGCTCAGAATAGTGCTAGTTGCTGGTACTGTCCTCACACTTTCAGGGAATGATCAAGCTGACGAGTGCACTGTGGCTACACTGAGGTTCTCAAAGGGCAGGAACCAGGCCTGTCCTGTGGACCACTGTATCTCGAGGGCCTGGCACACAGTAGAAACTCAGTAGGCAGTTTCTGAATGAGTAAAAACTCTCCCCTTTGCCTGCCAATACTGCCCCCAAATGTAAGGGAAGCCCTGATCACCCTATACTGAGAATGTCTCTGGGAGCAGGCCCCCTGCTGGGCACAGGACAGCCTCACAGCAATGCCAAAAGGTGGCATCACATTTCACGGAGAAGGAAACTGATGGTCAGAGTGGCCCCACCGCCAGTGAGCTCAAGAGCCAGAATCTTCACCACGTCTACCCTGATTCCCAAATCCAAGCGCGCATCCTTCCCTTCAACTTGACCATCCTCGCGGACTTCAGAGCCAGCCCCCATGCCCTAAGATTCTTGCTTACACGTCTCTGTTTTTCCCTTGCCTCCGTATTTTCCCCCTTCCGCTTGGCTCGTGTGCTGCTTCTAATGCAGGGAAGGTATTTAGTTCGGTGCCTTGGTTTCCCTGCTCATAAAAGGGAGACAGAAACAACATCTTTCCCACAGAATGGCCGTCGGGATGACATGGGTGAACAGTGCGTCACACAGATCAAGCCTCCATAAATGCAGCTGTCTGCGCGTTCCGAGCATTGGCCAGCGCTACCTGTCCCCCTGACCTTGGGGCTCGCACCTCCAGATGCGCTTACCGCCCCTGGGCTGGGTCTCAGTCTCTTGCCTGTTACTTTACTCCATCCAGGCTGACTTATCCAGCAGCTCCTCTCCCACGAGGGCACTCTCAGGGCGCATGCGCACGCGCACGCACACACCTTCTCGAAGCCGCTCAGGCCACTAAAATGAGCCCATCTCCGGTCCCCGGCCCCAGCGCGCCTGGCCTGGTTTCTCCAGGCTCCCGGCCACTCGCAATGCTGTGTCTCAGATGCCACAGCCATGTCTTTAAACAAGGGCTGCCCTGAGACACCAGAACAGGTTGGGGGAAGAAGCGATTTCACCTGTGTTCTTCCCCAGGGGGTGTTTTTTGCAAAGCTGACGCGGGAGCCGCCCGCCCCCCACTGTACCTGGTACCCGTTTCTAGTTTAGAAATGTCAGCGGGAAGCTTTAGCCGCTGAGACCTCCAGGGCCCCCGTGAGTTAAATCTTGATTTTTAAACAATGTAAGAGGGACTCTGCCTCTGATCTATACCCCACAGAACTGAAAGCAAACACTCAGGTAGATCCTTGCACGTCCATGCAAATATCACAGCAGCGAAAAGGTCCCCGCGAGCCAGATACTCACTGATGAATGGATGGATTAAAAAGCTGGTTTGTCCACACAATGGAATATTATTCAGCCTTAAAAAGAAGGGAAATTCTAGGGGTGCCTGGGTGGCTCAGTCAGTTGAGTGTCTGACTCTTGACTTCATCTCAGGTCTATGATCTCAGGGTCGTGGGATTGAGCCCCACGTCGGGCTCTGCGCTGGGCATGGAGCTTGCCTGAGACTCTCTCTCTCCCCCTCTCTGTCAACCCCCACCCCACTCGCTTGCTCTTTCTCTAAAAAAAATTAATAAATACGGGGCGTCTGGGTGGCTCAGTTGGTTAAGTGTCTGACCCTTGGTATTGGCTCAGGTCATGATCTTACGGTTCGTGGGATCGAGCCCCGGGTTGGGCTCTGACAGTGTGGAGCCTCCTTGGAGTTCTCTCTCTCCCTCTCTCTGCCCCTCCTCCACTCACACACACTCTCAAAAGAAATAAATAAAAAGGACAGAAATTCTGACAACTGCTCACTCAGTGAATCCTGAGGATGTCGTGCTGAGTGGAAGAAGCCAGTCACAAAAAGAGAAATACTGTGTGATTCTACTCAGACGAGGTCCCTGGAGGATCACAGAGACAGGAAGTAGACGGTGGGCCCTACGGGCTGAGGGAGGGGAGGGGGAGTTAAGTGTTTCATGGGGACAGAGTTTCAGTTTGGGAAGATGACAAAGTCCCAGAGATGGAGGGCAGGGAATGAGGTCCTCAATGCCACCGAACCAGACACTTAAAAATGGTTAAAAGGGGGCACCTGGGTGGTGTCCACCTTCAGCTCAGGGCATGATCTCACAGTTTGTGAGTTCAAGCCCCATGTCAGGCTCTGTGCTGACAGCTCGGAGCCTGGAGCCTGTTTCAGATTCTGTCTCCCTCTCTCTCTGCCTCTCCCCTGCTCACTGACTCTCTCAAAAATAAATTAACATTAAAAATTTTTTAATTTAAAAAATGGTTAAAGGGGTACATACTATGTGTATTTCACCACAATTAAACTTTTTTTTTTTTTTCTTAAAAAGACAGAACAATGAGAAAAGCTGGCCAGGAGGAGACAATAGAGTATGTGAGCAGCCTTGCAGGTGCTAAGCGGGGCAGAGGGTTGAGGCTCCTGGGGCATTTTACTGGGAAAATTCATGCCGCGAATTATTCATTGAACACCTGCTATGTGCCAGGTCCATTCTAGCTCGGGGACACAGCCATGAGCACAAGAGACCGAAGTCCCTGCCCTCACATGGCTGATATTCTGGTGGGGGAGACGGATCACGATGAACCAAGAAAAATGAAGGTGTCTGCTAGCTGCTCTTCTGGAGTGCGGAGGGAAATGAAACAGAGAAGGGGAAGGGGGGAAGTCAGGACAGGGGCGAGCAAGTTACGGTTCTGATGAACATCTGAGCAAAGGAAATGAGGGCACAGTCAGAAGGACACCGGGGTCTTTTTCTGGGCAGAAGGAACAGCCAGTGCAAAGGTCCTGAGGCTGGACCATGCCTGGTGTTTAAGCAACAACAAAGAGGCTCGTGTGGCTGGAGCTCAGTGAGTGAGGAGGGCAGGGCAGGCAGGGGGAGGGGTAAAGTTTGTGGGGCCTGGTGGGCTGCAGGGAGGTCTTAGGTTTTCTTCTCCAAGTGAAGTGGGAGCCATGGAAGGTCACAGGCGGGGCAGGGACACAGTCTGCCTCGGGGGCTCACAGGCACCCTCTGGCTGCTGTCAGGGGGACAGGGCCCGAGCTGGGCTAAGGCTGGCCTTGGTCTGGCTGAGGGCGCAGGTCAACATGGACGACTCACCCTCACCCGGGAGGTGCTAACAGCCCTGATGCAAAGGGCTCCGGCAGCCCCGGCACACAGCACATGCGCGGTAAGTAAGGGCAATTATCATCATTAGCGAGAAAAACGCTGCTGTGCTTCCAGCTACACTCCCCGGGGCAGGAAGACTGCGTCCACCAGCCGTGACCTCTCGGAGCCCAAGTCAAGCTGCCTGATCCTTGTCCTTGAAATCCCGATCCCTCCACTCCCTAGCCATGTGGCCTGAGGCAAATCCTCACACTTTTCCAAGCCTCTGTTTTCTCATCTGTAAAATGGGGATGACAGCTCGCGCCTCATGGGAGGCGGGGACCGAATGGGGTGCTTCTTGGAAAGAGGGTGTGCCCAGAGCAAGCATTTCAGCCGTGGTCACTATTATTACTGGTATCTTTGTCTGCCCTGCAAATTAGGGACCATAAGCCCCATTTTACAGATGAGGAAACTGACGCTCAGAGCGACCAGAAGGTGCGCCAGAGGAGCGGAGGTGAGCGGGAAGGACTCGGCTGCCCGGGTTCAGCCTGCTTCCTGCCCGGCCACGTCCCCTCATCCGGTTGTTTTCCCAGTTGCGTAATGGGGACTGTGGCCGTGCGTCCCGAGAGGAAGGAGGATTAAATGAGATAGTCTAGGGTCCAGCTCTTGATCACTGGGCTCTGCTGTTGAACCTGTGGTTCAGAACCATGCACACCTTGCCTGTTCCTTTAGAAAGGACTAGGAAATGTCAAATTAGGTACTGCTCTCCCACCCCCCTGCCTTCCCAAATCCCTCCCACGGCTCTCAGCTTCCCAGGATGCCCCTTGGCCGCTCCTGCGTCCGGGCGTGTTCTCTGCGCCTCCACTTGGGCTTCGGAGCAGCAAGACTGAAATGAAGGATGTCCCGGGCTTCCCACTCTCTACCCTTAGCACCTGAACAAACCAACAAAGGGCCTGGTTCTTTCTGTCACCAGCTATGAATTCATTCATTCATTCATTCATTCAATAGATGTTTTCTGAGCCCCATTCTCAGGTCCCATACCAGGCTCTGAGTTTCGTCTTTGTCCTCCAGCGGAGGAAGACAGCGGATGAACCCAGCTCACGACGGTGGGAGGGTTCGCACAGATGTCACCAGAGCCCATAAAGCGACCCAAACTGGCCTAACACTGGACGTGGCGCAGGGAGATCAGGAAGTATGTACTTCCTCGAGTCAGGTGAGTCCTCCCCTGGCACCTCGGGCCCCTCCAAGTCCCCCGGCCCCTCCCCTGATGCGGCAAACAAAAGATCGACCTTTGACACAAAACGGGAGCCTTCTTTCTGACTGGTCAGCACCCACGTCACTCCAGCTGTTAAACACTTCCGATACCAGGTCTGAGTCAGGATTCACCAGACCCAGAGGAGAGAGCATATGCCAGACATGAACGACAGCACATGCAAAGGTCCTGGGGTAAGTGAGCAGATGCTGCTGGTGGGGGAGGCTGGCATCCCTCTCCCTATTTTCTCCCTCTTAAAATGCACCTGTGGACAGAAGGAAGCCTGCCCTGCACCCAAATCCTGGCTCCACAACTTCCTTTCGGTGTGCCTTCGGACGAGTGACCCTCTCTGGATCCAGCTTTCCTCATCAGTGATAATATTCCTGGAGCTGCAGGGAGGCTCAAAGACAACAAGGTATGTAAAGGGGCGTGGCACATAGCCAGTGCTCAACGAATGCCAACTTCCTTTCTCTGCGGCTGACCTTCCCTGTTGGCCCGGGTCTCATAAAGCTGGGGACGCAGAAGGGAAGAGAGGTGGGGGTGGGTAGAAGGACGGCAGAAACAACATAGAGCTTAAAGGTCTCCGCACGGATGCCACCAGCCTGGCCTCTGTCCCCTTGGGCTGACGGAATTGTAAGAGGTTTCCATTCAGCTCTGTTCAGGAGCAGGTGACGTGTCAAAAACAAACAAACAAACAAACAAAAAAAGAAAGAAGTCAAAAGTCCCAGTTCATATAAGGAGTCAGGCTGCGTGGCTGTGAACTATGTGGCACTAACACGGCAGGCGAGAAATCTGTTCCCTGGCTTCCACTGTTCGTGAGGGCTCAGGACTCAGATATCAGGTCGCGATTTGATAAAATCTGTGCGATCGTCCCCACCGTGAATTCCCGGGCGGTTAAACATCCGGCTTCGGCGAATCCAGACGGTTTAAAAGAAAATGCTCTGACTTTAAATGTACCCTTAAAGCATATACAAAACCAAAAGTCAGAACAGCCTCCAGAATGGCTGGAAAAGTGAAATACATTCCCAGGCTCTCTCGGAGCTAGATGCGAGGCCATACAACGTATTTCTGGCCGCGAGGTGCACGGAGAAGCTCGATGGATGGTCTCTGGGAAAGAGTTTGCTCTGCCGGATACAAAAGTCGGCAAAGCCAGATGGGATCATCTTGTCCTTTCTGCTTCCTGCCTTGAAAGTGGATACGACGCTCAAGGCTCTGGCAACCGTTTTGCAACCGTGAGGTGAAGGCCGAGAGAATCACAGGGATGCCGGCCAAGGCCAGCCAACACCCATCGCAAACTTCCCGTACCGTGACAGGAAGGAAGCCCCCGTGTGCTTAAGCCTCCACAGAACGGATCTTCAGTTAGCTGCCATGGACGCATTTCTACTATGTCTCTCAAACGTCTCCGATTTCCGAGCCACACAGGGCTCTACAGCAGGAGATCTTCGTCTTTCGGGTCTGAGCACTAGCGGCTGTGCTGCTAATGCAATTTCACTTCCCAGGGAGAGAAGCCCACTTCGCCCATCTCCCCCTTTTCTCCATCAAATTCTACTCGTCATCACCAGGCAAAGTCTGCTAGCTCAGTCCCGGACCCAGGATCCCACCTAGATCCTGTTTGGCTCATCTGGCCATGGCCTTCAATGCCTTTTATTCGCTCTGACCCCTGTCTTCCCTGCACAGAAGTCCCGTGGCCGTGAGGCGAAGAAGGAGAGAAACCTTTGTCCCCAGATTACCAATGGAGCCCAAACTCCCCCAAAGGGATCTGCTTTCAGCTGCCCCTTCTTTTTCCTTTCCTGACAGAGGGGCTGTTCTTGCTTCCCATTTGGGGCCGACGGGGTGAGCTTTGTTCTCCTCTCGGTGCTGAAGTCCAGAGACGAACTTACCCTCACACACCAGGAAACCGAAGCAGCTGAGCAACAACTCAGGGAAGAACCAGGTAACTAGAGCCGTCAAGGCAGATGCTGCGTCTCACGCTGCTCACCATGGACATCTGTGACATTCCGGCCTCAGAAGGGTGCTCAGTCTGAGCGCAGAGCAAGCCAGGACGGCCTGGGAGCTCGTGCTGCGGACAGATCTCCCAGCCCAGCCCCCTCGCTCCCGGGGTAAGCTAACTCCAAGGCGGCGTCTGCTGCTTGCTTCCCAAAGTCGCCCAGAGAGAGAACACGAGCACCAGCCTCCAGCGGCACAGAGCTGTTTGCCAGAGCGACCTTTCCTGGCCGCCTCCCCGCCACCATCTTACCCCTCCGCTCTCCATCTGTGTTTCCCCGAGATCTGCAAACAAGCTCCTGACCCTCAAATCTTGGTCCCAGCCTCCGTTTCACGTTCTGGACTGCAAATGCCAGACATCGGCTGTCTGTCTGCGGCGTAAAAGGTCTGATTTTGAGGAAGTGCAGATACTCAGCCGGCGTCCAGAGGAGGGGACCTGGACAGCACCACCCCCTCCGCAGCGGGCCACAGAGAACGAGTCCAGAACCATCCCTCCGTGTCTGAAACATCCCGCCTCCAAACTCCTGGGTCGGGGAGCATGTGGCTGGTGGAGATTGAATCACATGCCCTGATTCAGCCAGGGGTCCGGGGTGGACGACTCCCCCTTCCTGCCACCTTCAGTTTGTGAATGAGTCTGGAGTCCTGTGATCTGGGGGCACGACACCCAAACGGGGGTTTCTCGGGGCACCTGGGGGGCTCAGTCGGTTGAGCATCCGACTTCAGCTCAGGTCATGATCTCGCGGTTCCTGGGTTCGAGCCCCGTGTCGGGCTCTGTGCTGACAGCTCAGAGCCTAGAGCCTGTTTTGGATTCTGTGTCTCCCTCTCTCTCNCCAGGAAACCGAAGCAGCTGAGCAACAACTCAGGGAAGAACCAGGTAACTAGAGCCGTCAAGGCAGATGCTGCGTCTCACGCTGCTCACCATGGACATCTGTGACATTCCGGCCTCAGAAGGGTGCTCAGTCTGAGCGCAGAGCAAGCCAGGACGGCCTGGGAGCTCGTGCTGCGGACAGATCTCCCAGCCCAGCCCCCTCGCTCCCGGGGTAAGCTAACTCCAAGGCGGCGTCTGCTGCTTGCTTCCCAAAGTCGCCCAGAGAGAGAACACGAGCACCAGCCTCCAGCGGCACAGAGCTGTTTGCCAGAGCGACCTTTCCTGGCCGCCTCCCCGCCACCATCTTACCCCTCCGCTCTCCATCTGTGTTTCCCCGAGATCTGCAAACAAGCTCCTGACCCTCAAATCTTGGTCCCAGCCTCCGTTTCACGTTCTGGACTGCAAATGCCAGACATCGGCTGTCTGTCTGCGGCGTAAAAGGTCTGATTTTGAGGAAGTGCAGATACTCAGCCGGCGTCCAGAGGAGGGGACCTGGACAGCACCACCCCCTCCGCAGCGGGCCACAGAGAACGAGTCCAGAACCATCCCTCCGTGTCTGAAACATCCCGCCTCCAAACTCCTGGGTCGGGGAGCATGTGGCTGGTGGAGATTGAATCACATGCCCTGATTCAGCCAGGGGTCCGGGGTGGACGACTCCCCCTTCCTGCCACCTTCAGTTTGTGAATGAGTCTGGAGTCCTGTGATCTGGGGGCACGACACCCAAACGGGGGTTTCTCGGGGCACCTGGGGGGCTCAGTCGGTTGAGCATCCGACTTCAGCTCAGGTCATGATCTCGCGGTTCCTGGGTTCGAGCCCCGTGTCGGGCTCTGTGCTGACAGCTCAGAGCCTAGAGCCTGTTTTGGATTCTGTGTCTCCCTCTCTCTCTGACCCTCCCTTGCTCACTCTGTCTCTCTCTCAGAAATAAATAAATTAAAACATTAAAAAAATAAAAAAAAACCAACAAAGGGCATTTCTCCCCAGCCTGGAAGGGGGGGTCGGGTGTCGTGTGCAAAACTAGCAGGAGCAAATGTTCGAGTGGCAGACTAACTGGTCTGTGGAACCGGGCCTGGAGAGGCAGTCATGATTATTATCATCATTATAATTACAGTAATTAGTGTTATAATAGCGAACAGCACAGAGCACTTACTGGTGCCAATTTCTAAGTACTTTACATGCAGTGTCTCACGGAATGCTACCTTTTGAGGTAGGTACGTAGGATTCCCATTTCACAGATGAGGAAGCTGAGGCCCAGGGAAGCACCAGACCACCTTTTTCTTCAACCATCCCTCAGGAAATACCATCCACACGCTCACCCCACCCCGTGTCAGACATCAGCTCACTCAACCTCTAAAACAACTCTACAAGGTAGGGAGCGTGATCATTCCTGTATTCCAGACAAGGAAGCTAAGGCTCAGGGAGGCACGGTCATCCGCCCCAAATCACGCCGCCTGGGAACAGAGCTGCATCTTGAATCTGTTCAAACGCCGGAGCCCACGGTCCTGAACACCACCAGCACCGCGCAAGGAGGAGCCGGGTACCCGAGTATCTTTCCACGTAGGACTGACATCTGAAGCCAAACCCATCGGATGTGTCCTTGCCGAGGAGTCACGCAGGCTGGGCCCCAGTTTCTGTTGCCCCTGTGGGTCACATCCCGGCTCCACAGGGCAGAGCCTCTCAGGTGAATTTCCTGTATATTACCAGGTAAAGCCACCCCGGATGCACCCTCCACATCTCGTAAAGATTCTGTCCAGATGCTTTGGTAGGACGGCACTGGAATTTTATTTAGGAAGTGACACAGAATACTGCGTAACGCCCATGTTCTTCATCTTTCTAAACATGCCCACCATTTTGCTCTTCTGGTTTTTAAAAATAATTGTAAAGGAGAAGAAAACGAATGGCCCAGGAAATGAAGCTCGTCCCCAGATGCGATCATGCAGCCCGTCAGCGCCTGTCACAGACGGCAGGAACCACGTTTCAATCAGACCTTTGCCACTGAGGTTTCATGCATCTGAGCCCCCTCTGTGGACAAGGCTTTAAAAATGTTTTTAAGGGGCGCCTGGGTGGCTTAGTCGGTTAAGTGTCCGACTTTCGCTTAGGTCATGATCTCGCGGTTCGTGGGTTCGAGCCCCGCGTCGGGCTCTGTGCTGACTGCCAGCTCAGAGCCTGGAGCCTGTTTCAGTCTGTGACTCCCTCTCTCTCTGACCCTCCCCTGCTCACGCTGTCTCTCTCTCTCTCCTAGAAATAAATAAAACATTTAAAAAAAATTTTAAAAAAATGTTTTTAAGTTTATTTATTATTCATTTTGAGAGAGACAGAGACAGCACACGAGCAGGGGAGGAGCGGGGGGGGGGAGAAAGAGAGAATCCCAAGCAGGCTCGGTGCAGAGCCTGATGCAGGTTCAGCCTCATGAAACTCAAGATCATGACTGGAGCCGAAGTCTAGAGTCGGGATATTTAACCGACTGACCCCCAGGTGCCTCTACAGACAACCCTTTTATTTTGTTTTGTATTTTGTTGTTGTTTGCTTTTGTTTTTGTTTTTTCAATGCTTATTTTAGAAGGAGAGAGAGAGAGACAGGATGTGAGTGGGGGAGGGGCAGCGAGAGGGAGACAGAATCTGAAACGGGCTCCAGGCTCTGAGCTGTCAGCACAGAGCCTGACGCGGGGCTCGAACCCACAGCCCATGAGATCATGTCCTGAGCCAAAGTTGGATGCTTAACCAACTGAGCCACCCAGGCGCCCCTGAAGTCACCCATCTTCTGAGAGGGAGAGCCAGGACTTGAACCCACATCCTCAAAGTGATGCCCTATCTTACACAGGAGAGTTAAATTCTGGTTCTGAAGTAAGCACACAAAGGAAAAATTGCATATCCCCAAAAATACCCTTGACAAACCTTTAAATCATCCATAAAGTACAATACACGTAGTTTTGTCTGTTTAAGCCTAGATGGTAAGAAGCATGTATTATGTGCACAGTAATAAAACAGAACGTGAAGAGTATGATACGTGTAACAGATCTGCTAACTGTCCAATGGCCATTTCCCTTCCCATCTCTCCCACAGGCAGAACTAGCCTTCTATAAAACTGCAAAAATGCTGGATGCGCATGTGTCTGGCCTGCCCGGAAGCTGGAAATGGTCATATGACCCAGGAATAGCCAATCGGATGTAGAGGGAGGTCTGCTGGGAACTTCTGGCCAAGACTTGTCTCTCCTAGATAAAAAAAAGAAGACCCTCCAGTGAGAGCTTTCTCTCCCAGCCATTACCTTCCTGCTTTTGAATGAAGCTTTGAGAGAAGGTGATATGGCAGCCATCTTGCCACCTTGGGGCAAGAAATCATGAGGTCAAAATTCAACTCACCGAGGAAGGTGGAAGGACATCCCAGAGCCACTCAACTGATCCTGGTCCACAGATCTGTGGCTATTTCTAAGTTGGGTAACAAAAATGTCCACTTAATATTAAAGCCCCTTCTAGATGTCTCTTCTGTTATTTGAAGAGAAAAGCATTCCTAACCGACATATTGGGGAGGAAGAACACGTATCATACTCATTCCTTGGGAAAAACTCACTAAAGGCAATGGCACGTAGAAATGACCTCACTATTGGGGCGCCTGGGTGGCTCAGTCGGTTAAGCATCTGACTTCGGCTCCGGTCATGATCTCACCATTTGTGAGTTCGAGTCCCACATCGGGCTCTGTGCTGACAGCTCAGAGCCTGAAGCCTGCTTTGGATCTGTGTCTCCTCTCTCTCTGCCCCTCCCCTGCTCACACTCTGTCTCTCTCAAAAATAAATAAAAATTAAAAAAAAAAAAAAAAAGACCTCACTATTGACTGGGATGGGACACGTGGAAATTTCTGGATAGCTGAAGATTTATTTCGTGATGTTCCAACAGTGTTTGTTTTACAATAATTAACTTGCTTTAAGGTGGTTTGCTGCGGGTGGATTTTATTTTATAATAAAAAGCTTTTATTGGTAATAAAGAAATGACCTCACTTTTAATTACTATATTCACCCTGTTTCTATTTATTTTTTTTAAATTTTTTAACGTTTTTAAAAATTTATTTCTGAGAGAGAGAGACAGCATGAGCAGGGGAGGGTCAGAGAGAGAGGGAGACACAGAATCCGAAGCAGGCTCCAGGCTCTGAGCTGTCAGCACAGAGCCTGATGCGGGGCTTGAATCCACGAACCATGAGATCATGACCTGAGCCGAAGTCGGCTGCCCAACCAACTGAGCCACCCCGGCGCCCCATCCCTGTTTCTTTTTATATGGGTGCCAATTACATAACAATGATTTTGTGTAAGTCAGGTTTGCATAAGATGCAATTCTGCTACACACTTTGCAGCTTCCACTCTGGAAATGTCCAGGGTTATTTCCTATGAATCCAAACTCGTTGGTCCAGTTTACAAAGATCTCTCGGGCCAATCCCTCCTGTCCACTCGATCTTATGATGGTTTTACTTAACACCCTCAGGACACCAACATGAAGCAAAGAAAAGCAGCTAAGTTAGTGCTGGACTTTAAGCGTCTTAGGCTTCCTTCCTGCCTCTGGTCCCGATGCCAGAGTCTCTGTCCTGAAATTCTGCGGGTGGGTGGCCTCCAAATATGCCTGTGAACAGCGATAACAAAACCACCCATGACCGCGAAGCACCACCCTGACTCCTAAAATCAAAGCTCCTTAGAGTGGAGGGGACCCCGGGGCATGAAGTATCTCATCCTTTTTAGACTGCGAGGTCTCCAAAAGAAGTTGACATGCAGAGGAGCTGCACACTTAGAACATATACTCCAGGTATCTGGTTCAGTGTGCAACCTGCACAACCATACACAGTAGGCCCGAGAACACAGCCCTGCTCAGGCCCCACCTCTTCCATACAAATCCGTTCATACTTGTGCCGCTTTATTAGTACAGAGTAGCTATCAAAGCTGATCCCAAAGGAGGTTGAGTCCCTTGAGAGCTCAGCACATACGACACACCGTGAACTCCCGGGGCAGGGCCACAGACAGCAGGCAGGCTTATTCTAGCCATAGTACGTGTAATAGTTACGTTGACGCTTCCAACCGCCCTCCAAAACTGCATCATCTGATCTAGACCAGCTGAAATGCAGGGGCACTTGGGAAGGGGCTTCTGTGCCTCAGTTTACTGCACACCTCAACACTGGCACATTACAGGTACCATCGATTCAGTTATTCTGTTAAAAATAGGGAGCGCCTACTGTGTGCCAGGCACTATGCGAGGCACGGGGGAGGTGAACCATGAGCTGAAGAAACCAAATCTCCGTCCTCGGGGAGCTTACCTAGTGGGGGAGACAGGCAGAAAATAAAGAAGTAAAATATCTAGTTTGCGGTAAAGTGGCAAGGGCAGAGAAAAACAACTAAAGAGAAGAAAGAAGACAGGGAGTGTTTGAAGTATTGGCACTGCAGATAAGGAGCCAGGGGATATTGGTGTAAAGTCTTAAAGATGAGGAAATGGACTGAGAAGAGCATGCCAGGCATAGGGAACTCCAAGCGCAAAGGCCCTGAGGTGGAAACTTGCCTGAAGTGTTCAAGGAGCAGTGAGGAGCCGGGGCAGCTGGTGTCAGGTGAGCGAGAGTGGGAGCTGATGAGGGTGGGGGGTGCTGGGGGCAGATCACGCAGGTCCTTGTGGGTCCTGGTGAGGACTTTGGCTTTTACACTGAATGAGACAGGAACAAAGAGAAAGATGTGAGCGGAAGAGTGAGTGGATCTAATTTATGTGTTAAAAGGAATCCTTCTGGCTGCTTGTGTTGATAACGGGCTGTGGGGGAGGAGGGCAGAACCTGGTGGAGGCTGAGAGATGATAAAGGCATAGCCCAGGTGGGGGCAGCGGAGGTAGAGGAAGACAGAACCTACTGAATTTGCACAAGGATTGGCCATGAGGGCGGAGGTGTCAAGATTTTTAGCCAGAGCCTCTGGGAGGACGGAACCGCCATCCAACCATACGAAAAGACAGGAAGAGAGAGAGGAGTGCTCACAGGAGTTCAGTTCTGGACATCTCGAGTGTGAGATGCCTGTGGACTCCTCCCAACGTGGGGACTGTGAGGGAGCTCCGGGCAGAAGGCTTAAGTCTGGGGAACATCACTACAGAAGGTATTTAAACCTTTGCGGGGCGCCTGGGTGGCTTAGTCGGTTAAGCGTCCGACTTTCGCTTAGGTCATGATCTCGCGGTTCGTGAGTTCGAGCCCCGCGTCAGGCTCTGTGCTGCCAGCTCGGAGCCTGGAGCCTGTTTCAGAGTCTGTGTCTCCCTCTCTCTCTGACCCTCCCCTCTTCGTGCTGTCTCTCTCTCTCCTAGAAATAAATAAAAAAACATTAAAAAAAAAAAGAAGGTATTTAAACCTTTGCAACTGGCTGACATCATCAAAGAGCACATTATAACAAAAGAAGTCAAGGAAAAGGGGGTGCTCGTTATTCTAGGCTCCACCCCCCAAGCCTCAGCTTTCCTGTTCTACTACATGGCCCCACTGCAGGTGAGGACCTGTCGTGTCTGGGTCAAGCCCAGGTCCTCCCCAGAGAGAAAAGAGATCATCCAGTTTCTACAACCTCTGTCACAACACAGCACCACCAATGCCTGGACCTCCTCGCTGAACAGAGCAAAACAGTGTCTCTCACTTGGCAGCCTCTGCCTGAGCCCCGGGCACCCACTTGCTTCCCATTCCGCTGAGATTTCCTCTGTCCGCCAGGCAGCCGCCTCCCAGCCCTGGTGAGAAGAGAGGAGTCACTGAACCCTGCAATCTGTAGAAGTTGTGGCCGGATGTTATAGCAATTCAAGAGGACAAGACCTCAATCAGCCCGTAAACCTGCTAAGAGACGGATGGCAAGGTCTTCTCCAGCCACACAAGGAAAATGCCCAAGAAGCAATGTCACCTGGCCATCTGGTCCTCGCTGGGTCGGAGGGAGAAAAGAACGCCTTTACCCGATAAGGTGTGTTGTGCGCTGTCCGGGGTGCTGAAGCCTCTTACTGGCCAAGGCTTCAGCCTATGTCTCCAAGACAAGGACTTTGGGCAGATGATCTATGGAATGATCATCTAGGGATGAACTAGAAAGCGAGAAGTCAGTAAAGGTGCGCTAATGAATGGCTATCGTTGTGAGCCACTACTATTCAATCCTATGGAGGGCCCTCTGAGAGGCTGCAGAACACCTCTGAGTCTTCTCGCTGAGCGATGGAGAAGCTGGGACGTTTATACACTCACTCCCTCTCTCACTGGTGACGGACTGCTCCTAGGGGTGTTAAACGTCTGTCACGTGGGCTGAGCAAACTCCAGCGATGCCGGAGGAGACCCTCCGACAGAGACGCAGAAAGATGAGCGTGTTGGAGGTACAAAGAAGTGAGCTTGCACAGGAACTGCCCACCGCAGGTACACTTGGAGGTGAGTGGGACGAATTGGAGGGGGCGTTTGCAGCATCTACCACAACCCCCAAAGGAATCTGCTTTCATTTCTTCCCTTCAATTAATCAACTCCCATTTAAGAGGCACACGGAACGGTCCAGGGGGCTCAGTTCACAGCATCTGTCACTAGGCTGCCTTCTCCAATCCCTACCGCAGCCCGAGAAGGCAAACACCACCGCGACTCCCTTCCTCCTTCCAGGTGAGAAAACTGAGGTTTAAAGAGATCCATGCACATTCTGGAGTTCATCACTGGCCGGAGATCCCTCGGACTCTGAAGCCCAGGTCTTCAACATTAGCCTATGCCAGTCTCCCATTTCTGGAAATCTCTTTTGCCCTTTTCTTTTTTCCTGGCTCCTGGATCTCAACTTGGGCGAGGACCACCCTAGTCTCAGGCTACCATCCCAGTAGAGTGGTTGAGATCCAAACTACCCTCTACTAGCTGTGGGACCCCTTGCAAGTAGCTTAACCTCTCTGAGCCTCAGATTTACCTCTCAAAAAGGCTTGTGGAACTGAAATGTGCTAACGCACATAAAACTGTTAATACAGCGAGAGCACACAGTAAGTGCCTAATCATGGCAGCCAACATCATGACTATCACTGTTGCTATGATTACAAGATGGAGAAACCAGCTACCGCTGCTAGGATGTGAGGCCGCTCCTGGTGGGACACAGTTCAGCAAAGCTCACGACAACCAAACGCTTTGAATAATAAAAAGAGCGATGCTCCCTCAGTGCTAAAACTCTGCGAATGACAATGAGCATTTGTGCCACAGTAGGGAGCCCTTCAGATACCAAGGGTGACTGATCCACTGGGGACAGAGATTAACGCAGGGAGACATTAAAACAAAATGCAGCTGGTATTAATAGGAGCTGTTTGTCAGCGGGAATCTGGAGGGCTGACTGGGTTCTGTTGTTGTTGTGTTTAGAATGCTGTTTTTATTTTCAGGCAACTCAGAAGAGCAGCATAGGACGTAAAGGAAAGAGGGCAAAGTGAAAAGTGGCCACGTGCGTTTGGTACATTCATCAGAAAGGGAAGACAGCGTGTGGTGTGTCCCTGGGCCCTAGTTTCTTCAGGAAACTGGGGATACTTTTTGGAGGCTTGCTTTCCGTCTCTCTGGAAAGGGGCTACAGGCTGGGTACTCGGGAGACAGAAGGCAGGGCTCTGACGGCAGAACTCCAGAGGTGACACTGATCGTCAATCCCACTCTCACTGCCCCCAAACCGGGGTTCTGGGCTCCTCGACATGAGCACACCTTCTGACTCCGGAAGCTTCCTGTTTTGCCACCAGCTCAGTGTGGCTCTGGGCAAATTACTTAGCCTCTCGGTGTCTTAACTCCCTTGTGAGTGAAATAAAAGGCTTTGGACCCGCCAGAATTCATTGAGTGCCCAAATTCGGGGACGCTAGGAAACCAAAGCCAATGTCCTTTCCTGAGGGTCCCTGAGTACTTGGGGTTTTTTTTTTTCCCCTCAATTTTGATGCTCAGGGAAAACTGCCCAAAGCCTGAGGCAGTTCACAGGACCTTCCAAAAAAGAACCTTCATTTTTCACAGAGTCAAAAACGTCAGAGTGGCAAGGACCCAGAGCTCCTCTGTCCTTATCTGATGTCAGAGTATCTGTCATAGATTCCTGGACTGTTTGACTGTATCAGTGCAATGGTCCGAGCTTCATAAACAGCTTAGTGCATTTCCCAGAACTCCCTGATTCTCAGTGTTCCCACTTTCCAGCATTTATTTTGGGGAACACATCTATGCCAGGTACAGTGCTTAGCCTGTGAACATACAAACAATCGTCTTCAACCCTACCCTGGTAATGTCCAAAGTCTCTTTTGTTAACGTGCACAATTGTATCGTTCGAACACCCTAGATGGCTATATATATTTGAGCGTTACAGTAAAATCTCTGTCATCTCAGAAATACAGCCAAGCTTCTGGAATCTTCTGCTTCCACAATTTCCATTTAATGACTGGACCTTCAAATACAACAGAAGCACACTTTAAATGGGGGTTGATAAAATTACAAAGTTAGAATGCCTCTGAGGCCTTGAACGACACAGGATCAACCACACGGCACGGGTAAGAGAGTTTCTGCCAAACTACCCAAGAGGAAGGCAAAAACCTTATTATTTTTTTTTAATTTTTTTAATTTTTTTTTTATTTATTTCTAGGAGAGAGAGAGAGAGAGACCGCGTGAGCAGGGGAGGGTCAGAGAGAGAGGGAGTCACAGACTCTGAAACAGGCTCCAGGCTCTGAGCTGGCAGTCAGCACAGAGCCCGACGCGGGGCTCGAACCCACGAACCGCGAGATCATGACCTAAGCGAAAGTCGGACGCTTAACCGACTAAGCCACCCAGGCGCCCCGGCAAAAACCTTATTAATCCGTGAAAAAGGAATGCTGTTTTAATGCCGCGGTCTGCTTAGAAATGTGAGAAGACAATGAGTTAATCAGAAAGTGCTCATTAAAGCCACTGTTGTCTTCGGGTCAGATTAATACGCTCGGGTCCCCTCCCCCGTGGAACGAGGAGCTAAGACTGTACTGAGTTTGCTTGGCAGTGTCATTGTGCAGAGATCTGGGTTTGCAGGGGTTAGTCCCCACTCTCTGTCCCACGCTTCCAGCCCAACGGGAGACTAAACCTCTTGGAAACTGAGGTAATGAAATTTGAGCTCTGCGCTTGATCTGAAAGAGACAGACCCGCCAGACAGTAAGAGAGGATGGCTGACTGCCCGAGAAGCGAAAGGGAGACCAGCAAGAGAGAGGAAGGAGGGGAAATAAAGACAGAAAGGAAAGAGGTGAGAAAGGAACAGAACAGTGGACCCTGGTGGTGTTCGCTGCAGGACCCCCTGGGAATCTGATAGAAACCACAGACCAGAAAACTATGCGCACACACGTAATTTTTGCATGCAACTTCAGAGGGTTGGTGGATTCCATTAGTTCCGACTACAGGCTTCTATCCTTAGGACCTTATCTGTGTCATTTGAAAGAATTACTCCTCTGGAGCCTTAGCAGATGTCAAAAACTAAGGAAGGAAAGATCACCTTGTGGTAATGCAGACCCACACCCAAGTGGCTAACTACCTTCTCAAACGGCCATCTTTCAACTTAACGACCACTTTTTGAGACTTACTAGAAGCTCAGTGGTAGAGGAGCTTCTCTGGGTGTTCCAAGAAGCGTGGTATAAAAATCCAGGGATGTTCAAGGCTTTTTCCCCGCCAGCAAGGTCAAGCCAGCCCCTGGCAGCAAAAGCCAGCCCCCAAGGGAGCAGAAATTGGCACAACCACTTTGCAGAGCCATTTGGCAATGGCTGGCGAGGCAGAGGATGCACAGAGTACACAACTCAGCAATTCCACGCGCAGGTATATGCTCTAGAGAATTCCACTGCAACAATGAAGGGACAGCTGAGTTCAAAATAGCCCAAGGCTGGAAACAACCTTAACAGATAAACACAAGGTAGAATGCTCACACTGGAGAATACTATGCGGCAGTGAAAATGGATGAATGAGACCTCCCTTGTAGATCAGATTCATCTCAGAAGGAAGGCTGTAGAAGGAAACACTTTCAGAGAAATTTAAAACAGAGCAAAAACAGCGCTATATATATTTTCTTATCTGGTTGAAACGTAGAATAGGTGCCACCTCTATTTTATATTCCTTTTTTTTTTCTTTTTCTTTTATTTTTTTCTTTTTATTTTTTTTTATTTAAGGTTTTTATTTATTTCTAGGAGAGAGAGAGAGAGAGACAGTGTGAGCAGGGGAGGGTCAGAGAGAGAGGGAGTCACAGACTGAAACAGGCTCCAGGCTCTGAGCTGGCAGTCAGCACAGAGCCCGACGCAGGGCACGAACCCACGAACCGTGAGACCATGACCCAAGCGAAAGTCGGATGTTTAACTGACTAAGCCACCCAGGCACCCCTTTTTTTTTTCTTTTTAAATAACACATCCCAGGGCACCTGGGTGGCTCAGTTGGTTAAGCGTCCAACTTCAGCTCAGGTCATGATCTCACGGTTTGTGGGTTCGAGCCCCGCATCGGGCTCTGTGCTGACAGCTCAGAGCCTGGAGCCTGCTTCGGATTCTGTGTCTCCCTCTCTCTCTGTCCTTCCCTAGCTCATGTTCTGTCTCTCTCTGTCTCTCAATAAATAAACGTTTAAAAAGATAAAAAAATAAAAAATAACACATCACATCCTTTCTCTGATTTATTTTTCTCTGTAGCCCTCACTGCCATCTAACACACTGGACATTTCACTCATTCACTCCTTCATTCATTTCCTCTTCCTTCACCATTGACTATCTGTTGCACAAAAGGAGAGATTTTGTCTGTTTGTTCACTGCTGTGCCCTAGAGCCTGGCGCCTAATAGGTGCACAAAAAATACTCACTGAATGAATATTTGCTTACATGAGTATTTGTTATGTTATTCCCTACCTTTCGAATACCTGAATATTTTTCTTAACAATAACAAAGTCAGCTATGAGGATGGTTCATGGATGAATTTCCGAGTAAGGTATGAAAGAGGTGCCCAACACCATAACATGTCCCCGGACCCCATCAAGGTCCCAAGCCACAGGACCGTGGGCATGGCCAACAGAGGTCCTTCAGCGAGCGCTCAGGCGCCAGAGGTAGCCCAGGGTCCTCACAACAGACCCCTCGCATCTGAACGCCTCCACCAAAATAGCCGCTATGACAGCCCCCTTTGGGAAAAGCAACGTTGCTTGGAAACCACAAATGTGCTCAAAACCTGAACTATACGAGCCCAGCCAATGCAGCACGGGTGCTGAGACCCACGACAGCTGCCAGGAGAGACGCGATCTGGGGCAGTCACAGAGCCTAGAGGAGTATGATCTTGGAAGAGAACCATGAGCCCACAGGGGACGGGGATGAGCCCACAGGGGACGGGGATGAGCCCACAGGGGACGGGGATGAGCCCACAGAGGGCAGTGGTGAATAGGGGCCTTGGAAAACAAGAGCCAGTCTTAGCTCGGAGGGGAGGACTGGGTGGGCAGAGGAGCCAGAGGTCAGCACGGAACAGCGACATCTACACTGGCATCTGCTACGGGACTTTCAGGTCCATGATGGAGACTGACCGACTCCCCAGCAAACCCATCTCCCTCTCCTCTGATGTTTCCCAGCTTCCCCCGCAGTGGTGCGTGTCCTGTGAATAAATTCCAGCCAAAAGAGTATGAAAGGAGGAGGCAGAGGCCGGGCCCCTAAAACCGCCCCAGCAACACCTTCCCTGCTCGCTTCTTTTCTGTGCCGTCACGCGGACAAGCACGGAGTTCGCAGAAGACGTGGGTCCACAAAGAGGAGCCACAGTGCGGCAAGGGCCTGGGTCCCCTCAATCACTGCTTGGAGGACAAAGCCCTGCCAACAGGGATCTGAACACCTGTCAAAGGCAGTCGCTGTACCTGACCTAGATTGGTTTTCTCCATAGTTCTACCACAAGCCACTGCACCCTGAAGTCACCAACAGACATTTACCAGCTGGAAATAAAGACCGACTCGGACTAAAGGCGTCGCCAAGTGAGGCAGAAGGGCCACACGCGCACAACAGTTAAAGACTCGAGTTCTGGTTCAAATTCCAGTCCCACTAGCTGGGTGACCCTGGGCAAGTTCGTATCTGTGCTTCAGATCTCTCTGTGGCCACATGGGAATGTCAGGATTTCTTAATTCACTGGGTTGTTGTGAAGATTGAATGAGAACGTACATGAAGCCCTTTGGAAGCAGTCAGCTCCTAATAAGCGAAGATTGTAATTGTAACTGAAGCCAGGCTATGGGGGGCTGGAGGCGCGAAAAGGCTCTAGGTGCCCATTGAAGAAGAACACAGGGACTCAGCCTCCCCAAGTGCAGCCCGGACACACCAACCACTATGTTTCCAAAGTCATCTTAATTTGAGACAATTCTGAGAAACGCAGCACTGGACACTTACCCTGTTAGCACCACCACGAAGTCCATCACGTTCCAACCATTCCTTAAGTAAGAGCCTTTATGGAAGGCAAACCCCAGGGCGATGATTTTAATGCCAGCCTCGAAACAAAAAATTCCAATGAAGTATGGTTCTGTGTCATCCTGGAAGGGGGAGAAAGTTAAGGTCAAGCTCTTTGGCTGGGCAGAGGGTAGCATGCTCAGAGTCCTGGCCCACCTGGAGACCTCTCCCCATTTCCCCTCACCTCTCCTACCCCCCACCCCCAGTATGCACTGACCCCCAACGCATCCTTCTCGGAGTTCTCTTGCGTGAAGGCTTTTGCAAGACAAGCGGAAGCCTGGAGAAGACACCCTCCTTCTTTCCTTTTGGCCAATGTCACATATCACTTGGCCAAACAGAATTGCTTGTTTGGACCTCTGTTGACAGCCACTGGTCACATGTGGCCATTGAACTCTTAATTCATATTTTTTAAATTATTTTTTAACGTGTATTTATTTTTGAGAGAGACAGAGAGAGACACAGACAGAGAGAGACAGAGAGAGGAGGGGGAGGGTGCAGAGAGAGAGGGAGACACAAAATCTGAAGCAAGTTCCAGGCTCCGAGCTGTCAGCACAGAGCCCGGTGTGGGGCTCGAACTCACAAGCCACGAGATCAGGACCTGAGCCGAAGTCGGATGCTTCGCCAATGGAGCCACCCAGGCGCCCCCAACTTTTTAACTAATTTAAATGAAATCACAGGAAATTCAGCTTCTCTGCCACACCAGCCCCATTCCAGTAACCACAGTGTGGATGCAGCACGCGTCCATCACTGCAGAAAATTCTACTGGAAAGCACTGGTTTGGTACGTTCGTCATACGCGTCACTCAACGCCTTCGAGGTTGGACGCTGTACACCAACCTCACCCCCAAATGTGACACCCGTGATGTTGCTCAGCTGGTATTCAGGGTGCTAAAATATTGGAATAATAATAATACTTCTGCGTCTACCGGCAAATGGCCAGTGCCCGGGGCCCCAGCCCCTCACTAAACCCCCGGCCAGTTCTGGCTTCCGGCTGAAAGTCTTATCGTTCCATGGGGCAACTGGACTAGTTTCTGCCCCTAAGTCAACAGTAGGAGGGGGGAGAATCATTGTTTTAGATTAAAAGGCGTCATCAATGTCACAAAAATCTAGTCCCTGCTTGGCTCCTGGTTTGAGGAGCTATTTGTGAGACAATCACGAGAATCTGATTCCTCACTGGGAGTCTTAGAGGAGTCCAAGGAGCCCGTGTAAATCACGGTGGGTGTAAAAATGTCCCTGTAAGAAAACGCCCATATTTTTAGCGATGCAGACTTCAGTGAATTGACAAGTTGTCCGGGATTTGCCTTAAAATATTTTGGCCAGGAGATGGGCCTGGGGGGCTCAGTTGGTTAAGCGTGCGACTTCAGCTCAGGTCATGATCTCGTAATCGTGGGTTCGAGCCCCACGTCAAGCTCTGTGCTGACAGCTAGCTCAGAGCCTGGAGCCTGTCTTCAGATTCTGTGTCTCCCTCTCTCTCTGCCCCGCCCCCCCCTCAAAAATAAACATTAAAAAAATTATTTTTAAATATATTCTGGCCAGGAAAGATAAAACCAACAAAATATAAAGGGACAGAGGACACGACCCAAGGCATCCTGACGACCGTACATCTGGGCGGTGGGTTCACGGAGGGTCCATTGGACATTCTCTCCATGTCCACACACAGTCGCTATTTTTCACAAGCATTTTGTCTCTAATACGATGTTTCTGTGGACAACGTGAACGTCTGTCACCCGCCACTCCCCTGGCTGTGGCACCAGGTTCGCCAGGTCCAGGGGGTGAGCACTGCAGGCCTCTCTCCCCCCGCATGACCGGCATCCGTGCATTCAGGCTTCCCAGGTGGGAGCCCCACGATCCAGCCCTTGGCTCCAAGACTGAGAGCCCCCTCTGCCCACACGGCCGCAGCCGCTTGCCTCCAAAGCGAAAGCGAGGCCCCTTAAGACAGATGGATGTGATAGGGCGCCTGGGTGGCTTAGTNCCGTTCGGACATTGGGGTCTTATCATCATCAGGCAGGTGCTGCTCCAAGGCGAGGACGATGCAGTTCGCTATGATGGTGGCTAAAATCATGTATTCAAAGGGAGTGCGGAGGAATTAAGGAAAATCCTTCTAGCTAGTCGAGGCGCACAGCGAAACTCGGTGGAAGGTACGGAGAGTCCCTGTACACCCCTCCCCCGCACATGCACAGCCTCCCCCCCATTTCCCCCCACCAGAGTGCAGCATTTGTTACAATCCATAAATTTACACTGATGCATCCTAACCACCCAAAGTCCAGCGCTTACATCACCGCTCCCCCTTGGTGTTGAACACTCAGGAGGTCTGGACAAGTGCATAATGACACGCGTCCACCATGAGAGGTCCTACGGAGTAGTTTCACTGCGCTAAAAACCCAGCAGCTGACGTTTTGAGGAAAATGCAGACGTGATTTCTCCATCTCCCCTCTGATGTTCCTCGAACAAGTATTAATTCAGCACCCATTGGGTGCCAGGCCCTGTTCTGGGCACTGGGGACACAGCTTACAGCAAAGCGGACAAAAAGCTCTGCCCTTGGGGCGCCTGAGTGGCTCAGTCAGTCAAGTGTTGGATTCTTGATCTCGGCTCAGGTCATGATCTCACGGTTCATGGGACTGAGGCTGGTGTCGGGCTCTGTGCTGCCAGCACAGAGCCTGCTTGGGAGTCTCTCTCTCCCTCCCTCCCTGCCACCTCCCCGGTTCTCTCTCTCTCTCTCAAAATAAATAAGTAAACCTAAAAAAAAATACAGTAGTCAGATCTGACCCCAAAAGCATGACTTAACAAAAAGAAAACACAAATAAACCAGTCTTCATCAAAATGAAAAACTTTGGGGGCGCCTGGGTGGCTCAGTTGGTCAAGCATCCGACTTCAGCTCAGGTCATGATCTCACGGTTCGTGGGTTCGAGCCCCATGTCGGGCTCTGTGCTGACAGCTAGCTCGGAGCCTGGAACCTGCTTCTGATTCTGTGCCTCCCTCTCTCTCTGACCCTCCCCTGCTCACGCCATCTCTCTCTCTCTCTCTGAGAAATAAATAAAACATTTGAAAAAATTAAAAACTTTGGTGCCTCAAAGGGCACGATCGAGAATGTGAAAATGAGAGAAAACTGCAAAGAAGGAGAGAAAATACTTGCAAATCATATATATCTGATAAGGGTCTGGTCTCCAGAATATATAAAAGACGTTTGCAACTCAACAAGAAGACAAACAGTCCCATTAAATAATGGGCAAACGGCCCGAATAGATACTTCTCCAAAGGAGATCTTCAAACAGCCAATCAGCACACGAAAAGATACTCAGTATCCTCGGCTGTGAGGGCCCTGCCAATCTAAACGCAATGAAAATACCGCTCCATATCCACTAGAGGAAAAACACAAGACGGAACGAAGCAGAAATCAGGGAGTGTTGGCAAGGATGGGAGAAACTGGAATTTTGTGCGTTGCTGGTGGGACTGTAAAGCGGTGCAGGGTTTTTGGAGACAAGTTTTGGTGGCTGCTCAAAAAATACATACAGGATGCCCTTATGACCCCGCAATGTATATCCTAGGTTCACCCCGTAGAGCTGAAAACCGGGTATGAAATGCACACTCGTGGCAGAAATATTTCCAACACCCAAGGGGTGGAGAGAGGCCGGATGACCCTCAGTGGATGGACAGATGAGCACAATGCAGTCTATCCACACGACGGACTATCACTCAGCCATAAAAAGGAAGCACTAATACGTGCCACAATGTGGACGGACCTCAAAAACACTCTGCTGAGCGAAAGAAGCCAGATGCGAAAGACCACATGGTGTAGGATCCTATGTATGTAAAGCATCCAGAACAGGCAAATCCACAGAGTCAGAAAGGAGACCGGTGGTTGGTGGCCGAGAGCTGGGGGTGGGGTGGGGGTGACCGCTTACTGTTCTGGACCTAGATGGACCTTGTACGACACACGCTATGAATGAATTAAATGCCACTGCATTAGTCACTTAAGAATGGTTTGCATTGCGGCGCCTGGGCGGCTCCGTCGGTTAAGCGTCCAAGTTCGGCTCAGGTCATGATCTCACGGTTGGTGGGTTTGAGCCCCACATCGGGCTCCGTGCTGACAGCTCAGAGCCTGGAGCCTGCTTCAGATTCCGTGTCTCCCTCTCTCTCTGACCCTCCCCTGCTCACGCTGTCCCTCTCTCTCTCTCAGAAATAAATAAAAACATTTAAAACATTTTTAAAAAAGAGAACGGTTCATATTATTATGTGAATTTCACCTTAATAAAAAAAAAAAAATCTGGTGGTCAGGGCAGGCCTCTGACCTTCCAAGATCTGACAGAGGGAAGGGGTGGCCTGCGCCGCTGTTCCCAGAGGTGCAAACTGTCCAGGCAGGAACTCTTTCCTGCATCACAGGAACACTCCCCTGGGTTGACGAGGCCACCAGAGGGTCCTGCTGGAAGGCTTGCACTTGGCGGGGGCCGGGGGGGGGGTGCGCGGTCCTGCTCAGTTTACATGAAGACCTGATCTGATCAGCTGGTGAACCGGAATGTCCGTCTCCCTCCCTGCCCCATGCCAGACCCACAGAGGCACCCCTGACCCATCTCTGAGAAGGGGGTTACGTGTAAAGAAACGGGAGAGCCACAGGGTACGGGTCACTGTGGAGTAGAGCTCCCCCACCTCGGCACTGCTGACACTTGGCGCAGGGGCGTCCTTGGCGGTGGGGGCGCTGCTGTCCACCATAGGGTGATGAGCAGTCCCGGTCTCACCCACCTGATGCCAGCAGCATCCCCCCCCTCCAGCTGCGACAACCAAAAGTCATCTCCAGATAGTGCCCTGCGTCCCCCGGGGACACGGAAACCCACTCTTCCGCAGGTATTGGCGAAGCTGCCGCCTTAAACCACTGGCCGCCTCCCGGTTTTCTACCTCAGAAGCTGAACCTGCCTCGTTCTCTCCTTTGGCCCTAAAATTAAGTCTGGTGTTCGGGGAGCTCCAAAAAAAACCCAGCGATCTTACAGGCTGAAGGAGGAGCGGGAGACAGTCACTTCCCAGGTAGGGAAAAAGAAAAGTCTGAAACAGACAACCCAAGAGGGAGAGTCTAAGTAAACCAGGCAAACCAAACCTAGGCCTTCCTTGTCACCAGCTCGGGCCTTTGCCTCGAGCGGAAAGCGGCTCAGCACACTCTGAAAAGCAAATCTGACACTCAGGGCGATTTGGGGAGCCAACAAAAGCCGGCCCTGCGACGAGCGCCTCTGATTGGCTTCCTGCCTCCGAGCTGACAGTCATTAGGAGCACAGAGAACAAAGCTGGGCTGTGTTGCACAAATACTCCATTCTGCCTCACCCTGCAGCCCAGAAAATAAGAGACAATATTTGTATACAGGGAAGCAACGCCAAGCCCTTCCCTGGCCTCCCCTCGCCAAGGCTTCTGAAGCCATGATTTGAATCTGATGATTTCACTTCCCTTCCCTGCCAGCTAGCTCCTTGCTCGTTTCTGCACCGAGCTGTCGGCTCGCTCCTGGGGGTGGGGGGGGCGGGTGCATGGCCTCCTGCCCCTTCACAGCTGGGCTGTGACTTCCTTTCCATCAGACTTGAGCTGAGGTTCCAGGAAGAGTCCCAGAAGACTGGCAGCAAGCGGCATTTTTATGGGCTGCATTATCAGGGTTTCAATTGCCCGGTGTCGGTGTCGCCTGGATCTTAGACCCCGCGGAGCTCTCTGGGTATGACGACGAAGCCTTAGTCAGCATGGGGGAGAAGGGAGAGGGGCCGCCCACTCCTACCTCGTTTCTTTTTCTTACTTCTTGTCCAACACGGCGGTGCTGGCTACCAAGCGTTACCCCTTCTGCCTCCAGGCCCTGCCAACGTCCACAGCCCTGCCCCGCGTAGAATCTGCCACACTGACCTTATGCTCTTGCTACCGAACAACACCACGGCAGAGCACCCCCCCCGACCCCCACTGCGTCCTTTAGAAATGTAAAGCCTCAGGCCCCTCACTGACCTGCTGCGTCAGAATCTGCATTTTAGCCAGACCTTCCGGGGATCTGTGTGCCCCCCCCCAAGTTTGGGAAATGCTGCCCTAGATGTATTTCGGGGGTAGAAGGAGACAGGTAACTGCGGCTCTGAGTCGTCCCCAAAGAAGTGGGGGCTCCGCGTTCTCCTCCACATTCTGACCCCAGGAGGAGAATTCAGGAGGCCTGGACTAGTCTTCTGCCCTCACTCAGGCAAGGGGGCTGGTAAGAAACCCAAGATCTTGATGCCTGAAGAGCTACACTGAAAAGAGACAAACATGCAATAAAACCCCAGCTTAACAAACTGACGTGGAAGGACTCACGGAGTTCCCACGGCCCCCACCTCACTCAGAAGAAAAGTCCTGCCAGCAGCCTATAAGACCCTGCACGACCTGCCCCCATCACGTCCCTCCGTCGCCCCTTGTTCCGCCAGCCGCAGCCGCGGTGGCCTTCCTCCATGTCCCCCAAACACCAGGCACTTTCCACCGCAGGGCCTTTGTACCGGCTGTTCTCTCCCCTGGAATATGCTCTCCCCACAGACCCACATGGTGCCCTCCCTCACTTCCTTCAGCTCTTCACTCCAAGGTTACATCCCTAGTGAGAACTTAACCCCCTTGCCCTGCTTATTATTTTTTTCCCTTGGCCCCGGCCCCCAGTCAACCATCTGCTATATTTGCCTTCTTTACCTTGTTCACTCTTTGTCTGCCTTACTAGGTTCCAGGCAAGCCAAGATTTTTGTCTACTTTGCTCACTGCTTGGTTCTCAGCACCTAAGAGAGCATCTGTTTTTATAATAGATGCTCAATAAACACCTGGAAGAGGAGGGAAAGGTGGGTGGGTCCCAGTTTTTGCATCCCTCGCCCCACTTCATTGGATGCCAGGTCTTGGTGGGCATGTTATGCACACACTCAGCTTCTTGAAATAGGCATTGCTCTGGCTGGCACGCGGGCACAAAGATGGGTTCCGGGCTCCCAGCAGGGGAGCAGATACCTTGTCCCCACCAAGGCAGAAGTCAAAGGTAGACCAGGCAGAGGGGAGGTGAGGCTTTCTCAGCCCAACCCCAAGTCGTGCCTGAGCCTCCCAATTTAGAAAGCCTGGGCTCTAACTCACAGCTGCGGTGAGCAATGCCTCTCTGCTAGCTGAGCTGAGCCTTCCTGCTCCCCGATTGGTGTGGAGAGAAAGCACCTGTGTCAGCGGGATCCAGAATAATCAGCCAGCCGAAGAGGCCAAGGGGGGAGGAGGGGGGGAGGGGTGTGGGGTGAGGAGATGAAGGGAGAGAAGCATCCCTGATGGGAGGAATAGCTGGCTCCTGAAATGGCTTGTGGAAGTCAGGATAGCAAACAGCCCGGCAGCCAAGGGCAGATACACAGAGCTCTCCCCCAACAAGTAGATTGGTCAGGACCCACAAGGGCCCCAGAAAGGGGCTGCGTGTGTGCCGCTGGAAATGACCAAGTGATTCTTCCTGGGGAAGAAGGGCTGCGTCTGCTAACAGGAACTGCTCTGGGGATCCAGAACATCAAGGAAAATCAATTTGCGAAGGAGGCATGGCTGACGGTCACAGCCCCTTAGCAAGACCTTGCAGAATGCCTGAGCGATTCGCTCTTCTCTCTGGGAGGCCCCCATCCCTAGCTCATTCCCAGCCTCCCGTGGTTGTTGTGAAAATCAAATCAGGTTTGTTAACTCATCAAGACCTTTTCTCTATGAGAGGGTCTGCCTGGTGTTCTGAGGAAACAGATATTTCAGCGAGCCAACCAAGCAGCTGAACTTGCGTGGAGAAGCCAAACAGACCTTATTTTCACGTTAGTCCCATGCTCATCACCAATTACCAGGAAAAGAGCGGGGGGTACCAGGGCGCTAGATGTACGTATGGGTTTAGGACATATTCCTTGCTTCGCTAAACAAATGCCATCGTTTAACTCGACAATATGATAAACTATTATGGGGCCATTAACAGGCACAACAACCATAATTACAGCTGCCGTTTATCGAGCGCTTCGCTGGGCAGACACCGTGCTAAGCATTTTACACTCGTTTCAGCTAATTCCCGCAACAATTCTACAAGGTGGGTTCTGTTGCAAGCCCCATTTTCCAGATAAGGAGATCAAGGCTCAGAGAGGTTAAATGAATTGCTCAAGAAAGATCACTCAGCTGCTCATCCTTATTAGAAGGTGGATAGTTTTGTCCTTACGTGAACATTGGAGTTGGGGTGCGCCTGGGGCCTTAACCATATGGATGCGATCAATGGATTAGACCTCAGCTGTGTCCCAACTGCCACAGTTTAATGTAGTAATGATTCACTGTTGCAAGCTAATCCACACCCTCATAAACCCATCCCAAGTGGGTTATATGAATAAAAATTTTAACCTCCAATAATCCAAAGAGTCTCCAGTTCTCAGACACAGGGTTCAAAGTCTCCAACGCACAGTGCCAACCAGAAATCAAGCCCAGGAAAGGGCTTTCCATCAGCTGATCAGCTGGAGGCTCCAGTGGCGAGGACGCGTTAACAAGGGCAACTCAGGGTAACTGCCCGGGATGTTTTCAGCACCACGGCCAGCGACAAGCGGAGCCGTTTAATTTCCCGAGCGCTCCAGACAGCGCAAGCCCGGGGCCCAGCAAGCAAAACCCGCGTCAAGTACTAACACTCTCCTAGACACGTGTAAAGATGTGCATTTCACATCTGGGATAGGGACCCAAAAAAAAAAAAAATCATTACGTCACCAGGAAAATCAGATGAAGAGAAAATTAAAAACCCAACACCAAATAGGAATGATGGGTCATTTTTTTAAAAAGTTTACTTATTTATTTTGAGAGGAGGGGGGAGGGGAGAGAGAGAGAGAATCCCATGCAGGCTCTGCACTGCCAGCACACAGCCCGACGTGGGAACTGAACTCACAATCATCATGACAGGATCATGACCTGTGCCGAAATCAAGAGTCAGACACTTCACTGACTGAGCCACCTGGGCGCCCCTGTATTTTTCATACTATCTAAGGATTCCCAACACGTTAGTTCTGAAACGAGAAGTCCACTCAGGGCAGCTGGATCATGGGTCTGCTCAGAAAACTGGAAATACGCGGATGAGAAATGGTAGAGCAGAGTGAGTAAAAGAGTTTGGGGGCCAGACATGGTTTGGAACTTTACCTTCCTTCTCTCTCTGAGCCTCAGTTTCCTCATATGTAAAATACAAACGTAGTGCCTGCCTCATAGGGCTGTGTGAGAATAGAAGGAGTAGACACAGACAATATTCTCAGAACAGGACCTGGCAGGTAGTACGTACTAGATAAACGTTGAGTGTTTAGTTATAATTTACTCTGGTTCCTGCAATGGAACTTCGAACAGAGTTCATCTCATTGTGATCATGCAATCAAAGCTTATGTTATTGTTATTTTTACTACAATTGCACTGACCAGTATAATAAACCTTTCCTCGTCCTTTTTTACCCATGTAAGTCTCAGTCTCTTCCCTCCACTGGAGGCCACCAACACCTACTCTGATCCTGGTTGACTAAGCCTTCTCATGAATATGAAATAATTCGAAGAACAAGATGCAGTGGATGTACGTGGTCTATTCCATGAACACCAGGCTCAAAATAAACGCTGCAAAAATCTCCAGCAGGTATTTCACACAAATGGGATTATACAATGTGGGGGGTGTGTATGTGTGTGTCTGGCATCGTTCATTCAGCATGTTTCTGTGGCCATCCATGTTGCAGTGTGTTCCAGTCCTTTGTTCCTTTTCATAGCTGAATAGTATTCCCTTGTAAGGATGTACAAAGCAATTCCTTTACCCATTCCCCCACCAATGGCTGTTTCAATCTTTCGGCTCTCTAAAATAAGTAACTTCACAGAGACAAAATGCAGATCCGCATTTGCCGGGAAGGGAGGGAAGCAACTGCCTGATGGGGATGGGATTTCCTTTTCAGGGTAGGAAATGTTCTGCAACCAGATAGAGGTGGTGATTCAGAACAATGGGCATATGCTGTCACTGCACAGTTCACTTTAAAATGTTTAATTACATTATGTGATAGGATTTCTCATCGATGTCTTCAATCTGTGAAAAAGCCTTTTTGGTTTGCTCCTTTTCTTTCTCCTTGATTCTCTGAGGTCTCATGATAATGCGTTTACTCGCTGACCCTCTCCTCTGAGCCATGGACTATGAACAGAAACGGACCCGCCCCCAAGACAGCCCTCAAGATCCTTCTTTTTAAATAATGAATGGGTTCAGTTATAAAAGGAATATGTGCTTATTGTATTTTTTTTTCATTTTCAAATTTATATCATATCATTTAAAAAGTGAAAAGTCCTCACCCCAGCTCACTGGCCAGAGATAGCTCACCACTAGAAAGTTGCTGTTTATTTTTCAGATTTTTCCCTACATCCATTCTTTACACTGCCTGCTATCTCTTCCTGAGTTACTCTTCCCCTAAATATGGGTGGGGCTCATTCCCTTGCATCCATCAGGTGGTACTAAACCATTATCTTCACTCCCGAGCTCCTCCATCTAAAGTCTCAGCACTGCCAACATCGCCATCCCTCTTCTCTGTTTTTCGTTACTTTTAAAGCAACTTATTACATCAAACTACGTGTTTTATTTATTTATCTTATTTCACTGATCTCTCACTGGTATTCATCTTATTACATTGATCCCTCACTGGGATGTCAGCCCCTTTAGGGGCTTGTTCTCAGCTGTGCCCCCAGTATCTAAGCCCCAACACAGACCAAGTGCTCAATAAATACTACTGAATGAATGAAAACAAACATACAAAATCACGTTTTCCTTTTATAAAAACGGGATCGTGACACGCTGTGCTCCACCATGTGCTGTGCCCCTCACCACCCTGGACACACTCTTCCCTATGGGTACACTGGGTCTCCCTCTTTCAAAAGGCTGTGCAGTATTCTTGCGAATTAATGCATCATCACTTAATATTCCCCTAAATGCTTCTGGTCTGTGTCTATTGCAAGCAGAGCCGTGATAAATAATCTGATCAGGCAATCACATTCCCTGGGATGTTCGCTCTGTCCAGGGAGGCCTTCTCCGCACACGCCAGCCTGTCACCCCGTGCAGGGGCCAGTAAAATCCTCCATTTCCTTGGCACCTTCTCTGTGCATTTCATCTACCTCTTGGCTTACATTCAAACTCAAAAATTCCCTGAAGGCCATCAACTCCAAGGCCAAGGAGACCACCAGCAGCTTCAAATGAGTCCCCAAGAACAAAAGGGAAATCCAGTTCAGGGAGATTCCTGTCACGATTCCCCAAGGAAACCCAGTGAGGTCAAGGAGAAGGGACCCAACAAAGCAAGTGAGACAAAGGACCCTCCTGGTCCAGGTGACGTGAGAATACCCAGGAAGCCAGCTCTCTCTAAACTAGGTGAAGCCAAGGGAAGGTCCCCAAGAGGGGTAGAAGAGCCAAGAAAATTCTCCCCTTTCAAGTCACACAGGCCATGAAGGTCTCCGCCTCCCCCGCGCCCAACCAGTGCCACTGGGCTCAGCAGAAAGTCCAAAGTCAAAGGAAGTCTCAGCAGCCAAGACCCTGAGGCCCACAGGAAAACAAAAGCTGACAGTAAGACTCTGGTGGAGCTGGTTACTTTCTATGACCTTCAGTTTCCATTGGAAAGATCATTGTCCATGCTGGTCTCTTCCTTCTTTACCAACGGAAAACATCCCTAGCTCCTCATCAATGACCGCCGTGGACTCCAGCCATACATGCCTAGAAGCGACACCAGCCACGTTCAAAACACCTTTTCTCAGCTCTCCCCTGCCTTCACCTCCTTCCTTGTCAACCTTACACAGGTTGGCTATATGTCACTTCCTTGCATTTCCCTCCCTTCTGCAAAGAACCCGTCCCTGGATACACCAAACCCGTCGCCTTTCCCATGCTTGGGATCAGGGATCTGGGCTGATGATGTTGAACTCATGACCTGAAACTTCAAACTGGGCATTCGAGAATCCTAGCACCCCGGATGGGAGAGAACACCAGTGGATACTGGTGCACTGCTAGGAAGGGCCCAATGTAGGGAAATTAACATTCTCCCATCATTAAAAACCCCACCCCTGTCTCCAAGTCTCCCTCCCGCCACCCATCCGTTTCCCTGCTCCCCTTCACAAAGAAAGAATGGACTTTTCCCCCTTGATTTCTTGTCCCCTACCGCCCGGCTTCTAGACTGGCTTCTAGCCCCATCGCTTAACCAAAACTCTTCTAGTGAGGGTCACCAAAGACCTCCAGGCTGCCATAGCCCAGGCCCGCCTTTCTGTGCTTGGATTTCTTGGCCACACACCCCTTTCGTGTTTCTTCCCGTCTTCCTCTGTCTCCCCTTCCCCCTCCTTTTCTACTCGGTCTCTAAATGCTGGTCTTCTCTGGGGCTCAACCCTAGCTAACCTTCTCTTCTCTACCCATATCCACGTCCTAAAGGCCTCATGCATTCTGCTAATGCCCTTCCCTCCCCTCCAACATCTACCCACTCCTCACTCTTCTTGGTGTCCTGGGAGAGGCATGGCCGGCTCTTGTCTCATCTCCTCCTTTCCAGGCAGGTTTGGTCCATGGGAAACACCAATGGGACACCAGAGGGAAGGAAGAGGAGCTATGGGGTTATTTCTTCATCCCATTTCCTCCCTCCGACACCTGTGTCCTGTTATGCCTTCTCACAGGCACCTCCCACCTCACGGAACTGTCTGCATCCATTTCCGAGGGCTGCCATGATGAATTACCACAAAGTGGTGGCTTCAGACAACAGAAGTCTACTCTTTCAAAGTTGTACAGGCCAGAACCCCACAATTAAGGTATCAGCATATAGAGCCGCCTCCAAAGGCTCGAAGGCTCGAGGCTAGAATCCCTCCTTGCCTCCTTCAGCTCCAGGGGGGCTCTGGGCATTCCCCAGCTTGTGGCCACCTCCCTCCATCCTCTGCTTCTGTCTTCATACGACCCTCTCCTGTGTCTCTCCCCCTCTCTCCCCTCCTAGGAAGCCTTGTCATAGAATTTTCACCATCACATTCTCAGCACCCTTTCCGGTGCCGGGCACCTCGCAGAACCCAATCGGTGTTTGTTGAACGAGCGAATGAATCCACATCTACATTTCCCTTGACGTCTTGGGGGGCGGGGGAGTTCTTTCTGCACCTCCCCACCTTCCGTCTCTCCCCTTCCAGCTCTCTTGGAAGTCGCACCAGTGACCCACATCAAATAAGATTTTCCAGAACGTCCCAAGCCCCCAGTGCAACTCCTTCACATGCTCCCCCCGTGCCCTCCCCCTCCCCAAATGTTCGGGTCGGTCTGGCCTCTTCCTCCACGGGGCCTGCCATCCGTGAAGCTTCTCCTTGAAGCTTTATCGTTAAAAAAAATAAACCGACATATTCCTTGCTTCCAAAAGAACCTTTTACTTTTGCAAACTCTATTGATTTAATCCTAGAGGCTGCTGGCGGCGGCCACAGGAGCTTAATCAATACAACACCCAGCACGGCTGGAACATTGGGGACCTTCAGCCAAGACCTTCTGCGGGAGCCTCCACTGGCCCTGCCTGGATCTCTCGCAACGAGGAAGAGAGATTTACAGGAGGGCACGGGACGCTGGTGATTGCTCCAGGATCCTGCTTACATGAGCAAAAGGAAACGTCTTCCAGCTTGAGGCCCTTCAGAGCTATCTGTTAATTTGCTACTACAGCGGAGTCCCAGGGGGGCCAGGCAAGCAAGAAACCAAAGATAACAGAGAAACATCGCAGGTTCTAGAACCTGAGTATCAATTCCCTGGTGGGATGAACAGGAGTCAAACAGGCCAAGGAGAGGTGGGGAGAAAGAAGACGAAGTGGGGAGCATCAAAACGAAAGAAGTTTAAAAAATGTTTTTTCAGGTTTATTTTTGAAGGAGAGAGAGACAGAGGATGAGTGGGGAAGGGGGCAGAGAGAGGGAGGGAGACACAGAACCCAAAGCAGGCTCCAGGCTCCGAGCTGTCAGCACAGAGCCCGATGCGGGGCTCGAACCCACGATCTGGGAGATCATGACTAGAGCCAAAGTCGGATGCTTAACCGACTGAGCCACCCACGCGCCCCACAGAACGGAATGAGTTAAAACAGAACTTCCTTCACCCCTCAGCAGATACTAAGTGATCAGATCAGGGAAGGAGAGAAAGAAGGTCCCAGGAAGGAGGAGGCAGAGGGTGAATGAATCAGTGCGCAGGGATTTAGAGACTCCTCTGCTCGAAGGAGAAGTCAGACAATACTGCAATACCTTTGTGTTTTTCAAGACTAAAAAGGCAGGGAAATGGAGGCGCTAGAGTTTGAGGAAAGCAGAAGGGAATATTTGTTTGCTGGTTTAAGCGCACGCGAGTAGACATAACAGTCCCGAGAGCGCTGTGCTTAGATCTCAGCCCCGGCGACACCGGTGACCCGGAAGTCCAGCCCCGGGGTGCTGCGTCCGCCATAGTGACAGACGTGTCCTGCATCTCAGCATCTGAAAACACATGGGGCTCTTTTCTTGCTCGTGCTCAGTGCACGCCATGGATGGGACACGATCTCGGTTCTGCGCCACCCTCCCTCCCATACCTAGTCCGAGGGGGGCTCCATCTCTGTGCCTGTGCGAGAGCGGAGGCAGCCGAAGGGAAACACTGGTTAAACACACGAGTTCTTCGAGCTCTGCCCAGACGTGACATGTGTCACCTGTCCTCACATTCCAGGGGCCAAAGCAGGTCAAACGGCCATGCCTAACTTCAGGGAGGTGGGGGGAAGAACACCGTGCTGTGTGCCCACGGGAGGACCAGCCACGTTAGCTGAGCAAGGAGAAGGATTTCCGCTCAGAGGCCCGAGATGACTTGCCCAAAGTCAGGCAGTTTCAAAGGTGGCAGATGTGGGATCAGGGGGTCAGGACCCTACGGCCCCACAATCTCTAAGTGCTACAGCTTCTTGCAACAAGACGGAAGTTGAGAATAAAATGCAGATAACACTGAGGAGAAGTATCAGAAGAGGCAGGGGGGAGTGGCAAGGAAAAAGAATCCATCAGAGGAAGAGATGGAAGGACCCAGAAAGTTTAGAAACCATATGGGGCGCCTGGGTGGCTTAGTCGGTTAAGCATCCAACTTTCGCTTAGGTCATGATCTCGCGGTTCGTGGGTTCAAGCCCCGCGTCGGGCTCTGTGCTGACTGCCAGCTCAGAGCCTGGAGCCTGTTTCAGAGTCTGTGACTCCCTCTCTCTGACCCTCCCCTGCTCACGCTCTCTCTCTCTCTCTCTCTCTCCCCCCCCTAAAAAAAAAAAAAACATTAAAAAAAATTAAAAAAAAAAGAAACCATAACGTATTACAAACATCAGGAAGTGGGGGGGAGTTTCCCACTACTTTCAGGGAGCTCAACAGCAGCAGAGGACCTTTATCTGAAGGCACACGGGGATGTCGGGACACAGCCATGAAGGAGACCTGAAGGCTTCTTGTTCTGCCCCTGAAGGCCGCCATCTTGGTTCAGGTCGAAGGTCCCACAGATGCTAGTTGGTGCTACCGCAGCCCCAGGAAGCCGAGGCCAGGGCCCCATCGGCTGCTCTGCCCCTCCCTGGACACTTCCCTGCATGGCTCTGGGAAACCCGGACCAGAGTCAGACGGTGTCCAGAACGGATGGTGCTGGCTTGGCCCTTCTGCTCCTCCTCCCCTCACCCCTACGCGGCCCGAGCTGAAGCATGACAGATTCCGGATAGATGGTAAGCCGGTTTAGCTTTGGAGCAAGGCTTCTGGAAAGCACTCACCGTCGCTGCCAACGCACCACGGACGTTGCGGTTATGAGCACGTCTTCCATGCCACCCAAGTGCTACCTGCACGTTAGTTCACTGAGCCTTCACCACCGATCTGTCCAGAAATCCCACTGTTGAACCTTCAGATTATATCCAGAATTGGTGGCTGCCAGGACGTGGAGGGATGGGGAGTAGGGAGCGAGTACTACCCGGTATAGAGCTTCCTTTTTGGGGAGTGAAATGTGAGTCTAAATAGTGGTGATGGGGGCACCACAACGTGAAGCGGAGAAGGCCATTGAACTGTACACCTCGAAATGGTATGTTTTATGTTATACGTATGTTACCCCAGTGAAAACATTTTATAAGTTCATTTATCTTTTGAGAGAGAGAGAGTGTGTGTGTGTGTGCAGGGAAGGGGCAGAGAGAGAGGGAGAGAGAAATACCAAGCAGGCTCCACGCTGTCACCAGAGGTGAGCTCAGCACCCAACAAGGGACTCCAACTCACGAATGAACCATGAGATCAGGACCCGAGCCGAAACCAAGAGTCGGATGCTTAACTGACTGAGCCGCCCAGGCGCCCCAGCAGTAAAAACATTTAAAAATGTTTTTGCTAGATTCCAAACACTCTTCATTTTCCCCACAGCCAACATTCTGGCCCGGCCCCCACCTGCCTGGACCAGAACAGTCACGTCTCCTGAGCGTTTCACCCCCCATGGGGGTCAGAGGAGCCTGTGAACATCTGAGTCAGGTCACAACCCTCCCTTCACCGTTCAGAACCCTCCTCGGCCCCCACCTCACTCACAGTAAAGGCCAAAGTCATCCTCACACTCCACAAGGCCCCCCCAACTGCCTTCCCTTCTTCCCACTGTCCCCTTTGCTCTTCCCTTCCAGCCACACCGACCTCCTTGCTGTTCCTCAGATCTAGCACACATGGTCCTACCTCAGGGCCTTTGCACATGCTATTCCCTTTTCCCCCAGACCCTGTCCCAGCTTCCTCCTTGGCTCAAACGGCACCTCCTTAGGGAGGCCTCATCCAACCCAGCAACCGGCCTCTCCATCCCCTGCCCTTGCTGTTTGTCCCCGTTGCCCTTATAATCTTCTACAGTCCTGTGCAATTAACTTATTTTGCTCTTTGTTCACCCTATGGCTCTCCCAGGGAGACCCATGAGGGCAATGACTTGTGTCTGCTCCCTGTGTCTAGGAGAGTGCCTGCCTCACTGCAGACAGCCCTACGATGCGGACACTATTTTCCACCCATTTTATAAAGCAGGAAAATGGAAACTCAGTATCAGGCAGATAGCGAGTGATGGAGGGCCAGTTGCCAAGCTCAACCTGAGTTCACAGCCCCGGTTCGCAGCCACAGTGAGTGTTCTTTATCAATATCCACGCAGCAAGGATACCCTGAACACCTACTACGTGCCAGGCAGCAGCGTTCTAAGTGCTACGGAGAGGACGGGACAACGCAGGTGAGTTCAGAGCTCATGGAGGGGACGTCATCCCTGGCTCAACCTTCTCCTGCCCCAACTCTCGCCCGCCTTCACATCCGGGGCTGACGTCAGCCATGCTCCAAGATGTGGACTGGGTGCGCGACCTAAACCACCTCTCCATGGTGCTTCCAGGCCAGTTTAGGACCATTTGCCATTGCACGACATCGTACGAAATCACGTGACACCGCGCAGCCACGACCTGTCGGTCCCACCGCCTTCACAGCGGACAGGGAACCCCGCGTGGGTTCCTTCCCATCCCGCGACTGCAGCCTTATGGACGAATGGGGAGTCAAGAGCCCCTCTGTCCCAGGGGCAGCCCCCGATTTCTGCACCCCCAGACAAGTCCTCAGCTCTCTGTCCCTGGAACCTGGGACCTCAGCCCCTCCCCCTCGAGCTGTTCTACAAATCTTGCGGCGGTTTTCTTGCCTTCCGTATTTCAGTCTGGAAGCAAACGGTTCTGGCCCGAACGTCACCCACACCCGGCAACACACACACATCACCGCACGTTGTGAAAAGTGCCGTTGAGGAGCGATGGGGGGCGGGGGGCTGGGCCAGGAAAGGCTCACTGAAAATGCACCATTTCATGCAAACCCCAAAGGACTGATAAGGATTTGCCAAGTGAAGAGGAGTTGGGGGGAAAGGGCACAAGAATCGCACGACGGCTTTAGCAGCCACGGCCGAATGAGAATAAACCCAAACGTCCACTGACGGGGACACAGAGAAGCCAACTGTGGGGTTTCCAGACCACCGAATGCTCATCAGCAGTGAAAGGAATGAAGACGTACAACACTCTCATTTGACACATTTAATGGCCACCTGCTGTGTGCCAGGTGCTGTTCTAGAGAAGGGGGAGGAGCCACGAGGTTACCTGGGAAAGGAAGACAGGAGCCAGTGCAGAGACCCGGAGATAAGATCGTGCCTGGTGTGTCTGTGTCAGAGAGAAAAGGCCAGGGTGGTGGGGGCCGGGGCAGTCAGGGGGGACTGTGGGACAAGGAGCCCAGAGACCTTCGTGGGTCTCCCCAAGGCAGAGAAAATCAGCAGGGGGCAAAAAGAGTGGCGACTTGGGGCGCCTGGGTGGCTCAGTCGGTTAAACGTCCGGCTTCAGCTCAGGTCATGATCTCACGGTTCGTGGGTTCGAGCCCCGCGTCGGGCTCTGTGTTGACAGCTCAGAGCCTGGAGCCTGCTTTGGATTCTGTTCCTCCCTCTCTCTCTGACCCTCCCCTGCTCTCTCTCTCGCGCTCTCTCGCTCTCTCTCAGAAATAAATTTTAAAAATTTAAAAATTAAAAAAAAAAAGAGTGGCGACTTTCAGAGCTCAGGAATAAGGGAGAGAAGAGAGGAGGGGGAGAAGCCTGAGTTCAGAGTCTCCGCCACCCTCACACCCTGTGTCTTATCGGACAAACAAGCCTGATAGTAGGACGGCCCCCTGTCCCACTGGCCCGACACGCCCTCCTGAGAGACAGGAGCAAAGGCGAGAAAGAAAAGCTGGCCTTGTAAGAACAAAAGGATGTAAACAAAGGAATACAGAAAAAATTGCCAATACATAACATTAGACCTTGGCAAACTGTGGTCTTCGCAAACTATGGCCCGTGGCATGGTTTTTAAATAAAGTTTTATTGGAAACGGCCACTCCTGTTCATTTACTTATGGTCCGCGGCTGCCTTCAGAGCTGAGTGGTCGCAACAGAGACCCGTGGCCTGCAAAGCTTTAGACCTTTACTATCCAGCCCTTTGCAAAAAAAGCCTGCTGGTCCCCATTCCATAAGAATAATACAGACTANAAAAAATATTAAAAAATTTAAAAAAAAGAATAATACAGACTACGTATTAACACATTAAGCATGATATACAATGACCTAATCTGCAATATAAGTAACATCTATATTGAATGTTTATTCCATGTGGGGCAGTAAACCAAATTGTTGTTGCCTATGTGATTGCATTAAATCTGTTCAAAAGCTCATCATCACCATCATTCTCAACCAACTGAGCCACCCGGGTGCCCCTTTCATCGCCATCGTTCTTATTAAGAGCACAGACCCTGGAGCCAAAAAGCATGGGTTCAAATCCCACCTTTGCCGCTCACGGAGTGCGAGACCGGAGAAGAGGTGCCAAACCTCTCTCTGTCCTGGTTTGCTCAGTTTGTCCAGAACTTCTGAACAGAGGCACACGGGGGTGAAGCCACTTGCCTATTCGCTCAAGCCCAAGCGGTCGAGCTGGGATTTCAGCCTGTGTAGCCATCGCTACCGGAAGCTGGGGTTTGCCAAAGGCGGGAAGAAGGGGATGAAAACCCAGAACCAGGAGCTCACGAGAGGCAGAGCCAGCACACCGCAGAGCCCGAGGGGACGGGGGTCTGTCCGCCTTGCTCCTCATTGCTGACCCGGACCTTGGAGTCTGGTTGGAAGGCTGGAACCTGGCTGGCTGCCAGAAGGGGCTGCTCTTCCGCTGTCCGCGGAGGGGAGGACGGGCCTGCTCAAGTTGAATGGAGGAAGGCAAGCCAGTGCCGGCCCCTATCATCGCCGAGCTTTGGAGGAATTCAAAGGAGTAGGCAAGGCTGGGAGGGGACAGGCCATTGTTACAGCTGCTGGGCTGCCCCTGGTGGGGGCTGGACACCGGAAGCTACTGTGGACCAAGCTGGACCGGATGGGGGTAAGGTGGGCAAGAGCCATTGTTAGCACATCCAGGCTACAATTTCATGTGCGCACCTACTTCTGGCTGCTAAGACAGGCTTAGAGGGAGGACAGGAAGCAACCAGCGGGGGTTGTTCCTGCTCAGCCCAAGGGGCCTCCCCTAGGCTTCACCTCCCACTAGATGGTCACTTGCTTCAGGAAGCTTCCCTCGCTGCCTCACCCGGGTGCCGTCCGTCCAGCCCAGGGACACAGGCTGCCTGCTGAGCACCCAGCTACCGGCTCTCCAAGCAGAAGGCCCCCCACTCAAGCCTGGCAGAGAACTGAGCTCCTCTTGAGGATTAAAAGATTTCCACTCAGGGGCGCCTGGGTGGCTTAGTCGGTTAAGCGTCCGACTTTCGCTTAGGTCATGATCTCGCGGTTCGTGGGTTCGAGCCCCGCGTTGGGCTCTGTGCTGACTGCCAGCTCAGAGCCTGGAGCCTGTTTCAGTCTGTGACTCCCTCTCTCTCTGACCCTCCCCTGCTCACGCTGTCTCTCTCTCTCTCCTAGAAATAAATAAAACATTAAAAAAAAAAAAAAGATTTCCACTCAGCGAGAAAAGCAGGAGGGAGAGCAAAGAAAACGAGACAGGAGGCACGAGCAAGTAGAGAGACCAGTCATCGCCCCGGCCGCCATCAGCAATGATGATAAGAGCAGCAGAGTAGACTGTTGACACCAGGGAAACAACGGATTTCTCCTTGTGAAATAGACAATGTGATGTGTCCACTAAACCTTGTCTTCCTAGATGCACACATGGCCTAAGTGTCCCAGTCTCCCCACAGGGCCCCACGATGTCCTCTGATCCCTGGGTCCTTATGAGCAGGAAGCCGGTCACTCCCTGGACCCTTCCGGCCACGGGCTGTTCAATGAAATAAACTCCTGTCTGCTTGCTTCAGCCCCTTTGAGTTTGCTGCCCCAGGCACTGCTGGATTCACGCGGGTAAATGCGGGGAGTCTGCCCTGTGTGTCAGGTCTAAAGTTTCGGAGGCAGGTATTTTATTTTAAGTCTGACTTCACAGTCAAGGAAACTGAGGTCTCTAAGTGACTCAGGCGCCCCCAGTAGGAGATGATCTGCAAGCGTATCTTTGGGGAGCCGGTGCGTGCCCTTGCAGAAATGGGATGGGGCCGAAGGTCAAGGACTGGCTTCCAAACCCCAAACCAGCATCCTGTGTGGGATCTGAAGAGTGCCAATTAACCTCCCCTCATCTTATTATAAAACGGAGACAAAAATCCCCGTGTGTCTCCCTCCACGAAGGTGGGCCGGGTGGGGGGGAGGGTGTGTGACAAATGATGCAATAACCAAATGGTGTTTTGAAGGAAAGGCTATCAGATGCTCCTGTTGTTATTGTTATTAATAAACGACCATTGTTGACTTGCTTCCAGAAAACCCTGGGGGCCAGGGGCTGTCCAGCTACTCTCTTGGCGTGAATTCCAAAGGCCATCTGTGGCAAACACATCCCCCAGAGCACATACCCTTGACAGGAACACAAACTGCTTTCCTCACCCAGAAAACGAACGGGGGGGTGGGCGAGGGAGGGGGCATCATGCCAGCTCAAAACACCTTGCTTTCTGATCAATGATTTCTATCTCCACAACCACCATCCCAGTCCAAGGCACATGGTCTCTTCCTTGAGGGACCAAAGTCACTTCCTCACTGGTCTCCTGGCTTTTGTTCTCACTCAGGGTCCAATCCATTCTCTACACGGCAACCAGTGGGGCCATTCACAGACACCATCTCATCGTATTGCTGCTTCCGCGGCTGGATGACGCCTTTGGGATAAATATCGCCTTTCAAAACATCTGCCCGAGGACCTTTCACATGCTGTTTCCTCTGGTCAGAGCAGATTTCTCACCAGCCCTGCCCCCACAACCATATGCGCGAAAGCACTGACCCCACTTGTTGTGTCTGTCACTGTAACCCAGTGCCTTGCACATATCAGCGCTCAAAAAAAGTATATGTGGCTTGACCAGCAGATCGGACCTAAGGAGGTTGGAGTTAAATAGAGAGGTTGTCTTCTAGATCATGAGGCAAGTCATGGACTTTATAATAAATGGTGCTGGGACAACCCTTATGGAAATTGGGTCTCCACCACACACTATACACAGAAATCAATTCCAAGTTGATCAAAGACACACTATGGTGAGAAAAACTATACAACTTTGAAAAGTAATATACCATACCTCCAGGACCTCCCGAGCAGAAACGATTTTCTCATGGAACATATAAAACCCACAAACTGTAAAGGAAAAGACTTCTAAATTCAACCACATTAAGATTAAGAACCATTATTGGGGCGCCTGGGTGGCTCCAGCAGTTAAGCGTCGACTGTTCGTTTCGGCTCAGGTCATGATCTCTCTGTTCGGTGAGTTCGGGTCCCGCAGTGGGCTCTACGCTGACAGTGTAGAGCCAGCTTGGGAGTCTCTCTCTCTCCCTTTTTCTCTCTCTGCCCCTCTCCTGCTCATGCTCTCTCGCTCTCTTTCTCAAAATAAATAAACTTAAAAAAAGAACTACTGTTGATCAAAAGACATCATAAAAAAAAAAAGGATCAAAAGGCGAGTCAAGAGAAGATACTGCAAAACATATAATAACGAACGACCTATTTCCAGAATAGACAGGGGTCACCTAGAGATCAATATGGAAAAAAAAATCAACCCAGTAAAAAAGCAGACATGGCATGAAGAGCGCCTCACAAAAAAAGGAACTCGAATAACCAATAAATGTATGTTCACCCATTTTGTGATCGGGCAGCACAGACAAATGACAGCAAGAAATCACGCATTTCTAAGAAGGGCTGAAGTTGAAGGGTGACTGTACCAAGTGCAGATGAGCAACTTGGACGCTGGTCCCTGCCGGTGCACGTGTAACAAGCACGAGCACTTTGCAACACTGTTCTGGACGTTCGGTCCGACCCAAGAGGCGCTAATTTGAATATCCAGCAATTCTGCACCGAGGCCTGTACCCGCAAGAGGCTCCCGCACGCACGCGCAGCACAATCCCTAAACCATGAGCCACGTTGCTCACTATGGCGCCCGCAAGGAAAACTCGTGTCCAGCAGCGGCGAGCGCACGAAGGCGCCACAGAGACCGCGATAAGGACGAAGCATACGCACAGAACTGCAGGCCAACGGAGCAAAACACAAAACAATTCAGATCACACCAGTTTGTCTATGCAAAGTTCAAAACCTAAAACATGGGGCTACACTACTTAGGGATGCCTACCTCGGGGTAAAACCGCAAAGAAAAGCCAGCACTTTGTGACTCAGAATAGGGGACTCTGAGGGGGTGGTGTCTGGCTATGGACGTGCACTTCACGGTCAGCCTTTTTTTTTTTTTTTTAAGTTTATTTATTTATTTTGAGGGGGGAGGGGCAGAGAGAGAATTCCAAACCGGCTCCGAGGTGTCAGCACAGAGCTGGATGCAGGGCTCGAACTCCCAGACTTGGAGATCATGACCTGAGCTGAAGTCAGACGCTTCCTGGACTAAGCCTCCCACCCCAAGGCTGGTCTTTAAAATGTCCATCTAGGGGCGCCTGGGNAGCTGGAAAGCAAGACTAAGGAAATGAGAAATGGGAAGACAGAGGGAGGAGAAGATTGTCAAGGGTAACGGTGGGTGGGGGGCGAGGGGGAGAGAATCCAGACATAATATTCCCCCTCCTCTGTATTTTCCCTTTGTCTGCCCCCCTCCCCCCAGCACTACACTGCAGTTCTTTCTCACATGCTTCTCCTCTCCTCCCCTCCCTCTCCCTCCTTCCCCAGTCTCTCTCTCTCTCTCTCTCTCTCCCTCCTTTGCCTCCTCCACCTCCCCTACACGCGCACACACGCGCCCTTTGAACATACATTTGTCAAATGGTTACCCGGTGCCAGACACAGGGCTAAGACAGAGGGAGGCCACAGCTGGGGGACCCGTGGGCCGCCTGCGACTCTCTCCCCCTCATTAACTTCACTATCAAATGCTCCCCGGCGTCACAAGTTGTAGGTCTTCTTTATGAAATATTTAACTAGGAGGAACCCAACTGGGATGAAACCTCTCATTTGTGGCGGCCCCAGGAGAGCAGAACACGGACCCCGCTGCTGGCAGCAA
>NW_027527545.1:918389-973927 GCF_008692635.1 Crocuta crocuta | reverse complement strand
GAAGTGGGGGCGGCCACCACGCCAGTGCCAGAAAGACGGGGTGGACATGCTCACAGCCACCCGCCTTGGGTGTCAGGGGGAGGGGGCCGCAAAACTCCGAATGCGGAATGGGTAAATCCAAGACACAGAACCAGCGTAGCCAGGAGCAGGGGAGTGACCTGATGGGGACGGGGTTTCCTTTTGGGGGATGAAGATGTCTTGGCCCAAGACAGAGGTGGTCACGCAATGCTGCGAACGTGCTAAACACCGCCCGACTGTGCACTTCGGAACCTATTCGTTTTCTGTTAGGTGAATTTTAACCCAACTTTTAAAAACCATTTTACAGAAAGAGCTTAGTTTTCCTCCACTCCAACGGTTAGCTCTAAGGCCGCTGACCTGGGAGTGCTCACCGTCCGAGCCCCAGGGCCCCTGCTCAGCAGTCGGAATGGTCGCATCCCTTACCTGTCACAGCCCTGGGAGGGAGGTGCCAGCAGGTCCCCAGTTTTACAGAGCAGGGACTTGTGGCTCAGAGGCTCAGAGAGGGTAAGCGGCTGGCCCTGAATCACACAGCTGGCTTTCTGAGAGTCCTCAACTGCCTGATGGCCTCTGTGACAATCCTAGCTGAACTTTAGAATCACCTGGGAATTAAAAAAAAAACAAAACCCATGTCCGGGGGCAGCCCCGGACCAAACTCCCCAGCATCTGGGGGAAGGAGGGCCTCAGGGCATCAGCATTTCTAAACCTTTCAGGTGATTCCAAGTGTAAGCAACCTGGGTGGGGATCTTGTTGAGATGCAGATTGAGACTGAACAGATATGGGGTGGGAAGGTGAGATTCTGGTTTTTTTTAAAGTTTGTTTATTTACTTAGAGAGAAAGAGAGAATCCCAAGCAGGCTCCAAGATGCCAGTGGAGAGCCCGACTCCAGGGCTCCGTCTCACAGAAGACTGCGAGACCATGACCAAAGCCAAGATCAAGGGTCAGCCACTTAACCAACTGAGCCCCACTCCCACCCCCGGAGCTGGAGATTCTGTATTTCTAACAAGCTCCCAGGAGAGGCTGGAGCTGCGGATTCTAAACAGTGCATCCTCTAGAGCCTCCCGCGGTGATGGAAGGTTCTAGATCTTAACGCCATCCAGGACGTTGGCCACTTGTCACATCTTGGTAATGTAGCACCTGAAGTGTGGCTGACACAACTGAGGGCCTGACTCTTTCATTGTATTTAATTTCATTTAAATCCATTTTTTTAAAGTTCTTTTTATTTATTTCTAGGAGAGAAAGAGAGAGAGACAGCATGAGCAGGGGAGGATCAGAGAGAGAGGGAGTCACAGACTGACACAGGCTCCAGGCTCCAAGCTGGCAGTCAGCACAGAGCCCGACGCGGGGCTCGAGCCCACGAACCGCGAGATCATGACCTAAGCGAAAGTCGGACGCTTAACCGACTAAGCCACCCAGGCGCCCCCATTTAAATCCATTTTTAAGTTGAAAGAGCCCCACCTGGCTGGTGGCTACCACACTGGGCGGCACGGGGCTATACAGTCTCCAAGGAGAGAGGAACAAGACATCAAACAGGTTAAAAAACAAAACACGGTGCCCTAGAACCTCAGTAAATAACCTAGAGACAGAAACAACCCAGAGCGTGGTCCCCTTGTCTGTGTCTTTAAGAAGGAGAAACACCGCGGGGCACCTGGGTGGCTCAGTTGGTTGAGCATCCGACTTCGGCTCAGGTCATAATCTCGCGGTTTGTGGGTTCGAGCCCCACGTCAGGCTCTGTGCTGACAGCTCAGAGCCTGGAGCCTGTTTCAGATTCGGTGTCTCCCTCTCTCTCTGCCCCTTCCCCGCTCATGCTCTGTGCCCTGCCCCCCCTGACTCTGAGTTTCAGAAGCTCCCCAGAAAGCGGGGCTACTAACCAGTGTCCAAAAGGCAGACCATTCCCGTGTCCTCCCGGAATATCGCGCGTCTTTACTGGGGCTCCAGTGAAAACCCGGACACCAGCAAGCACGGCGGGAGCAGGGGAAGGGCCCGCCCATCATGAATGTGGAAAACGAGCGCGGCTGGCACGAAGGCTCGGAGAGCTTGCTCTAAATCCCACGGTGGCTGTCGCGCCCTGAAATACGTCGGCACCGACAGACGTCTGCTAAAACACACGCTCTTGCACCAAAGAGGGAGGAAGTTCCTGCCAGGCCCTGAACGACAGCGCAGCCAACCTGATTCAGCACCCGCCACATGCCGGGCGCCGTTCCAGTGCCGCCCAAGCCTCACAGCAGCCCCACAGGGTGGGCACTAAAGTTACACGCATTTCACAGATGAGGGCACTGAGGCCCAGGAGGTTAAGCAGCTCACCCAGGATGATGCAAGTAGAACTGCTGAGATTCGAACCCACGGAGGCCGGTTTACAGCCCTCCCTCGTCACCACTACACTGGACTGCCTCGGACCCAATATGGAGCCGCGGAACCCCTCACGGTCCAGGGAACCTGGCGCACTCCCCCCCCAAAGACGTCTGTGCCGGAGATCTCTGGGGGAAACGGAGCGAGGAATGCGACGCAGGACATGGTGAAGGACATGCAGACGGCCCCCACACCCCTGGGGAGCGGTCCCCTTCTTCAGTTCCTGGGGGTACACTCTGCACCACAAGGCGGGGGTCCACCTCTCACCTCTGTGTCTGGAAAAGNAATCAAGGGCGGCCCCACGGGGCCACAGAACCAAGGGAAGGGGACCTCAGAGTCTGAAAGGACACAGAGTTACTGTTCCTTGCGATCTGGCCCCAAAGCCTGACAGATGACTCCGCGATGCCATTTCCGGGACTCTGTCCTCGGGAAGTAGCCGCAGACGTGTGCAAAGAAATCATCGCGGGCTGGGTCTCAAGATTTATACACAAAATGACCCCCGTTTTTGTTACAAAAAACAAGAAAGTACAAGTGTGCGGGGGGAGGGGGGGGATGGGAAAGACGATGCCATTTCCTTCGGAGTGTGGTCCCCACTGTGGTCCACGAAGCCTTGTCACCTTCCTGCCCTCCTCTGCCCCCATCTGCCTGGCACGTACTAGGTGCTCAACAAACATTTATAAAAGAATGAATTACCATGAATGAATGAATGAATGAATGAATGCAGTCCTCTCCCCACTCCCATCTCTGAGCTAATCCGCCCCAGGGTCTGTCTCTTGTATGTCCGCAAGGCCAGCCCCGGGTGCGGGGAGCAGCAGAGAACCACAGTCTATACTAGCAGCGCCCACCGCACCGGGAGCCCGGAGAAGTGAGGCACGATCTGAAAACTGGGCAACAGAAGGAGAAGGAAGGAGAAAGAAAGGCCGCGGCAGCTTTCATTCCAACATTTTCCAACTCCGGTTGAGATTTCCTTCTATACACTCGTCTATATTTACATCAACGAATCTGTTGGTAGCAAGCCTGTTGCTGATCGTGTGGGATCTAAAGTTCACAGAAAGCTGGCTTAGACACCCAGCTCGGAAGAGAAACTGTAAATTCAATGTAAGTCACCCAAAAACCCTAAATCCACCCACTCCCCTCCAGGAAATCCGTGACATCTTTTTACATTGGGATCTCTCAATGTCAGCACTACTGACACCTTGGGCTCGATCATTCTTTACTTGGTGGGGTGAGGGGGGGCGGAGGGGGGTGTCCTGAGCATTTTAGGACACTCGGTGCCCACTATATGCCAGTAGCACCTTGCCCTCCACGGTCACGACAGCCAGCAACGTCTCTGGACATTGCCCCAAGTCCCCAGTTCCAAAGCACTGCCTTACACGCAGCCCAAACCAAATGGCCGTTCCCTCCCTGTTCCTTCATCGACTTCCTGAACTCTGAGTCGCCGGTCTCAGAATCTCTCCTACAGATCAAATAAAGTCCAGGCAACAGTTTCCAGACTCGGGGACCTTATCTACACCGGAATTTTACTCTGAAAATAACCAGAACCGTGGACAAAGACGCACAAAGATGTCCACCGCGCTGTCGTTTATCAGCACAACAAACAAACAACCGAAGACGGTGACGCGAAGCGGGACGCGCCCATCACGCGGGATAGTGTCAGATATTAACAGCAGTCGTTTCTGGGGTTGCTGCCAATCTATACAGCAGCACTGTGTGAATTTAAATAAGACACCCTTTTTTCAAGTTGTTAGGTCCATCTGTCAAAAAGTTGTCATAATAGCTTCATTTTTCCAGAACAAGATACTAAGCTTTCATCAGCTGGGAAACTGGAATAATAAAAGTACAGCTTCCACGAAGCCTATGATAGGAGATATGATACTCTTGTGCAATGTACAGCCTGTGCAACGGTACATGGTAGCTCTGATGCTTTCCAAGGATATCTAGTGGCATGGAAATGCGTTCACAAAAGCTTCTGTTCCATCAAAAGGTGTGGAATGAAATACAGTGAAATGTCTCCAGAGATTCCCTCCGGATATAGGAGAGTAGACGTATATTTTATAGTTTTCTTTGTACTTCAGGTGTTCAATAAATGAAGAGGACAGGCCTCTTGGAGGATGGCAAGTCTTGCCGAGACCTTAATAAAGTGGAGTCAGCCACAGAGAGACAGGTGGAGGGAAGAGCCAGCACAAACGCCTTCAGATGCAAATGAGCTGGGTGTGGGCAAAAATGGCCCACGGAGCTGAGGCAGAGTGGAAGAGAGGAGATCGAAGACAGGAGGCACTAGATTGTGTGGGGCCTTGTAGGAGACTGGGGTATCTGTTATCTCTGGTCACTGAGTAAGAAGTGGGGGGCATTTATCTAATCTGCTCAGGAGTGAGACATTCCGCTAGCCCACCACTATCACTGATGGAGCAAAAGTCGAGGAATTCCATGTTCAGTTCCAATGCTGAAATCAACAAAACCAGGTATTTCCAGAATTTTAATAATCTTTGTCAAGAGCACTGCTTATTCACTCCCTCATCATTACTCGATCGACAAACATTTATGCATGATTCCGCACAGGACATGTCGGGGGGAGGTGTGAGGAAGGTAAATCCCCCTGTCCCCTACCCTCAAGGAGCCTTCCAATTGGAGAGGTAAGATTAAGCATGCGATCTCACTGATTTTCACAAAAAGCACGCAAGATTCACTTATGCTGAGAGAGGTGCAACGAAGGTGGTAAACGGAGGTCACTGACAACCTAAGAAGAACACCAAGTATCAGAGACGCCCAACACGGATAACCACCCTGCCATATACACCCTTATCTGCAACATCCACCGACGCACCCACCCATCCGTCCACCCATCCATCTTCTTACCCTTCAATCCAGGGCAATCATCTGCCCATCTAGTCATCTGCCCATACAGTCACCTGTCATCCACCAATCTACTTGTCCATCCACCGACCATCCAATTGTCCAGCCATTCAACATCATCCATGTCCCTCTTTCTTCCCCCCTCCCTCCTTCCTTTCCTTCCTTCCATCCTCTTCCCCTTCCTACCCTCCTTCCTTCATCCCATCTATCCATCCACCCATCCATCCGTCTGTCCAACCATCCACAAATCCATCCATCCATCCGTCCATCTGTCCAACCATCCACAGATCCATCCATCCATCCATCCATCTATCCATCCATCCATCAGTCCATCTGTCCAACCATCCATAGATCCATCCTTCCATCCATCCATCCATCCGTTCAACCATCCACAGATCCATCCATCCATCAGTCCATCTGTCCAACCATCCACAGATCCATCCATCCATCCATCCATCCATCCATCCATTCAACCATCCACAGATCCATCCACCCATCAGTCCACCTGTCCAACCATCCACAGATCCATCCTTCCTTCCATCCATCCATCCATCCATCCATCCATCCATCCATCCACAGATCCATCCATCCATCCATCTGTCCAACTATCCACAGATCCATCCATCTGTCCGTTCTTCCATCTGTCCAACCATCCACAGATCCATCCATCCATCCATGCATCCACTCATTCATCCAGCACTAACTACATCCCTCTTCTATAAAGCACAAATGTCCACCCATGATCCATAACTTAAAAGACTGCACTATGATTAGCAACAGGGCAGACTGTTAACAATTTTGCATNCAACCATCCACAGATCCATCCATCTGTCCGTTCTTCCATCTGTCCAACCATCCACAGATCCATCCATCCATCCATGCATCCACTCATTCATCCAGCACTAACTACATCCCTCTTCTATAAAGCACAAATGTCCACCCATGATCCATAACTTAAAAGACTGCACTATGATTAGCAACAGGGCAGACTGTTAACAATTTTGCATTATAACTCTTCCAAAGATAATTCAAGTCCATAAACTTGGACTTTGACTATTCCCGTTGACTATTCCAACCAGCTCAAGACCAAAATTCTCCAAGCAAGAATGGGGGCTGTCTGCCTGACCCCACCCTGAGAACGAGGAGGAGACTGAGGGAGAGCTTGGCCAGTGCCTGTCAAGTGTCTGGTGTTCCATACACGCTGATGAATCTCAGCAGATCCTAGCTGAAGCCAAGCTCCCTGAGGACACAGACGAAAATTAACACCTTGAGTACTCATTCATTCAAAAATTATTTACTCACCACAGCAGCACCATTCACAACGGCAAACACACAGGTATGCGCGCGCACACACACACATGCATGCACACACACAAACTAGAAACATCCCAAATGCCCATCATCCAGGAAAATGGATAAACTGTTGTATCACCAGAGAATGCAATACTAAACAGAGAAAAACAGGGGCGCCTGGGCGACTCAGTCAGTTAAGTGTCCAACTCTTGACTTCAGCTTAGGTGATGATCTCACGGTTTGTGAGTTAGAGCCCCGTGCTGGGGGCTCCTCCTCTCTCTCTGCCCCTCCCCTGCTTGCACACTCTGTCTCTCAGAATAAAGAGATAAACTTAAAAAAATAAACAGGGAAAAAAAATAACCTACAGTTACACTGCGTAGCCGGTGAATCTTAGAAACATACAGTTGAGTGAAAAAAGCCAAGAACAAGTTCCAGAAGGCTAAAAAGTTCAAAAACCGGGAAAATTAAATTTACATTAAGGTGCATGTAAATATGTGATCAAACTGGTTAGAAAAAGAGACAGAGAGGGCGAGAGAGTGAGAGAGAGAGAGAGAGAGAGAGAAGGAGGGGGGGTAAGAAGGAAGACACGTGCAATCTAAGAGACCGTGATTGCCTTTGGGTAAGTGGAGAGGGGGAGGAGGGGGAGGAAAAGGAAGGTCAGGGACCACAGGTAAGTTACTGACCATATTTAGTTCAGTGCTTCTCGGAGTGTGCCCCCAGACCAGCAACATCAGCACCGCTTGCATTTCTAGCAAGTTCCCAGGCTCCAACCCAAACCTCCTGAATCAGAAACTCTGGGGGTGAGATCCAGCCACCTGTGTTTAACTTGCCCCCAGGAGGTGCTCAAGCGTGAGAAACCTCCCGCCCTAAAGCAGGTGATGCTGACCCCGGAGGGCCGGGGGCCCCCACTTTGAGGACCGCCATTTTTGTTCCTTTTTTTAAAGTTCATTTATTTTGAGAGACAGAGAAAGCACATGTGTGAGCACGAGCAGGGGAGGAGCAGAGGGAGGGAGAGAGAGGACCCCAAGCAGGCTCGGAGCTGTCAGCACAGAGCCCGACGCGGGGCTCGAACTCACTAACCATGAGATCATGACTGGAGCTGAAATCAAGAGTGGGACGCTTTACTGACTGAGCCATCCAGGCGCCCCAATCGTTTTAGTTCTTGCCTTCGGTACCTGGTCAACCAGGGTTTCCATATACTATTACGATAAATAAAGAAAAAAAAGAAGTGTAAGGAGAGACAATATTGAGGCTGTGTTGTGGGCCTGGAATAAGATTAAAGCAATAGGCTGTTATGGGAAGGACAAGAAAACACCCCACAGACGTGCATTCAGCCCCTGGAGGGACCGGGCTCCGGGCAGAGTGGTGGCCGCAGGAACCCAGCCCTGGCCATGGTGGAGGCTGAAGTCCTTCTTTTTTTTTTTTTTTATATTTTTATTTATTTCTAGGAGAGAGAGAGAGAGACAGCGTGAGCAGGGGAGGGTCAGAGAGAGAGGGAGACACAGACTCCGAAATAGGCTCCAGGCTCTGAGCCGGCAGTCAGCACAGAGCCCGACGCGGGGCTCGAACCCACGAACCGCGAGATCATGACCTAAGCGAAAGTCAGACGCTTAACCGACTAAGCCACCCAGGCGCCCCCCCCACATGCCCATTATTCTTAATAGAGCAAACAATAAAGGTCAGTGAGATAAAAGAATATGGCAGGTTCCAGAAGGTCAGAAACCATGTGACCCTCCCTGCCCTTTAGACTGCACGAGGCTTCCTCTATGACAAATCTGCCCATTTATTCTTGAAATCAGGCTTCGCCCTCCTGCAAAAGCTACTCGTACAAAAATACCTTAAAAATTGGTTTAAAATTATATATACCTTTTACACACAGACCTAAAATGAGAACGGAACTTAACAGCGTGAATATTACTTGCTGGCAGGTGGGCGAGGAAGAGAGTGTTATCCGGGGGAGAGAATGCTAATTCCACGTCCTGGGTCTGACCCAGGACTGACCGGAGCCCTGAGCACCTTGAAGGCAGGGCCAAGGGCGCTCCCAGTCTGAACAGGAAATAAAACCCATCTCTGACCCACGAGAGATGACAAAACTTGATCCGGACTTAAGTCGGGAATTTCACTTCAGAGCCGATATCCCTCTCGCATTAGCGGCCTTAAAGAGGCGGCTTCCCAAAGCCCAATTCATTCCAATAAAAAGTCTCAGCTTCTCAGAGGAGGGAAAAAACCACCTAAATTCTCCTTGCCTCCCTCCCTGGCCCCGTCTCACGGCTCCCTCCTCTCTCCCTTCTTGGGTGTTAACTCCCCAGGAGGGCGACCCGTGCCCTGGTTTGCCCAGAACAAGGGCAAACTGGGACACGGTCATCTCTCCTGACAAGGACTAGTGCCCGGTGGTTTCTGAAACCCGAGTTGTGAAGCCCACCCCCAGCTTCCCTCTCCTGGAATGTTCCTTGCCTTCTCTATTCTCCTAGGAAGTGAGGGAGAGGGGAGAAATGAGACAGGACGCATTCTCACCCCACACGGGGGGCCCCGGAGGGCCACAGACGCTGTCTGAAGGCGTGTGGTCTCCGGCCTGGGCTAAACTCTTGGCTCAGGAGGAGGAGACGGGGTGGAAGGGAGAGGCTAATTACACACTTTAAAACTCCCGCACCTTGGGGCGCCTGGGTGGCTTAGTCGGTTGAGCGTCCGACTTTCGCTTAGGTCATGATCTCGCGGTTCGTGGGTTCGAGCCCCGCGTCGGGCTCTGTGCTGACTGCCAGCTCAGAGCCTGGAGCCTGTTTCAGTCTGTGACTCCCTCTCTCTCTGACCCTCCCCTGCTCGCGCTGTCTCTCTCTCTCCTAGAAATAAATAAAACATTTTAGAAAAATTAAAAAATAAAAAATAAAACTCCCGCACCTCATCACCCGCAAAGGGGGGGAGGGGATCAAGGGAGAGGAAGACAATTAATTTTATCCTAGACCAAAGGGAATAGAAAAATGGGTCAGGTGGGCATGGCTTTTGTTCCTCCTTAGAGCTTCCAGAGAGAACAGAGAACCCGGAACATCTGCGGGGTGCTTGAAAGTGTCACACGCGGGCTCATAAATCCAAATTGGCGGGTCACAGAGGGGGCCCCGCGCCTACCCAGAGAGCCTCACTTCTAGCCAGTTTCCAGAAGAGAACACTGCGGGGTGGGGGGTGGGGAAGCGGTGTCCAACATTATGGCTCGTGTGTTTTGGGTTTTTTCGTTTTTTCGTGCCAGAAAGTGCGCTGAGGATTTGCCACGTATGAGCCCACCTGACGGTCCCAAGGGTCCTCCAAGGGAGATGCTACCAGAAGCCACAACCTCCGCATGCTCGTGAGGACGCTGAGGGCCCGACGCCCAAACCAGCCTGGCCGGTGTAGCGGCTCGAACCCGGGGCCTGGCTGGCCCAGAGCACAGATCGGTTCCCCTCGCCCGACATCTCTCCTGGCTCCGCACGGATCCTTCCTCAGGAGCTGAGTTAGCAGAGTCTCCAAAATGTATGAACCGCGGGGCGTTTGAGCCCCGGCCATCTTTGGATCGAACCCTCCTTCCCTCCCAGTGGTGCCTTCCTTGGTTGAAGGAATACGTGTGTGTGCTCGCGACGGGGGTTCAGTGGGGAGGGGGTGCTAGATCAGCCCCAAGCACCCAGGAGACGTCCCCCCCGAGCCCCTCAAGGAAGACTTCACTCTCAAGGGTCCACTGCTCCCCAACTGCTCAAGCTCTCGAACTTCAGAGACCTCCTTTGGTCTGATGCACACATACCCTGCCTGCCTGCCCAACCCCCGCACCGAAAACCCACGGAAAACCTTAAACGGTGGCATTAAGAGCAGAGCGGATCTCTGACTGCATATGGGTGACGAGAAGCGGTTTTTCACCCGCGGGACAAACGTTTACGGCGTACATACTTCGTGGCAGGTGCAGTGGCCTTGAGTGGGGAACAGGGCCACAGGCACAAGCCTCACGTCCCGGGAACTTGACCTTGTACTGCGAACGGCGGAGCAGACGCATCACGCGTGAGACCCCGTTTCCCCACAGCAGACACCCCCCCACCCACCGCCCCTCCTCACTCCTTCCCATTTCTCCGACTGGTCCTTAACGCTACCATTTCCAGCCCCGTCTGCACACCTTTATCGAAACCCTAGAGGCCGCGTGCGCTCTCTTCGAAGGGGATCAGGAGAACGGGAACGCACAACGGCACAGCCGCTCTGAAAAACAGCCTGGCAGGCTCCTATCAAGTTAAATGTATCCTCAGCGCCGCACCCCCCCAGCAATCTGACTCCCGGATGTTTATTTGCCCAAGAGAAACGGAAAGTACATTCCCAGCGTCCCCACTGAAACCAGACTGCCAGCGTTTAGAGCGGCTCTGGTCATAATCGCCCCACCTGGACGCATCCCAAATGTCCTTCAACTGGAAAATGGATGGACAGGCTCTGGCCCAGCCGCGGAATACTACTCAGCACTAAAAAGAAACGAGCTGCTCATACGCACAACGACACGAATCGATCTCAGAGGCTGCACAGAAGAAGCCAGGCTCCAAAGGCTACGTGTGGTATGATTGCTATTTATACGGCCTCCTGGAGAAGGCAGAAGTGTGAAAATGGAAAACAGATGAGTGTGTGTAAGGGTCTTGGTCAGTGCTGACCCAGATAGGCATTCGGGTACATCCTGTGATGCTGAAACGGCCCCCTATCTTTCCCTTTCCTTTAAGATTTGATTCTCAAGTCATCTCTCCACCCAGCGTGGGGCTCAAACTCACAAACCCAAGATCCAGAGCTACACGCTCCACCGACTGGGCCAGCCAGGTGCCCCAAAACTGTCCCATATCCTGATTTTGGCGGTGGCCACACGACCGTGTGCGTGTGCCAAAGCTCGCAGTACCGTGTGCAAGAAGGTGAATGTCGCTTCCAGTGGTTTATACCTCACTAAACCCGATGTTGGAGAAAAAGACGACGAGGGTAGCAGGATGCATCCGCGATGTGACCCGGCTACTCCCAGGGTAATCCATGGCCAGCGGCCCCAGGAAAGGAAACCCCAGGCCCCACCCCAAACCTGCTGGACCGGAATCACCGATTTAACAAGACGATCCTCACACACACATATGAACGCTTGGAAAGCGCCACAGAGCGGAAACTGCGCCCGAGAACCCAGCATCTCTAACGTTTCTGCATCAAAACACACCAAAACGCACCCCGAAGGGGATAAATTAAAGCTCTACACGAAGCCTATAAACTCGGGTCAATTCAAGGTAGGTTTTCACCCCTAACTGATCTGATCTTTTGGTTTGCAGAGCCTTTTGGATTCGGGGATTGCAGAGGAGAAATTGCACCTTTGAAGAGGAAAATAATCCCATTGCAAAAACCACACTAGTTCTCACTTCCCGGAATTTTGCTCCCCTGGAAATACCAGCCATGCTGATCTAGAAGGAGGATCGGCAAGATCATACCGTCCAGCCTTTTACAGTGCTCTCTTCTAGCACATTCTACTTCTCAGGACCAGCGAAGCCTGACAACACGCTCCAACTTCTCCCAGGACTCCCTCTGTTTCCCACAGAGAATGTTCCTCTTTTAAAAAACCAGGGAGACTTCGGCTCAGGTCATGATCTCACGGTTCGTGGGTTCGAGCCCCGCGTCGGGCTCTGTGCTGACAGCTCGGAGCCTGGAGCCTGCTTCGGATTCTGTGTCTCCCTCTCTCTCTGACCCTCCCCTGCTCACACCGTCTCTCTCTCTCTCTAAGAAGTAAATAAAACATTAAAAATTTTTTTTAAAAAATAAAAAATAAAAAACCGGGGAGACCGAGAGTGACAGCACAGAGACCCAGGTCCATGGCTCTCGCAATGGCCCGAATCCCTCCACCACGCTGGCACTCAGCAGGAGATCTGCTGGCATGGGCAGAACCGGGGGACGCTGACATTCACACTGGCGTTCGGTAGCATCAGAAGGACCTAGTGGCATTGAGTGGGGTCTCTAGCAAGGTTGACAGATGCGCCTTACTGAGCTGACAGATCTGAGCTCTTAGAAGCCAGCACCAGAGCCCCTCGCAGCCGTACTGAAATCAGGCTTCCGATCGGCGAAAACACAGACCCCAAGGTGTGTGGTCAACACGGCCTGCTGCCCAGCACCCCCCAAGAGAACAAGACAGCAACGTAAATCATTCAGGTCAGAGCTTCCATTTGGGTTTTCTTGCTTAAGAAGAGAGGGCTAAAATGAATGAGAACGCTTGATGCTCACTGCTGGCTGCAGGCTCGAGCCGCCGTGCAAGGAGGGCGCAGAGGGGTAAGGCATCGCGGTAGCAAAGCGCCCAAGAGCCTGGAGACGCGAGGCTGTGCCCTCCGCCGGCGTCCCATGCTGGAACGTGTATCTGCAAGTAACACTCTTGGGCCCCGGAGCCTACAGCCAAGTGCACGCAGCATTCGCTCACTCCTCCCCCACAAGACAGGCAACAAGGTGCTTTCCATACTCAGCTAGTGAGTGCCACGTTCAAGTACACATCGTGCCTCACACGCACCAAATGGCAGGGGCCAGTTCCCCTCCTAGGGAGAGGCCCGAAGTTTAAAAACCAAAGGAAAAGTTCAACAGAAGACAGGTACGAGGATGTTCCCAACCACGCCATCTGGAAACTGTCCCAGTGGCCCCCAAAAGTAGACGGGCTTGAGCACATAGCGGGAGACAGTCGCACAGCCAAAACTCGCCGCGCGGCAACGAGAAGGAAACAGTCTCCAACACTTGCAGCGACGGGGATGAATCTCGCCACACACTATCGAGCAAAAGAAGGCAAACACAAAAGGACACAGCCTGTGACTCCGTGTATAGGAAGTTCAAGTGGAGGAAAATGCATCTGTGGGGTCAGAAGTCAGGGCAGCGGTTAACCCGGTGGCGAGAGGAGGGGGAGGGGGGTGTCTCTGGGGAGCCGGTCACATCCTTTTGCTCGTCCTGAGCACTGGCCGTGTGGCTGTGTCCACTTTGGGAACACGTATGAAGCTGGACTTGACTTGCGTTCTTTCGTACCCATATATTAGACTTTATTCTGAAAGTTCAGAGTGAGTAACTCAAATGCATCTTTTTACACGGCAGAAGCGTCCGGATGTAGAAGCCAACGCTCTGCGCCGGTACCTTGACTCGGCAGCGTTTCCCCACAGTCCGTCTCTTCACACGGGCCCTGATTCTCTTATCCAGCCCAACCCCCAGCTCTCTGTCCCCCCTACCCCCCACCCAGAAAGCTCAGACCTGGATGACCCTGCCTGGTGACAGATTGGGGAATGGAGAGCTTTTCCTTCCAGAGCGGGGCTGTATACTGTGTTTGCTGCCTCGGGCCAAAGAGAGAATAAAAACCGTCTGCAGAGAGCAAAATGCACAAACTCATCGAAAAGCTACCAAAAGAAAGAAAGCCACAGAAACTCTAAAGAGCGAACAGAACGCTCCCGATTCACAGGCATCTCACCGCACAGATCTCCCCTCTGAGGGGTCGCTGGCGGTCTGTTCCCTCCCCGGCAGCCCCCTGCTCTGCAAGATTCAAGCTGGACGGGGTGAGCTAAGGACACGACGTTAGGACTCCCACCTCTTTCCTTTCCTCTTAGAAGACTCCAGATCCAGGCTCTAGAAGGCAATCTAAAGCCATTTTCAACATGAAAACCCATCAGCAAAGCGAATCCTTCCTGGACCCCCCCCCCCAGGAGTTTTCTGAGCACAGTGACAACCTGTCACCCTCCAAGCCCCCGTCACTCCCTGGCAGGAGGTGGCTGGGGGCAGGGAGGAGGCCGGCAAAGTGACCACAAGACCCCTGAACATCTCAGTCGGTCTCTTCCTGAGGTTGGAAGACAAGACGCCAGCCTCCTGCTTCGTTGCCCAACCAAGATGACCTCACGCCTTGGAGTGTGCCCCTCCAGAAAGACCCCAACCAAACCCCCTCATTTCCACCACCCTCAGAGTAGACTGTTCACACGCTCCCAAACCTCAAAGCCCTCCAACGCCTGCAGCCCCCAGAAGCCAAAAGCATGTTCGATCTTTGAGTCCCCCTAAAAATGAATCCGCTGATCACAGAGCTCCTCAAACGAGCAACCCCAGGACCACTTGAGGACCCAGCCCTGTTGAGCGCACAGAACAGCGGAAACCAAACATCAAAGAAACGGGGGCTCGGCGTTGAGCCCCAGGGGCCCATCCAGCCCCGTTCCTTTGTACCCGGAAGTCAGCCAGTTGGAACCTAGCCGACGGCCAGCACATTTGGGCACCGCACGGTGGCCAGTCAGCCCGGGGAGCGGGGTGCGTCCCCCCACTTGGAATCTGGGTCATGCTTAAATAACTGCTAGAAAGCCCGACTAATTACCCATCCTTGCCTGCCTACATCTTAACAGATGTTAAGCCCTCCTCAAGGTTTATTTCAAGCAGGGACAGATTTAAAGAAACAAGGGGATCTGCATTTTGATATGATCCCGACAGAGGAAAAGGGGGTCTTCACCTTCTTCCTCTGGGTCTTTGGTTTGGGTTAAGAAAAAAAAAAAGGCGTTTACCTGCGGGAGGCGTCCACACGGAGGCTGATTCTCCTGGTGTCCCCTCGCGGCTCCCTAGGGTGGGAGAGGCAGAATCCAACCCACCGCCTGATCCCGGACCCTCGAAGGACCGCTTGCCCTAGCTTTCTTACTGAAAGAGTCCTTCTGGGTCTTGAAACAGGTCGGGGCCCTGAATGGGGCAAATGGGATGTTTTCTGCACCCCAAACGATGATGGGGTCCCTGAGCAGTGTGGTTGGCAGACACTGGCGAGAAGTGGCGCCCCCTCAACCCACCACTGCCTTCCCCAGATCCGAGCCAGGGGCCCACCGCGCGGGGATATTAGTTAGGAGCAGTGCCGGCCCCTCAGGGTGAAGGCCACATGTTCTTTCACTAGCTCTTGGCCCTGGAACCCCTAACGCCCTGCCCCCGGAGAGCGGCCCCCTCATCGGGGAAGGCAGGCGGTGGAGAAGCGGGTGAGCTGGGCTGGGGCCCCCCGGCTCCTAAGCGAGGGGCACCTAAGGAGAGCCGGCCGGAGCCCCCACGGTCCTCCTGCCCTGGCCAGAGAGCCCAGGCCCCGGCCGCGTCCGTGCTCATTTGGGAAAAACTCTGACCCCTCGGGCGCTGGCTCTGAAGCCCCCACCCAGGCCCCTGCTACGACCCCAGGGCCCAGCCCTNGGGAGAGAGATTCTCCACACTCCTCCCCGGTGCCCCCTCTCCCAGCCCCTGGAAGACCCCCCCACCTCCCATCAACCCCCGGGTCTCTCTCCCAGCCTGGAAAGAGGGGAAGCGGAGGGAGGAGGGGGGAGGCGCAGCTGCCGGGGTTCGCTGCCGGGCTCGGGCAAAGGATATGGCCATTCGGTGATCTTTTTGGCGTATTTTCTCACCACGTTGTCCTCGCTGAAGAGGAATAGAGACCGGTTGACCGTGAGGCAGTTCTGTCGGACGGGGATGGGGTTGTAGAGGGCCATGGTCCGCGCTCTCTGCGCCATTGACTGCTTGTACATCCTTTGCGCCCCGGGCTGCCCGCCCTGCCGGCTGCCCCCGGCTCCTCGCCCGCCTCCGGCGCCCACGACCACCCCGGCGGCTGCCCCGGAGCCTCCTCCCCCGTAGCGGGCCGGCATCTCGTCTCCGAAGCGGGCCATTCTGCAAANCAAAGGACGCCCCCCCCGGGACGCAGCGGAACCTTCAAATTCCTCCGAGGTCCGGGTCAGGCTGGCATCTTGCAAAAGGAGTGCGCTCGGCCCATTAGGAAAAAAACCAATTTTTTTAATTGAAAAAATAAAAATAAAAACCAGGTCTTTGCAGGGGGGTGGAGGGCAGCCCCCCAAATTAAAAAAAAATCCCCCTTTCTGTTTTGCTTGAGTTCCTAGACCTTCAAAATGCTGAAAGATCTGTCACCAAAATATTAAAAAAAAATTATAAAATTAAAGGGAAATAAAGAGTATTAACGGAAAGGGAAAGAAGGGGAGGGGGAGGGAAGCGCTCCGGAGGGGCTATTTGGGANGAGTGTGAGTGAGTGTGTGTGTGTGTGTGTGTGTGTGTGTGTGCACGCAGCCTTTCGCTTAACCGTGCCTCATCTTGGGGTTAAATTGCAGCAATGAAATCCTGAAAATTCCCATCAGGGGAAAAAGAGAGAGGGAGAGAGAGGTATGCGCCGTTCGCTTAGCCACTCAATAGCTGCTCCCGGATGCTGCAATGCCTGGCGTCTCCCCCACCCCCCAGTGCCTCCTCCTTCTCTTCTAGGTTTTGCTAAAATAAGACTGGTGTGGAGGGGTGGGGGAAGAAGAAGGAAGAGGGGAAACCGGGCTCAAAGGTCTAAACCACTGGCCAGCGAAGCTCCAAAGAGGAGCGATTGATGAGTTGAACGGGAGAAATAGACCCACCCAGAATGTCGACACATGATGGCCCGCGACCAATCGCGGAGGCGCGAGGGGACCCGGCTCAGCGGAGTTTGTGGGGGAGAAGAGGGGAGAGCCGGCTGGTCGGGAGGCAGGGGGTGGGGGGAAGTTGGGACGACAGATTCCTCCTCCCCTGGGAGGAAACCTTGTTTTCCATCGGGTTCCATTTCGGTTGCAGACACCCGGACATTCTCGGCATCTTGCAAAGAGGAGGTTGGGAGGCAGAAACTTCATGATAAAAAAAGGAGAAGGGGATTCGTGTCTGGGGGTGCAATTAGTCAGTCTCCAAACAAATCTGGTCTGCTTAGCAGAAGACAAAATTGTGAGGAGCACGGTCTGGGGGCTACTTCTGTCAAAAGTTTCAAATCACAGAGGCCCTGCGAAGCGGAATACAACGTCCGGCTCGTCTTTGAAAAGATTCCAGAGGAGGCAAGTCTTAACTGCCGGCGGCGGATCACTAAACCCGGGCCTCGTTGGCTGGATAGGGCTTCCGGGTGGTTTATGGGGCGTGGTGGTGTTCGCTTCTTTCCAGAACGGCTGCAACTTATTTCCCACTCCCCTTTCTAATACTGTGAAATTGAATCAGCACACAGAAAAATGTCTAAACCATAAATGTACAGTTGAAGAAATTGCCATGAAACTAATACTCCTGAAACTAACACTCAAGTCCAGGGCTATAAATGGAACATTGCCCCTTTCCCAGAAACACACACACACAGCAATAATCACTATGGTGACTTTATAGTATTAATAACCTTGCTTTTCTTAATTCTTTCACTACCTTATTTTGCATTCCTAAACAATATAGCTCCACTTTGCATCTTTTTGGACATACACTATGTATCCTGTGATGTCCAGCCTCTTTGGTCCAATATCATGTCTTTAAGCTTCATCTGTTGGGGCGCCTGGGTGGCTCAAGTCAGTTAAGCATCTGACTTCGGCTCAGATCATGATCTCACAGTCTGTGAGTTCAAGCCCCGAGTGGGGCTCTGTGCTGACAGGTCGGAGCCTGGAGCCTGCTTCAGATTCTGACACCCTCTCTCTCTGCCCCTTCCCTGCTCATGCTCGCTCTGTCTCTCTGTCTCTCTCTCTCTCTCTCTCTCGAAAATAAATATTAAGAAAAAAAGATTCATCCGCTGTCACGTGTAGCTGATTGGTTCACTCTCACTGCTGCATACTATTCCATTGAAAGAGTATGCCACAATTTGTTTATCCATTATTCCGTTGATAGACATTTGGATGGTCTCCAGTTGGGGCTTTAAACAACCCTGCCTCAAATACTCTTTGTGCCTATAAGCATGCATTTCTGTAGGAAAAGCCCTAGGAATGGAATTTCTGGGTCCCCGAGGTATACCTATCCTCAGGTTTGTAAGATGTCACCAAACTGTCTTCCAAAGTGGAGGTACCAACAAACCACCGAATTTTCAGGAAGCAATGTATAAATTTGGAAGGCAGGAGGGAGGGTAAGGGTTAGGGAAGGGACCGAAGAAGGCAAATATATTTTCCAAGCCTTAGGTAGGTGAATCTGAGTTGATGCCCCCCGCATCAGTATTTGAGTTCTTTAGAACATTCTAGAAAAGTCGCCTCTTTATATAAATTCCCCATTCTATGTCTATGAGTCAGCCTTTACAGGTTGCTTACAGCGCCTTCAGGTTTTCTAACTTGGGGCACCTGGTGGCTCAGTCGGTTGAGTGTCTGACTCTTGATGTCGTCTTAGGTCATGACCCCAGGGTCGTGGGACTGAGCCCCTCGTTGGGTACCATGCTGAGCGTGCAGCCTGCTCACGATTTTTCCTCCCTTACAGGGAGCCCGGGTGGCTCAGTTGGTTGAGCGTCCGACTTCGGCTCAGGTCATGATCTCACGGTTTGTGGGTTCGAGCCCCGCGTCGGGCTCTGTGCTGACAGCTCAGAGCCTGGAGCCTGCTTCAGATTCTGTGTCTCCCTCTCTCTCTCTGCACCACCCTCCCCCCACCCCCCACTCCCGCTTATGCTCTCTCTCTTTCTCTCTCTCTCAAAAATAAATAAACATTAAACTTTTTTTAAAGATTTTCCCTCTCTCTTTCTACCACCCTCCCCCTCTCACACTCTCTCTTTCTATAACTAACTAACTAAGATTTTCTAACTTGTCAAGATATGGGCAAAATGATTAAAACAAGAACAACTGGAGCTGCGAGGAGATGGGATACTCAGGATTCGCGACAAATATTAATCTTCATAGCATGAGTGTTACCTACACAGATTTCTAAAGATCCCAGAGTTTTTCAGGAAAGAGTGGCCTCTCGCCGATAAAGTCCGTACCAGGGTAACGATTCTACAGAGTCGTCACAGAAGCCCCATTTTACAGATGAAAACGCTGAGACTGAGAGAGGTTTTAAAACTCACCATGTCCCCTATGTGGACCTGAAACCACATCTGACTTGGACCCTGTTAGACGGACTGCAATCTGGTACAACCAAACCACTATGGGACTCTGGCCGTTTGGACCAACACTCAGCATCGGAACATCCCCAGGGCCCAGCACCGCCACTCTGGGCTTCGTGCCCGGGAGAAATGAGCACCTATGTCTACGGGAAGACACACCCTAGAGTGTGACTAGCAGCACATTCACACGAACTAAACCCTGGGGACCTCCCCGATGTCTTCCCATGGTGAAATGGATAAATGCGCTGTGGAACGTCCGCACGTGCAGCCCTAGGCAGCAGGTCTGTCTCACCATTGTGAGGCTGAGCCAAAGCCAGACACAGAGCAGAACATAGTGTATCATTCTGATCATATGCAGTTTGTATGTGGGCAAACAAGAAGCTATACGCATCTCTCTGTTCATTGCAGCATTATTTACAATACCCGAGATATGGAAGCCACCTAAGTGTCCATCAGTAGATGAATGGATAAACAACAGGACACATATACACACCCGCCCACACCTGCAGGCGCGCACGCACACACACACACACACACACACACACACAGAGGAATTATACATCTGTGAGTTACGCGGTGTTCTATGTGTACTACACTTGAAAAGAAAATGTTTGTCATACTTCAGGATGCAGATTGCAAGTGGCACTACTTGTCCCTGTGACCTGTACTTCTCACCGTGTACTTTGACGGTGAGGTCCCTGCAAAAGACAGTGTTCTTCTGTTTCGTTTTGTTTTCCTAGAAGACAAAGGACAGTCTTCTGTAATGTTCTAGCCCGTGCCTCGATAGCAGACGAGCGGGCTGCGTATCAGAGGCACCTGCAGAGTGTTGTAAAAAAAAAACTCGGACTCCCAGGCCCTCCCCTCTGCCCTGATCTTCATTCTGCAGGTCGTTGGGGGTGCAGCCGGGTTCCGCAGTCACTACTCGGGAAGGGGCAAGTTTGCCATCCTGATCTCGGCGTTCTCTAGAGTTATCGATGGGGCGTTTGTGGTAATTTGGGGGGGGGAGCATTGCTCAGGGCTGCCCTGTACGGTGTGGGTAGTTTAGTACCCCTGGCGCATGCCCGCTAAGTGCCAACTGCATCCCCAATCTTGTGACAAGCAGAGGTATCCACACGCATTTCCAAACGCTCCCCACCAAAGTGGCAGAAGAGTCCACTTTTCCTCTCACCAGATGACATCCCCAAAGCTCACCTGACTGTGAACTTGACATGTCTGAATACAACTCTCCTTCCTCAGAATAATCCCAAGTCCTCTAGCCCCCTCAACCACTCTATCACCCTTTTCTAGAATCAACTCAACTCGGGCACCCAAAAGTGCGACAAGACCCCAGGGGCACTACCCCATGGATTCACTTTACAGAGAACCACAGCAACAAAAATTCAGCTAGCCAAAGGAATGAATTTCTAATATTAGAATCTTACTCCCACCCGGCAAATGGGGACGGGTGAGCACGAAATCCTCACAGGCTCCCCAGATGACTGCAGTTGGTAGTTCCTTGCTCCCCATTAATCCAAATTACTAATATTGACCAGGTAGAATGACATAGAATCTCATTAGCATCATAAACAGAAATCAGTCTCAGCCATTGGTTCTAATCTTTAACACATCTGCCAGCTGGAGGTTGAATTTATCAGTCAGCAGCAGCATTACCATACTGGCTTCAAGAGTGTTATTCCATTGAACAGGACTAGCATCTCTCAGATAAGTGCCCCAAATAAATAACTGCAAATCGCATTCATTTGGCTGCTAAAACAATTACCAGCCAATCCAGTCATGTTGAGTTGCAAAAACAAATCAGCCAAAAGACATTTGGTCTCTGCCTTCTGGTCTGGATACTGTCAGGGAATTCGTACCAAGATCTCTGGGAGATAGAGGGTATAACTGACAAAGGCCAAATCTTCTAATCTAGCCATTTGTGGGTCGTGATGTAGGCAGTAAGAGTGAACCCAGAGATGGAATGTGGCTATCACTCCAGACATAACTTTAAAGAGCAGTACACCCTCTACAAATTTCCAAAGACAAACGAGGCAGAGCCTAACTCTGGATGCGGAGCTGGGTTCGAACCCTAGCTATAGCACTTCCCAGCTGTGTGTTTTTGGAAAAGCGCTTAGCATCTCTGAGCTACAGTTTCCTTGTATGTAAAACAGAGACACAAATCTTAACCTACAGGTTGCTGTAAAGATGAATTCAGACCAAGCAGCTAAGCACTTAGCACAATGACTAACACACAATAAGCAGTCAAGAAAAGGTAAATGGATTTTTTAAAAATCACCACAGTCTGGAGAGATATTCCATGTTCATGGATGGGTAAGACTCAATATGATCAAGATGCCGGTTCTTCCCAACTCGGTCTACAGATTCCGTGCAATCCCAAATCAAAACTGCACCAACTTATTTTGTGGATCTTGACAAACTGGTTCTAAAGTTTATACAGAGAAGCAAAAGACCCAGAATAGCCCCCATAAACAATATCGAGGGAGAAGAACAATGTTGGAGGACTGATGCTACTCGACGTCAAGACCTATCACAAAGCCACAGTGATCAAGACAGTATAACATGGGTGAAAGCACAGACATATAGGCCAATGGAACAGGATAGAGAGCTGAGAAATAGACCAACACAAATACAGTCAACTGATCTTTGGCAAAGGAGCAAAGGAAATGCAATGGGGAATATTGACTTTCCACCCAACGATGTGGGGAAAACTGGACATCCACACGGAAAAAAGAAAGAAATCTCAACACAGCTCCTAAGTTCTTCACATACATTTAAATGGACCATGGACTAAATATAAAACGTAAAACTGCAAAGCCCCTAAAAGATGACATAGGAGAAAATCTAAATGACCTTGGAATGAATCAAAATATTCATTAAACTTAAACTTAAAAATTAAGTTAAAAAACTTAATTAAAAATTAAAATTAAAATGCTCTGCTCTGCAAAAGACATCGTTAAGAGAATAAAAGACAAGCAAGCGGCAGACTCAGTAAGAACTCAAACTGGATCTGTAAAGGAGCCAAAGACCTTGACCGACATCTTGACAAAGACATGCAGACAGCAAACAAGCATATGGAAAGATTCCCCACGTTATCCATCATCAGGGAAACGCAAGTTAAAACAAAGAGATGCCATTATGCACCTCTTATAATGGACCAAATCCAGACCACTGACCTCATCAAATGCTGGTGAAAATTTGGAGCAACAGGAACTCTCACTCACTGCTGGTGGGAAGGCAAAATGGTACCACCACTTTGGAAGACACTTTGGTGGTTTCTTACAAAACGAAACTTAACCCTTCCCACAGGATCCAGCAATTGGCACTCGTTGGAATTTACCCACAGGAGCCGAAAACTCATATCCACACAAAGACCTGCACACAGATGTTTGTAAGCAGCTTTATTCGTAACTGCCCGCACTTGGAAGTAACCAAGACATCCTTCAGGAGGCAAATGGATGAACTGTGGCCCATCCAGACAATGGGCCAGGTTTCAGTGCTAAAAAGAAGTGAGCTATCAAGAAATGAAAAGCCGTGGGAGAACCTTGAACGCATACTGCCAAGTGAAAGGAGCCAATCCGGAAAAGCTGGACACTGTATGATTCCACTCATACGACATTCTGGAAAAGATAAAACCACGGAGTGAAAAGACCAGTGGCCACCGAGGTTAGGGGAAAAGAGGGGATGAATGGATGGAGCACAGAGGACTTCAGGGCAGGAAATGACTCCGTATGAGCCTGTAATAATGATGGGTGTCATTAGACATTTCTCCAAACCCAAAGAATGTACATCAAGCCTGAACCCTAATGTAAACTACGGACTTTGGGTGTTAATGAGGTGTCGGTGTGAGTTCATCATTTGGAACAAATGTACCTTGTGGGGGGGGGGGCGTTGATAATGGAGGAGGCCTATGTATGAGCGGGACAGGGGTGTACAGGAAAAGCTCTATACCTTCTGGTCCACTTGCCTGTGAATCTAAAACCACTCCCAAAACTAAAGTCTACTTTTATTTTATTTTTAAATTTTTTTACACTTATTTATTATTGAGAGACAGAGAGAGCGAGCACGAATGGGGGAGGGGCAGAGAGAGAGGGAGACACAGAGTCCAAAGCAGACTCCAGGCTCTGAGCTGTCAACACATTCACACTGATGTGCTGCCATCGCCACTGTCCACCTCCGGAACTTCTTCATCTTCTCCATGGAACCCAAGTTCCCCATCCCCCGCCTCCGGCCCCAGGACCCGCCTTTCTAATTTCTGACTCTAGGGATCTGACTCCTCTGGGGACCTCACGTAGAGTGGGATGCTACAGTATCCGTCCCTCTGTGACTGGCTGATGTCACAGGGTACCGTGCGTCCACCAGGCTTGCCCACGTTACAGGACGTGCCAGAATTCCGTCCGTGCTCATGATGAATGATACCGCACGGCTGTGCCACTCTTCTCCACCTATTGGTCAGTGGACGTGGGGGCTGCTTCCGCCTCTTGGTTTTTGTGAACAGGCCTCCTATGAACCTGGTCCTACAAATCCCCTGGAGTCCCTTTTCAGGGTACCTTCCTCATCCCAAGGTGGGGCGCTGGGGCATATGGTAATTTTGAATTTTGTGTTTGCTATTTTGAGGAATGGCCAGAGGGTGTTCCACACCGAGCAGGGTCCTTCGCCTTGTAGAAGGTGCATCGTAACACATGTACACATGAGATCGCGTGGTGTCTGAGACGGGCTTTAACGTAACACAGGGTTTAATGAAAGGTTTGCTTTAATTTGCAAAGTAAGATTACGTTAAAAGTTTAGATACCGTGTCACAAGATGATTCATGAGTTAATAACAACTGAAGGAACATGGTGGCTCGCATTCTAGTCTCTCTTCTTTTGTGTATGTTTGAACTCTACCAAAACGAAAAATATGCTTCTTTTTTTTAAATTTTTTTAACGTTTATTTATTATTGAGAGGCAGAGCATGAACACGGGAGGGGCAAAGAGACAGGGAGACACAAAATCTGAATCCAGCTCCAGGCTCTGAGCTGTCAGCACAGAGCCCGATACGGGGCTCAAACCCACAAACTGAGACCACAAAGCGAGATCGTGACCTGAGCCGAAGTTGGACGCTCAACTGACTGAGCCACCCAGGCACGCCCCCCTTTTTTAAAAAAAATTTTTTTAATACACTTCTCATATAAACCACTTGAAGTGTTCTGGATTCGCATTGCGACAGGAGCCTCGTGCTTCATTATGGGAACAGAAGTGCGCACGCTTACTGTAATCTTGGGCAATTACAAATGCCATTCGGTGTCTAACCTCTCAGTTAAGTCAGGAGCGTGATTAAATGCTTGCTTATATATTCATGTGTGTCCTGAGATGTTAGCAAAGGGAGATTTAATCACCTGAGTTACGTCTGCTCAGGGAAAATCCGTGGTGGCTTTTCTGGACGAGGAACTGAGCTCAGTCCTGACCTAGGCTTGAAAAACAGCAAGTTCTACCACATCTGGAGATAAAGGCACAGAAGACACAACCACACTTGCTATGCCACGTGGTCAACTTCAGTTGTCCGTTTCTTCATACAGATTGGTTTAATGATTGATATTTGAGAGAGAGAGCAAGTGGGGTAGGGGCGGAGAGAGAAGACAGAGTGAGAGAATTCCAAACAGGATCCACACGGTCAGCGCAGAGCCCGACGTCGGGCTCGAACTCACAAACCCTGAGATTGTGACCTGAGCCGAAATCAAGAGCCAGTCACCTACCCACCTGAGCCAGCCAGGTGCCCCTATAGCAACTGTTTACTGAGCATCTATTATATATCAGGCCCAACCCCAGGCAATCAGGGATACATAGAGCCATGGATAGAACAAATACGAAATTTATGTTTTAAGGGCAGAGAAACCAGAAAACAAGGAGTGAGCTTGGGTAGATCTATTAAACATCCGGTAGAGATCATTTGTATAAGAAAAATGGATGGGGCGCCTGGGTGGCTTAGTCGGTTAAGCGTCCGACTTTCGCTTAGGTCATGATCTCGCGGTTCGTGGGTTCAAGCCCCGCGTCGGGCTCTGTGCTGACTGCCAGCTCAGAGCCTGGAGCCTGTTTCAGTCTGTGACTCCCTCTCTCTCTGACCCTCCCCTGCTCACGCTGTCTCTCTGTCTCTCTCTCCTAGAAATAAATAAAAAATATTAAAAAAAAAAAATGGAGCAGGTTGGGGGTCAGACAGAAGAGGAGGGGAGTTATTTCCCAAAGAGCTCTCTGAGAAGGTGGCGTTTCGGCAGAGATCCTTGCAGAGGAAGGAACAGAGGTGCGGACGTCAGGGAGGGTGGCCAGCAGTGTGACTGGCCCCAGTGAAGAGCAGTGAGGGGTCCCCTGTTGCCAGAGCGAAGGAGGGGCAGACAAGACGAGAGAAGGGAGACAGAGCTATTATCTAGTGTTGGCTTCAGGGGCGCCTGGGTGCCTCAGTTGGCTAAGCGTCCAACTCTCAATTTTGGCTCAGGTCATGATCTGAGCCGGGCTCTGCGCGGGCCGTGCGGAACCCACTTGGTCTCTCTCTGACTCTCTCTCTCTCTCTCCCTCTCTCTCTGTCCCTCCCCGGCTTGCCCTCGCACATGCTCATGCTCTGTCTCAAAATAAATAAACTTTCAAAACAAAGAATACATTTTTTTCAAAAAATGGTTTTATTACGATTCAGATAAGGTGAGGCCAACAGATCAGGAAATGAGTGCCATCAAATAGCTCGTTCAGCCCACAGACGCTAAGAGGAGGGACACACCATGTCAGCCATGTCACGGGGCCGCAGAGGGAAGGGCAGGCTGCTGGGGGCGGGGGTGGGGGGCAAGAACGAAGGAGGAATGTGGGCAAGAGCCTGTAGTGTGGCTTCCCCCGGAAGGAAGGGGCGGAGCGGAATAAACAGGCTTGGGATCCACTGGTCCCGCTAACTCCGGGGCTCTGGGACAGGAGGCTGTCCCTGGCTGGCTGGCTCTGGGGTGATCGGGGCGGGTGGATCGTGGCCCTGAGTGGAGAGCCCCGCAGAGGAGGTGCGGGGCGTGGGCTCTGGGTTTGTAGCTGAAACGCATGCTCGCTGGTAAGTCCTTCACTATCTCTAATGATCGGCTAACGCGGGAGGTGCGGTCAAAACACCTGAAACACACTCGCTCTCTTTCTCTCTCAAAAATAAACATTAAAAACTTTTAAAAAAATAGGAACCAAAAAGTGAGGAGGGGAAGTTGCAGAGAAATACAGAATGAGAACAATCTTTATGAGAGAGAGAAGGAATGCGTGAACATTTAAAGACATTTGTTCAGATTTTTTAAAAAAAAATTTTAATGTTTTATTTATTTCTGAGAGAGAGAGACAGCGTGAGCAGGGGAGGGTCAGAGAAAGAGGGAGACACAGAATCTGAAGCAGGCTCCAGGCTCTGAGCTGGCTGTCAGCATAGAGCCCAACACGGGGCTCGAACCCACCAACCGTGAGATCATGACCCGAGCCGAAGTCGGACGCTCAACCGTCTGAGCCCCCGGGGCGCCCCGTGTTCAGAGATTTTAAGAAGCAGCAAAGGAATAAACCAGAGGCCACGTACAAACAACTTCGCGACAGGGAGAAGGGAAGGGGCTGGGGACCGAGAAGGGAGAGATCAGGCACTGACACTGGTTAGAATCCCAGTGACATTACTTTCCGTGGGGCAGNCACAGAGCCCGACGCGGGGCTCGAACCCACGAACCGCGAGATCATGACCTAAGCGAAAGTCGGACGCTTAACCGACTAAGCCACCCAGGCGCCCCTGGACTCGCCTCTTTTAGCGTCTCCTGTCTTGACCAAGGACTGAAAAAGAGAACAGGAAACACGCCACAGCAACAACAGAGAACGTAGGTTAAGAGTTAAGCTCAGCGGCAACACGAATACGGGAACGCACGTGCCTACAGGGTTCCGTGTAAATATATGCGTACGTCAGCGGTGCCCTTCCATAGCTGTGCTGCCTTTTCTGTCACTGAAATGACAACAGATAAATAATCTCATGTCCCATATGGCGCCCCGACTGTCGCAGAGTTAACACGCTTCCAGTTACGGAGGGCTCACGATGCAAGAGAAAAGCCACGGCCTGACCACTTCAGCGCATGCAGGTCCGAGTTCCCGCGGCCACCGGTGTCCACGTAGCCTGGGACGCTAGGAAATGACCGCTGCTGGGAGCATCCTTCAACACTGCTGATGGAAGTTGGTGGAAAAGTCTCGCCAGCTCTCTGGGTCCTGGGGTGGGGTCGCTCTGAGGAAGGTGCTCTCTGCTGCCCCCTCGAGGTCACCACTGGTAACAGAGGACCAGCTGTTCGTGGTGACTCGCCTGCGGGCACATCCGTTGCTTTTTCCCTTCTCTGCTCCTCTGCCACTGTGTCCTGGGATCTTCCCCCAAAGCAACTGAGCCTTTGCTTCCAGATCTGCTTCTGGGGGGGCCCCAAACTAACACAATGGAGTTGGACACAGTCGGCTACCTCTTTCAACATTTGGGGGCCGGAGGAAACAGTCCCTCCTTCCCTTCCTTCCTTCTTTCCTTTCTCTCTTCCTTCTTGACTTCCGCCCTCCCTCCCTCTCTCCCTTCGTTCCCTTGCCCCTTTCTCCATCCCTTCCTTCTTTCTTTCCTTCTCTGCATCATCTCTCCCCTCTTGCCTTCCGTCCTCTCCCCCTTCTCCTTTCTCTTTTTCCTTCTTCCCTCCTTCCTTCTACAAAAGAATATTTAAGGGGATCGTAGGATAAAAGTTGAATATATATATATATTTTAATGTTTATTTATTTTTGAGACAGAGAGAGACAGAGCACCAGCCAGGAAAGAGGAAAGGGAGCGGGAGACACAGAATCCGAAGCAGCCTGTGGCCCCCCGAGCTGTCAGCACAGAGCCCAACACGGGGCTCGAACTCACAAGCCGTGAGATCACGACCCAAGCCAAAGTCAGACGCCCAACCGACTGCGCCACCCAGTCGCCCCTGTTTTCAAAAATTTTTTAATGTTTATTTATTTTTGAGACAGAGAGAGACAGAGCACCAGCCAGGAAAGAGGAAAGGGAGCGGGAGACACAGAATCCGAAGCAAAAAGCTGCATATAAATCAGGAACTTCCCATGTATGTGCCACCCTCGCTTCACTGTATAATAGAAAAATTCCAGAACTACTTATAAAGAATTTGGACTCAGTCTCTCCAAAATACAGCCACAAGCCTCCTGTGGCTACTAAGCACCCGAAGTATGACTGATCCAAATCAAGATGTAAGTACAAGAAAACACAGCAGATCTTGAAGACTTTGCACAGGAATCAAAATGCAAAATCTCTCATTATCAAGGTTTATCTTCCACACAGGTGGCAATGATGACATTTTCAATATGTGTCAGGTTAAATGAAGTCTATTATTAAAACCAACTCTGCTTGTCTCTTTTTACCTCTTCTGATGTGTCTCCTTGAACATTAAGGGGCACCTGGGTGGTTCCATCGGTTGAGCGTCCGACTTTGGCTCAGGTCACGATCTCACAGTTCGTGGGTTCGAGCCCCACATCGAGCTCTGTGCTGACAGCTCAGAGCCTGGAGCCTGTTTCAGATTCTGTGCCTCCCTCTCTCTCTGACCCTCGCCTGCTCACGCTGTCTCTCTCTCACAAATAACACGTTAAAAAAAAAAAAAAGTTCAGATTCAGTGTTGGTGGTTTGGTGCCAGCTTTGGAAGAATAACTCTTCGACAGTTCTGGGTATTTCCCACTGGCTCATCAGGTGGCACATCACATCTGGTTGTCTCTTTAAAAAAGAATTCTTTTTTAATGTTTGTTTATTTTTGAGAGACAGAGACAGAGCACGAGCAGGGGAGGGGCAGAGAGAGAGACACCGAATCTGAAACAGGCTCCAGGCTCTGAGCTGGCAGCACAGAGCCCGACATGGGGCTGAAACCCACACACGGTGAGATCATGACCTGAGTGGAAGTCAGACGCTGAACCGACAGAGCCGCCCAGGTGCCCCCTGCAAACCTTTAATGTTTTCAACTAGACGCTGTTAAAAATCACAGGGCGTTGATTATCTTTGTGTCTTGGTGTTTCGAACCCAACAACAGCGTTACTGTGATGCTGTCCCTCTGTCTGGCGCGCGGAATTACTGGATCAGATGTAGATCCGCTGCATTTGTAAGATCCTGGATCCGCACTTCCAACGGTCCCTCCAGACTGGCCATACAAATGCGCCCTGCGTCACATATTAAATACACTTGCGGAGGGGCGCCTGGGCGGCTCAGTCAGTTAAGCGTCTGACTTCATCTCCGGTCGTGATCGCACAACTCGTGGATTCAAGCCCCACGTCGGGCTCTGTGCTGACACTGTGGATTCCACTTCAGGTCCTCTGTCTCCCTCTCTCTCTGCCCCTCCCCTGCTGACATCCCCTCTGGCTCTCTCAAAAATAAATATTTACAATCCATTTATATAGAGAGAGATTTGTTGAGCACCTACTGTGTGCCAGGGGTGTTCTGGGCACCTGGGGCACGGCGCAGAACTCAACCCCTACCTCAAACCCCTGCTCTCATTGCACTGACATTCTAACTGGCGAAAACGGCCAACAAATAATTACATAATATGGCAGATGTGGTGAGGAAGCCTGCCGTGGGGTATGGGGGCCAAAGTGGGGCGAGTTGCTGCCAGGATCGCCAGAGAAGCTTCCGTGGTCAGGTAATGTTCAAGCAGGCACTTGAAGGAAGTGAACGAGGGAGCCCTCAGACATCTGCAGGAAGAGCATCCCAGGCAGAGGGAACAGCAAGTGCAAAGGTCCTGAGGCAGGAGCACGTTCAGTGTGTACAGATAAGTAGATAAGGGTAGAACACGCACATCGTGGTGACGACTTTGGCTTTCATTAGATACTGGGGACTGTGAAAGGTGCCGAGAAGAGAGACATGTCCCGACTCAGGTGTTCGCCGTCTGTCCCTGCTCCGCTAGAGCAGAGAGAGAGGAAAAGCCAAGCTGGAGTCTGCACTGGTCCAGGTGAGACACGACGGGAGGCATGACCAGGTGGGTGCCGCGGGGAGTGACTTCTGCATAGATTTTTAAAGGCAAGGCAGACAGGCGTCGCTTCTGCACTGGACGTGGGGCGGCGGTGGCGAAGGACGGGAGTCAAGGATGCCTCGGGGGTTTTGAGCAGCCTAAGGACGGAGCTGAAACGCAGGAGGCTGCCGGAGGGGGGGTGGCGGGAAGGGTCGCGATCCGCCCTGCCACGTCCCTCCTGAATTACAGAATCACACCCCCCCCCAGCAGCCTTCATAAAGAATGAAAACGCAAACATCTATTAAGAATTATTTGCAAATGCTGCACATTAGGTAGTTTAGATAAACCCCGCTCTCCGGGAATTTTGCCAGAAAAATCCCGAACTAGGCTTCCACAGCCATCAGAGCCAATGACACGCCATCGGGGAGAATATGGAGAAAGGCGAAGCCTCTGCCTCGCGTGAGGGTCTATGTGACCGGATGTGTCATTCCTCCGTCTACCCTTCGGTGAGACCGGGGATCATCCGAACGCGAAAAGACACATAAGGGACCCGGAGAAGGATTGGAGGCAAGAAAACCATCTAATTGTGGGGTCTTTGGCAGTTTCAGGGCAGACTGGCCGGGGGACCCCTGAATCTGCCAGATCAAATGTAACCATTGAACACCACCACCCCCCTTTCCCTCTTTGCCGCCCGCCCTCTGCCAGCTGTGGATTCGAGTCCTCATCATTACCTCCGTTGTTGTTTGTGAAATGGGTCGCTGTATCTTAGCTTGTGGAGTCAGGTAACAGCTAATTATTAAGTGTCTACTACGTTCCCGACTCCGTAGCAGCAGATGCCGGAGACNACACGCCTTCCTCTCCAGCTTTCAGAACTACATTTCCTGGGCTCCTCCGCAGGGAGCTGTGGCCGCGTGAACAACGCTGGCCGGGGAAACCTACACGCATTGGCCTTTTGGCCTTCTTTTCGCCTGAAATGCAGATGTGATGTCTGGAGCTACAGCAGCCATTTTGTGACTGACCATGAGAACAAAAAGGTCCTTGGGCCACTGCGGTATCTTATTTTATATACAGCCAAATAAAACTCTTGTGTGTATACAGAGGGTCCGAACAAGCTGTCTTTAGGTGTTTCTGCACATAAGGCCCCTGGAGCACAAAAAACAGTTGTATTTAGCTTTGTTAAGCCCTCAAGAAACGTGAGCTGGGGGCACCTGGATGGCTCTGTCAGTTGAACACCTGGCTCTTGATTTTGATTCAGGTCATGATCCCAGGACCCATTGGGGTCCACACTGAGCGGAGAGTCTGCTTAAGATTCTCTCTCTCTCTGCCCCTCTCCCCCACTCACTCTGTCTCTCTAAAATAATAAAAAAGAAAGATAACACTGCCTTAAAAAAATAAAAGAAACATCAGATGAATTAACGAATGAGGTAGCGCTCCCTATACAACTGAAAAGCAGCGGGCCAGATCTGGGATGATAAAATGGGGAGGGGGAACCATCTGAGACCCCCACCACCACCTCCACAGCATCCCACTAGGAACTCCTACAGCCTTAGGAAACCTCATCTGTGAAATGGGAATAATCAGTACCTATCCGGGGCGTTTTGTGAGGATCAAGTTAGTCGCTTGGGCCAAATGTTCTCAGGGCTGCTTAACGCGCTGCTGCCCTTACCGTCACTTCCTGACATCCAAGCTGATGCAGAGCCCATCCCCCACCGCACCAGAGCCCATCCCCCACAGCACCGATGGTGCCATCCCGCCACCACTTTCCTGGGGAGCACGCTCCTCACAACTATTTGTTGAACATCTACTTATTTTATGAGCATCTCCTCCGAGGAAGTGAGTCTCCATCTGCCCACCCCGCCCCTGCCAGACCCGATCTCTGCCCTTCTCCCCTCTGAGCATCACTCAGTTGCCAGGCTCCCTGGGTCTCTGCTGCTCTCGGCCAATGAGAGGCCTCCGCAGGAGCTCAGAGTGGGGAGGAGAAGGAAGACAGGGTATTTCTTCCCCAGTCCCTCTCTGCCTTGGTGTCTCTTCTCTGGTGCCTGGCTGGGTCCCTGCACCTGGACGGGACCCCTCCCCCACAGCTCCAGCCTTCCTCGGCTCTAGGCCCCACCCCCACCCCCAATGCCAATGCTTGGGCTCAAGGGCGGTAAAGGCTTTCTGCTATTGCTAACTCCTGAGTGCCCTCACTCACCCCTTGGGGGCTCCCATAACTCTGTCCACACTTCTCCAAGCCCGTCCCTCCTTAAAGCCTCTTCATTTGAACTGTAGGGAGGGAGGTGAATTCTGTTTCTTCTTTGGACCTTAAGAGACACCCTCTCACATGGTGGTGAACTCCACGCCAGGCACCAGATACATCCGCCTTCCTCACCAGTCCCCAGGGCCCAGCACACCAGCCTAGCGTGGAGAAGGTGTTTAATACGTATCTGTGGAATGGCTAACGTCAGTTCCCTCAAACAGATTGGGATATTCTAAAATAATAAGGGGGTGCTATTTTTGTCTACTAAATTAACAAAAATAGTTTAAAACACAATACTCGATACTGGTGAGTGTGCATGCAGATGGGCAGACTCAGGCATTGCTGGTAAGCGTGTTAATTGGTACAGTCCTTTGGAGAAGCCGCTTGGCCATATGTATGAGAAACCACTAGAAATGGGTCCTGTTTTGGGGCGCCTGGGTGGCTCAGTCGGTTAAGCGTCTGACTTCGGCTCAGGTCATGATCTCACAGTTTGTGGATTCGAGCCCCGCGTCAGGCTCTGTGCTGACAGCTCAGAGCCTGGAGCCTGCTTCGGATTCAGTGTCTCCTTCTCTCTCTGTCTCTCCCCCACTCATGTTCTCTCTTCTTAAAAATAAATAAACATTTAAACATTTTTCAGAAAACAAAAGAAGGGAAAAGGTACATAAAGATTTTATTGTAGCATTTGAACCTAATGTCTTAATATGCCCAACAATATGGAAATTAAGTAGGTTCTAAAGAAAAAAAATATTGTACAGCCATTAAAATGATAGTATGAAAATTTGGTGCTGTCTCAGTTACTTGTAATTTTCCCCTTCTGCTTTCTGTGGGTTTTTTTTATTTTTAAATGTTTATTTATTTTTGAGAGAGACAGAGTGTGAACGAGGAAGGGACAAAAAGAGAGGAGGACACAGAATCCGAAGCAGGCTCCAGGCTCCGAGCTGTCAGCACAGAGCCCGATATGGGGCTCGAACCCACGAGCCCTGAGATCATGACCTGAGCCAAAGTTAGACGCTTAAACGACAGAGCCACCCAGGCGCCCCTCTGTGTTTTTAACAAAACAAAAATTAAATTTCAATAAAGAATAAAAACGATGTTGTCAGAAAAAGAATTAATTGCATTCTTTTATATCAAAAGCCCTTCTATTATTCTCAGATTTCTTTTTGGCCGACCTCGGGTTTTCTTCGCACGCCATAGGCTGGTAACTGGGACACAAAGCTTTCCTCCCCAAGTATAATCTGATCTACTTTACTAAACGTTCCTTCACTAGCTGGATCAGTCGGTGAGAATCAAGTACTACCTGCTGGGTATATGTTGGTGAGTAAACCTAACAAGTAAACCCTGCCCTCCGGAAGCTGACACTAAAGCGAAGAAAACCGCAAACAGGATACACACGTAGAGTTTGTAGCCTGATAGATGAAGGGCGTTGCTCAGGGTAAACATGACACAGTCAACCCACTTCTGTGAAGTTCAAAACCGGCATGATTCATCTATGCTCATGAATAAACTGGGGAGCTCCCTGCAATGGAGTATTTCGCAGCAATGAAAAAGAACACATCACCACCAGATACACCCGGCAAAACCGATCCCTGAGGACACGAGGCAGCAGTCGCCTCACGGATGGAGGAGCCGGCCTGGGATGGGACAAGCCCCAACGTTCCGGGTGGACACAAGTGTTCTTGATCTTGAACCAACAATGAGTGGCTCATCGACAGCCCAAAATCTGTTGGGTCGTACCCTTAAAACTGGTGAACATGGCTGTGTGGTAGTCCAAGTTAAAAAAAAAAAAATTAAAAAGGACAAGAGGGGGGGCGCCTGGGTGGCTTAGTCGGTTGAGCGTCCGACTTTCGCTTAGGTCATGATCTCGCGGTTCGTGGGTTCGAGCCCCGCGTCGGGCTCTGTGCTGACTGCCAGCTCAGAGCCTGGAGCCTGTTTCAGTCTGTGACTCTCTCTCTCTGACCCTCCCCTGCTCACGCTGTCTCTCTCTCTCCTAGAAATAAATAAAACATTTAAAAAAAAATAAAAAAAAAATAAATAAAAAGGACAAGAGGGAAGGAAGCAAGGGGCTGCTGGGGCTGGTAAAAGTTTGGTTCTGTCGCCGAGTAAACTTCGCCTGGGTGGGCGGGGTCAGAAAACCTTGACCGGAACACAGTAAGGAGGGCGGGGCGGAGCCACGGGGACCACAAGAATGAGTCTCAGGAGAGGAGACTTGTAAGCTACTTGTAAGCCTGGGTGGCTCAGTGGGTTAAGCGTCCAACTGCGGCTCAGGTCATGACCTCACGGTTCATGGGTTCGAGCCCCGCGTCAGGCTCTGTGCTGACAGCTCAGAGCCTGGGGCCTGTTTCAGAGCCTGTCTCCCTCTCTCTCTGACCCTCCCCTGCTCGTGCTCTCTCTCTCTCTCAGAAGTAAATAAAACATTAAAAAAAGAAAGATGGGAAAAACAATGAGTCTCGGGAATCAGAAAACCATAAGGAATATTATACTTATTAATTAGGTATTAACGCCTGTTAATAATTAGGTAGTAACACCTGTGCATTGATTAATACATATTTTTGAGCTCCTCCTCTGGGCTAGGAACGCATTACAAGAAAAACTGAAAAATAAAAAAAAGGACAGAGCCCGTATCTTCTTCTTAATCAAATAATCATATCAACAAAAGCTAAATGACTCTGTTGACAATGAAAATGAAAGCAAGGCACGGGATGCAATAAAACAGGGGTGGTCGGAGAGAGGCGGAGGCAGACGGCAGAGAAAGAGAAGGCGGGAGGGAGACAGAGACGGAGAGAGATGTCAGCAAGGTGAATTGTATTTGGGGTTTTCTGAAGGCTCTTTTCCACAGCTGAATAGTAACAGTAATAGCCTGGTAATTAGCATACGGCAGCTCTGTCTCTCTCTTGCCTGGGGCTGGCAGAGAAAATAACCACTTGTGCAGGAGAAGGGACCAAGGACTTAAGGAGACATCTGAAAGAAAAATCAGCCTAGAAGTCATGCACTGGAGGAAAACGGTCGGAAGGTTCTGGCAAAGTAAAAGGAGCCTGGGGTCGGGGATGCTAAAACAAGAGGTGAGGGGAGGGGAAGAAAAGCGATGTCCAAAGGAGGTCCCGATGTCCGAACAGTCTTGGGGGAGTAAATTGGTAAGACTCAACTCTAAAGCTCTGTCTGACTTCACAGATGGTGCTCCTAACCCTTCACCACCAAAGCCACACCCTCTGTGCGTGTGCATTTCCCTTCAATTACGACAATTCACGGAGATGGATTTTGCGTATCAAACCACCTTCTCTTGCGGGTGCCGTTGTGCAGGGGCAACGCTACAGATCTGCCGGGTCCAACCTCCTTTTCCTCCTTTCCCTTGAGCTGGTCGGGGGCCCCGGAATAGCGTTCTGGTCAACGACAGCGTGAGCTACTTGTAAGCCTGACGCATAATGAACGTCTGGTCCTTCTGTTCTGTCTCTTTCCTTACCTGCCGGTCAAGTTCAGAAGCACCGCCGGGGAACTCAGAGGCCCTACTTGGGAGAAGACAAAGGCACAAGACGAAAGGACCCTGGCTCCCCGCATCGCCCCCTAGAGCAAAGCCTCCCTGGAGGATCACCCATTTCGGACCGTTGAGCTAAAGACGTAAATCACCGTGTTCAGTGGCTGAGCATTCAGGGAGCGTTTTTGTTACAGCAGCTTGCGTTCCGTTTCCTAGCTAACGCACCGCCACCTTGGACAGCGAAGTGAGCAGAAGGAAATCCGCAGGCGTCGGCCCCTAAGTGTTCAGGGACTGTCTATTATAACTGTGCGTAGCCCACAGTTCTGAGTAGAGTTGATGTTCTCCCCAGTTCTGTGTCTAAACCTTCACTCTCCGGCGCTGGAAGGAAAATCCATCTTCCTTTGGGACTCAGACCACCCACACGGCATCGCCATGATGCCGGGGACCCCCATCTCTCGCCCTCCTCCGTCCCCTCCAGGCTGTTTCTCACCTGCTCTTGCCCCAGCCCCCCACACGGCAAACGATGCCTGCGTTTCAGTCCACACGGACAGAGGTGCCGTCCGTTCCTGCGGAACAAAGAGAAAGTCCGTTGGAAGCCTCGGAGCCACGACTTTGGCCTTGGGGATCCTGCTCTCCAGCCACTAGACAACCCAGTTACTGAAGCAGAGGACTGGGATCTGTTCTACACCTTCCGCTATTTGATCAATCACCGAGACGTATTAATTCTACATTCATTCAAAAACCTACTGATTCCAGCCATTTCTCTCCATCACCAGTGCTTCCTTCAAGTTCCAGGCCACCATCGTCTCTTAGGATAAGTTCCAAATCCATCAACGTGGACCCCTCCCCAGGCCCCGCCCCCTCTCTCCATTCTGCGGACACAGACCCCTTTGAAGTGCACGTGGCCAGGAGACCTTCCCCCTCTCTGCAGTCAGAAGCTTTCCTCGGCCTTCAGAGCACTCTGGGTATCTGCTGGACTGGGATGCCGGCCAGCAGGGCCCTGCGCGGGTCACTGCTGAGTTTGCAGGGTCCGGTGTGGGACACCACACAGAGCAGGTGTTCCGGACCATGTCCTGGAATAAATAGGCGGATGGGCAGATGGAGGACTTTCTCCCTCCAGGTGCCGAGTGTGAACCTATGCGTCCAAAGGAAACCGGAGGTGGCCGCATCGGGACAGCCTGGAACCCGGAAGTTCCACCAGGCCACAATCTGCTCGTCGGTGCTTTTGCGGAGTCCGCGTTCTCTCTGGGGGGTGAGCGACCACGGGCGACGGGCAAAGACAACACGGACCCCACAGAGCAGAGAAACCAGCTACGGTGAGAGGTCGACACAGCGTGCGTCCGAGGCGGAGGCCTCGGGCGTTTGAAATGAACACAAAGCAGGTGAGAAGGTCAATTCCACGCCAAAAATCGAGGCCGTGAGAATCGGAGGGTGTTGACCGGCAGCAGCGCCGCGTTTTAAAAACAGACCAGCCTCCTGGGATGCGCAGCCTGCCTTTGCCTTCGCATCAATTTCCACGGGTCCCTGAGCAAGCACAAGCGGCCCTTCGGCAGGTGACAAGGGGGCCCGTTTTCCCCACTGCAGAGGGCAACCCCCCCCAAAGTGTGGCGAGGCGCTCTGTGGTGGCGGGGCTGAGGGGCCCCGGGCAGCCTCGGCCACTGTGGTGGGAGGGGACCCTGGCACCAGCCCCCTGGAGGGCCACTTTGGCGCTGCCACTGAAAATAACCCAAGCCGCTGCTCGCTGACCTGGCCACCCGACCTCTCCCAATGCTTCCGGCCGCCCGTGTCACATCTGATGTAGGCTGAATAAAGGATGAGCCGCCACATTAAAAAATCATCATCATCATGGGGTGCCTGGGGGCTCCATCGGTTGAGTGGCCGACTCTTGCTTTTGGCTCAGGTCATGATCTCAATGTTTGTGATATCGAGCCCCACACTGGGTTCTGCGCTGATAGCGGAGAGCCTGCCTAGGATTCTCTCTCTCTCTCCCCCTCTCTCTCTGCCCCTCCCCTGCGCTCTCCCTCTCAAAGTAAATAAATAAGCCTAAAAGAGAGAGAAAGAAACCCGAGAGCTGTTTGGAGCGCGGGGGCAGGCGAGTGGCGGGGCAGGGGAAGCAGATGCCAGAGGGTGGCCCCGGAGACATTACTCGTGGAGGGGACAGAAGGAGCCTCCATGTCTCCCTCTTCCTTAGCTGCCTCCGCCCTCTCGATCATACAGCTGCAATCCTGCCTCTCTCTGAACAAAGGAGCTCTCCCTAAACTAATCTGGAAAGATCTCTGAGAACACACAGGTAGCACTCCTTCCTGGACCAGCAGCCACTCACTCGGAAAGAGCCAGAGAGGTTCCCAGGCTCCTCTCACCTGGCAAATGAAAGGGCGCAGGCCTTGCCTGGTAAAGCGGCCTCTACAAAGCGGGGCACTTGCTCTCAGCCCCCCTTGGTCGTTGCCACGCCCGAATGTGGGCCCCGAGTGGCCAGCTCCCCTCCTTTTCCAAGAGGAATGGAGAAGCCAGATTTTTTTCCATCAAATCTTCTCAATTTTAAGAGTTGGCAGAGACTCCATTTTTTTTTTTTGGAAAAACAAAAACTGCGGTCTGTATACAACCTCTGATCCAGGGACATGCAGAATCTGTGCCTCCCTGGGAAATCTTCTGGAAATGTTTTCTTGATGGAAGGGCAGCCTTTGTGGCAGGGCAACTACCTGATGTGTTATAGGACACTGGAGACGCCAAGAGGCGGTAACACATGCTGGAGAGAGGCCGCCATGTAAGGTTGCTCAAGGCACGCACTGCACAAGTGCTCCCGGCCACACAAGACAGAGGAAAGCTGAAATACAGTCTGCTGAAGGAGAGATCTTCATGACACATGGACCCAGCTGGTACCACCAGAATCCCTATCAAATTCAACATCACTAAAAGAGGCAACCAGACTGGCGGGGGGAGGGGAGGGATGCCTGAATGGCTCAGTGGGTTAAGTGTCCGACTTCATTCAGCTCAGATCACGATCTCACGTGTTTGAGCCTTGCATCGGGCTCTGTGCTGCCAGCTCGGAGCCTGGAGCCTGCTTCGGATTCTGTGTCTCCCTCTCTCTCTGACCCTCCCCTGCTCACACTCTGTCTCTCTATCTCAAAAATAAACACTTAAATTTTTTTAATTATCCCCAAATAAAAAGATTACTTTGAAACAATGGCCTTGTCATTGTAGTTTTTAATAGACTCCTTATTTCTTTTTTTTTTATTTTATTTTTTTTTCTAGAGGAGAGAGAGAGAGAGAGACAGCGTGAGCAGGGGAGGGTCAGAGAGAGAGGGAGATACAGACTCTGAAACAGGCTCCAGGCTCCGAGCTGGCAGTCAGCACATAGCCCGACGCGGGGCTCGAACCCACGAACCGCGAGATCATGACCTAAGCGAAAGTCGGACGCTTAACCGACTAAGCCACCCAGGTGCCCCTAGACTCCTTATTTCTTAGAGCTCTGTGCCGTAACATTAGTGGGTAAACAGTATCATGTCTAGAATTTGCTTTCAACTAAGCCAGCAAAGCGCAGACAGTATGTGTAGGGAAACCAGACCTGCCAAGTGTCGATATTATTAAAGTTAGAAAACGTGTATGTGGAGGTCACTTCTAGAATGCTCTCCAATTCTGTGTAAGTTTGCAATTGTTCGTGATAAAAAGTGTTTCTGAAAATTCAAGATTGGACCCACGGCCTCCTATTTTTTTTAATGTTTTTTTTTTAATTTATTTCTAGGAGAGAGAGAGAGAGACAGTGTGAGCAGGGGAGGGTCAGAGAGAGAGGGAGACACAGACTCCGAATCAGGCTCCAGGCTCTGAGCTGGCAGTCAGCACAGAGCCTGACACGGGGCTCAAACCCACGAACCACGAGATCATGACCTAAGTGAAAGTCGGACGCTTAACCGACTAAGCCACCCAGGTGCCCCCCACAGCCTCTTAAAAGATGCTCCTCAGGATAGACTGTGTAAGCCCAGAGGAAGAGGGCCTTCATGGCACCTGAGGGAACTCTCCACTAGCCAGGCCACATGTCCTGAATTGCAGGGGCCCCCTCTCCCTCGCAGCCCATCAGGTTACCCAGGCCTAGGTGCAGCCCTCCATGGAATGACGAGATGATGTGGGTCTTTGACCTCTGGGGCTACTGAGCTCCTCCCCTCTCCAACCCAGCCTAACTCTTAATCACCTCCCTTTGACCTTGTAGAATCTGCCTCAAGCCATGTCCCATGATCAACGGTGACCACAAAAAATCCCAACTTGCCCCACGTGTTAATTTGGACAATAAAGTCCCTAAAAAAGTTGCCTCGGGCCATCTGCAAAGAATGGCTCTTACGAGAGCCATAGGAAACTACCTTTCTTCTTCCATTGGGCACGAACAGGGTAGCTGGTAGCCCCAATTACAATGGCAGCCACTTCCTAAGACCTTGGGTCCTTGAGAAATTAAAATAGTGCTGGATCAAACCCGTCCTAAAGCCCACCCCACCTCGGCGCTTCCNCGCTTAATCGACTAAGCCACCCAGGCGCCCTGAGAAGGATCACATCTTATGTTTAGTCTCACCAATCCAGAACAGTTTTTTCCTGGAGAGTTGTCTCATTAGCATACCAATGCCCCTCTTACCACTCCGAGATTCCTCAGAGTTTTAGGACCTGTATGTGGGAGCTGAGGAAAAACTCAAATGTGTTTTTATTATTCCACAAGCCCATGGCCTCATTCCAGTGCCTGGGAGCAGCCCTTCCTGACATCTGACCTTATTTCAGCCCCTGGATGCAGCCATTCCTGAAACAGACATTTTTAATTACTTGAGACAATACACACACGCACGCACACACGCTACCCTTTTTGTTTTCAACCTGAATCCGTCTGCATTGTGTTTCTATCCCTCACAACCAAAAGACTGCTGTCCAACCTCCCCATCCGTCCGGAATCCCGCACACACACCCCGCCCCCTTCAGACCGACTCGTTCATCAACCTGGCAAATCTGGGTGCGTCGCGCGCACCTTGGCTCAATGCTTCTTCCAGTGGGAGGGCTCCCCCGATTCCACAGAGCGAACCCAGGCGCTCCCTGTGCCCGCTGCCCTCCCCACCCCCCCCACCGTGGTGACCTCCGTTCTGTGCCGATCCGTGCCTCTCTGTGCCGGCTGCACCGGATCGTTCTTCTTGGGGGGCGGAGGGGGGGCTCGATGGCCTTCACGTGGTTGTGTTCCCAGCACCGACCTCAGCATCATCTGCCAATAGCTGTTAGGGCTGAACGAACGGGTAAGTGAATGATTAAACAGTAATACGTCGCCTTCCTCCGACAATGGATTTATTTCCTTGTAAAGCAGAGGGAAAACCAAAAAATCCCTGCCGCTGATGGAACCGCACCGACGCGTGCCTTCTCTCCTCTGATGAAACAGCAAGCAAGGTGTGTGGGAAGGGAACAGAGGGACTTCGGGGACAGGCAGATAGAGGAGTGGGTGGCTCTTGCCAGCACAAGCCTTTCTTTCAGCCTCTGCGGTGTGGCTGCCCGGGCCCTGCCTCCAGGCTAACGTCCTCTGGAGCCCCGGAAACAAGGAGAACCCATTTTTTCTAAGGGGGGAGCAGGGGAAACAGGACGGGAAAGGAAGGAAGATGTGTCCCTGGCCTTCCAACTGGCTCTGGTGTCCCCTGCTGCTCCGGGAGCTGGCCAAACACATCTAATTTAGCTCTTCCTTCTTTCCCAGACGCTGGTAACGGACCCACACAGAACACGGTGGGCATTCAAGCACCCTTCCTCCCGACAGAGAAGGGAAGATGAGAAGGCATGCGGAAAGGGGACTGCACGCCATGGGAAAGTCGGAAGAGGAGTCAGCCCAGCAGGGCCGAATAAACACAGCTCTCGCCGGGGGTCGGGCACTTGGCCGTAGGCTTGATGTACAGTAACTCAATTCACCCTCCTCCAAACACGTGAAGCAGGCTGTAGCGTCACCCCCATTTTACAGATGAGAAGGGGGAGGAGAAATATTGCAAAAGACAAGGCAGGGACTTCTTTTTAAAGTTTATTTATGTATCTTAAGAAATCTCTACACCCAACGTGGGATTCGAACTCGCGACCCCAAGATGGAGAGTCGCAGGCTCCTCTGACAGAGCCAGCCGGGCGCCCTGACAAAATGGGGACTTTGAAAAAGTCTTGTGGGGGGTTCGGGGGCTCTGATGGTCAAGCGTCTGACTTCGGCTTAGGTCATGATCTCGCGGTCCAGGGGTTCAAGCCCCGTGTGGGGCTCTGTGCTGACAGATCAGAGCCTAGAGCCTGCTTCGGATTCTGTATGTGTCTCTCTCTGCCCCTCCCCTGCTTGCGCTCTGTCTCTCTCTCTTTTGAAAATAAATAAACATTGAAAAACATTTCAAATGAAGGCACTCATGGATCCCAATGCCTGAAACATAAACTAGCACACTGTACATGCTCATTAAACAATGTGGGCTGCAAGTTCAGAAGAAATCCTAGCCCCCATCATAAGGCGTCAATTTCATTCCCTATTTAGTGGGACAGACACATTCCAAAGCAAGAGGGATGTAGGATGTTAATTTTGCTTAGGACACGTATGGGCCCATCACCACCATTAATGGGAATCATCTTAGAGGCTGTGGGGGAGGGGATAAGGGGTAAATTCAGTTTTAAAAACATTTTTTTTAAATATTGAGTTTTTAAAAATAAGAGCTCATTGGGGCACCTGGGTGGCCCAGTCGGTTAAGTGTCCAGCTTCGGCTCAGGTCATGATCTCACGTCGTGGGTTCAAGCCCCGCATCGGGCTCTGTGCTGACAGCTAGCTCAGAGCCTGGAGCCTGCTTCAGATTCTATGTCTCCCTTTCTCTCTGACCCTCCCCTGCTCACACTGTCTCTCTCTCTCTCAGAAATAAATAAAAAAAAAAACATTTAAAAAAACAAGAGCTCATTGACTTCCCTGTAAAACATATTTTGGAGCGGAAAGATAGCACATCCAGTACTTCCTGCCGCCCTTCATGCACATCCAGATTTTTAACGATTCTGGATCAAGTGGCTGAGGGTGGGGTTGGGCTTTTTTGTGAAACTTGGCTTTTGAAGCTTAAGTGGCTCTGGAAATTTTACCCTGAAAAGGCTTCAGGGAATCAACAGGATTGGCATCGGGTTTGGAGGTGTTGCCTTGAAGTCACGTTTGCTGAACAAAACTACTGCTTCTGTTCAGCTTAACAGCTACCAAATGCTGCGTAACAAATTACCCCCGAACTTCACAGCCTGAAACAAATAACTCACGAACGATCTCATCCTTTCGGGCAGGGCACAGTGGGTGCCTCTGCCTTATGTTCTGTCATGAGATGGTATCACCCAGGGCTGTGGTCTCATCTGGAGGCTCAGGTGAGGAAGGGCCCGCCTCCAAGCTCACTCACATGATTGTTGGCAGGATTCAGCTTCTCTCAGGCTGTTGGCTGAAAGCCACTCTCTGTTCCTTGCCACATGGGCCTCTCCATAGGACAGCTCACAACACAGTTGCTGGCTTCATCTAAACCAGCAAGCAAGGGAACACCGAGGCACAGCAAGACAGAAGCCGTGGGCTTTTTTGTAACCTAATCGGGAAATGGGTCCCATCACTTTGCTGTCTTTTGTTGTTAGAAGTGAATCGAGGGGCGCCTGAGCGGCTCAGTCCGTTAAGTGTCTGACTTCGGCTCAAGTCATGATCTCACAGTTCGTGGGTTCAAGTCCCGCATCGGGCTCTGTGCTGACAGCTCAGAGCCTAGAGCCTCCTTCGGATTCTGTGTCTCCCTCTCTCTCTGCCCCTCCCCCATGCTCTCTCTCTAAGATAAACATAATGAAAAAATCATTAAAAGGTTTTAAAAAGTAGCAAGATTTCCTAAAGATATCTCAATCACACTTTCAACTAGCACAATGGCGGTGGTCTATGACAAAGACTAAGAACACAATGGGGTTTCTGTTTATCGGAAATGCAGGAAGACGTAAACCCTCAACAGGGACAGAGAATTGGGACCTAATCTGGGCGGGAGTACCAAGGAGCCTCATGAGGTGCTGGGCGGTTGCACATATGCACACAAGCGATGTTTCCAGAGCAGTGTAGCCCGGGAACCATCGTGGTGCCGTGAACGTGAACATGAACGTGAAGCGGATGCAACACATCTTGCCCGACGCATCTTACACTTCAATTTAAGAACTTTTAAAATGCAAAAATGCACATATATTTATTTACAAAGCATGACGAGCTACCTGGTCGAGACCCGCCAATGGAAACAGAAGCGGCTCCGGCCCCGGGTTGAGCCGGGACCCCAGGTGCTGGAGCCCCACATCTCTGCCAGCTCGCTTCGCCAGGACAACACTGGCCTCAGCACTTTTTAATCTGAGAGCTTTGGAAAAAGGCTCTGAGTCGGGGGAGGAAGACAAGAACACAGAACTGGCTGGCGAGATGCTGGGGTGGAAAAAAAAATGCTTCCAAGGCAAAAAGGATGAAGAACCAGCTCTTTTGGGTTCTGGATGCATCGCCTGGCAGGCNAAAAAAAAAAAAAAAAGAAAGAAAGAAAGAAAAGAAAAGAAAAGAGAACTCACTTTTAAAAGCCTTCTAAAAAATATTTAGCCAGAAAGTGTTCCCAAGCAAACTGGGTACAAATACTAGGTCAATCTAACTGAAGAAACGCATGCGTATTTTGGGGCTCCGTGACTGGTTGGTGGCAGTCGTGGGTGGGGGCAGGTATCTTAGGGTCCAGATGCTTCATCCCTAGTGTGCCATCTAAACAGAACAGGAACAAAAAAAAAAAAAAAGCTTTCTCTGTGCTTCACTTTTGAACTGCTGTCAATCGAAGATTTCAGGGCTGGGAACTGGCTTTTGCTTGTGGGAATGAGCCAAAAAAAGGAACTTTTAACTCAACCCAGGCAAAAAGACACGACTATGAACGCGTTATCCCCAAGTGAATAAACAGCGCGTGAATAAAGGTTGCCACGTTCCGATCCTCAGTAATCAACCACCTTTGCGGAAAAGATCGCCGGTGTCCACCAGCCCCGCAGGTGGAAGGACTACATTTCCCAGCTGCCCCGGCCACACTGCGTGGTCACGTGACCGGCGAAATGCAAGCAGAAGTTTTAGGTGCTTATTCAGGACCTTAAGGAAAGGGACTAGGAACTTGGCTTAAGGAAAGGGACAAGACACATGGCTTCACATGTGCCTGCTGTCCTTGGTGAGCCAGTGACCGGTGATACTCGGAGGACGGTATCTTGGTGTGGGTTCCCCAAAGGGAGACCCTGAGACCCAGGATTTGCAGTATAAGCATTTGTGACATGACCCCAGAAAACCCCAGCTGGGAAATGGGGAAGTAACACAGGGCAGGGGAGGCAGCCAGTTACCACCAGGGACACCTGGCATTCAATCCTGCTGGAGGGTTCTGGAAGGCAGCATAGAACACACTTCAGAGCCGCCCGTCCCACGAGGGGGCGGGGAAGGGGGGGCATGTGCCCACCGCGCTGGGCAGTCATCGGTGGGGGCTGCCCCCTGGAGGGGGCGATCTCCCCAACACTTCCGGGGTGCCTTGCACACCCAGTGCCCTCCGGCTGCCCGCGAAGGCTCGCAGGCGGACAGACGCGGGTGCCGTCCATCGGGAATGGGGCGGGCACCTCCCGAAACGCCAAGCGCCCCGAGGCGGGGCGTGGGGAGCAGAACAGCGTCTGCAGCAATGGAAACGCCGCCCGGCCTGCACAAGCGCCTGGCGCAGAGCCCCGCGGCTGTAACAAACGAGAGTGTAACAAGCGAGAGAAATAAACGCCTTCCCTCTTTAAGACGTCGGGTTTGCAACGGGCCTCTGGTGATAGCGGCCGAGCCTTCACCCTAATGAATACATCCACCTTCTCTCCGTTGAACTTGGCAGCTACGGCTTCAGAGATAAGAGCACCTGTGGTCTTCATCCATTATCTCCGCGAATAGTCACAAAAGCCCCACGCCAGATGCTACTGGTGTCCCGCCCACAGCATCCCTCAGTGAGTTTCGAAGGCGGAGGGCGGCCAGAAGTGTCCTGAGAAGCAATTAATGACCTCGACCAACTGCTGAGAACCCAGCCCCCCCTCGCCGCTCGGCGGGGTGGCTCCGAAAAGCGTGCTCTCTGCTGCCCCCCAGAGGCCTACGACGGAACAGAGCCCCAGTTACCCACTGTGGGAACGTACCCTTAACGACGACTTGCCTTCCCTCCTTCACCTCACCCCTCCTTTCCCTCCTGGGGTTTCCTGGACCACTTCCCAAACAACTGTTTCCACTTGATTTTTTTATTTTTGAGAGAGTCCGAGCAAGAGAGGGTCAGAGAGAGAGGGGAACAGAAGATCTGAAGCAGGCTCAAGTGCTGACAGCAGAGAGCCCGACGTGGAGCTCGAACTCCCGAACCACGAGATTATGACCTGAGCCAAAATCAGGTGTCCGACGTTCAACTGACTGAGCCACCCACGGTATCCCTGCACTTGAATTCCTACCCCAGGATCTGTCTCAGGGCCACCAAACTAAGACCTGAACTATTATTAACTGCAACGTAAAGACCAGGAAACAGAAAATTCACCCCAGGGCCACAGCAAGGAGACGGGTGTCTGATACCCAAAGCCATGTCTGCCGAGTGGCTTGTCACAGGCCGCACCCTTCCACGAGAAAGTCCTCATATCAAAACAGCATTATGGGGGAAATCAGTCTCCCCATCTTTTTTTCCCCAAACACTGTCGCTCCCCAGTGTTTAAATTTCGATTCGACAGACATTTATAGAGCACCCAGGGTATGCCGTGTGCACACACTGGGGCCACGTAGATAGCAGGTGCGTGGGCTCCCCTCTTGAATAGCTCCGGGTTTGGGGGAGCTAATATTTTTTTTCTTTTTTAATGTTTTATTTATTTCTAGGAGAAAGAGAGAGAGAGACAATATGAGCAGGGGAGGGTCAGAGAAAGAGGGAGTCACAGACTGAAACAGGCTCCAGGCTCTGAGCTGGCAGTCAGCACAGAGCCCGACACGGGGCTCGAACCCACGAATTGCAAGATCATGACCTAAGCGAAAGTCGGACGCTTAACCAACTAAGCCACCCAGGCGCCCCAAGGGGGGGGGGAGCTTTAAAAGAAGAAACTCCAAACCCCCCAGGAGTCCCAATGCGGCGCTGTTTGCCCTCTGGGCTGTTCTAACTGTGAAATGCTTCCATTCTGGCTGATAAACAGCCACTATCTCGAGTCACCCTGAGGGCTTCCCATCTGCTGGGGGGGGGTTCCTCCAAGCCACCCTGGACCTCCCCTTGAGCCAGCATTTCAAGGGGTATGTATTTGGGACCCTAGAGGAGCCCCAGAGCCGCACTCTGACAGACACTGACCCGGATCTGATTACCCCGCGGTGAGTGCCCAGTGCCCAGGGGACGGACCAAAGCAGGCATCGTCAGCTTAACCTGAGCTGGACGGGGAAGGCCTGCACTGAATTGGGTTTGTTCTGTTTTGTTGAATCCAGAAAACAACAGCCTATAAGGGGTACGGGATTCTTTAGGGGGTGATGAAAATGGCCTGGAAATTAGGTAGTGTTGGTGGCTGGACAACCTTATGCATATTATACAAATCAGTGTACATTTTAAAGGGGTGAGTTTCATGGTGTGTGCAGGGAGAGAGGGGAGGGGGAAGGAAGGAAGGAAGGAAGGAAGGAAGGGAGGAAGGAAGGAAAGAGACAAAACCAGGGCCTAAATCCTTCTCCTAACACCCCTGGCACTGAGCCCGGAAGTAAGGTGGGGAGAGCCAGGCCCTCACTCTGGGCATAGAACTTATCACCCTCCAGGTCCCAGGGGCCAGGTCCCCGTCAGCCGGGCCACCCTAACCCCGGGCACACTGACAAACATACTGTCCCCAGCTGTGCAGGCTGGAAATCCCGGGTGGCGGCGGCGGCGGTGGGGCCGGGCTCCCTCTGCAAACCTAGGAAGGCTCCGTTCCACGGCGCCCTCCCACCTTCTGGTAGGTTTCTGGTCTGTGGCAACATAACTCAGTCTGGACCCAGCGTCCCCCCCGAGCTCGCATGTCTCTGTGCCCAAATGTCCCCCTTCTCCTAAGGACGCGGGTTGTGCTGGGCCAGGCCCACCCTCCTCATCTTAACTAGTCACACCGGCAGCGACCCTGCCCCAATCAGGGTCGCACTCGGAGGAACTGGGAGTTAGGGCTTCAACGCAGGAACCTCTAGGGGTGGAACAATTCACCCCACGACACATCCAGGCCACACTGGAGCCCGGGGCCCAGGGAAGGCTCAGAAATACTGATCTTGCCCCCATTTACAGTTTTGATATTTTGTTCATCACAGCTGTTTGCGCTGATTTTTATCTTTAAAAAATGTGGTGTTAGGGGCGCCCAGGGGGCTCAGTCATTTACGCATCTGACTCTAGATTTCGGTTCCGTCACGGTGTCAGGGTTTGTGAGTTCGAGCCCCGCATCGGGCTCCGTGCCGGCGGCGTGGAGCCTGCTTGGGATTCTGTCTCTCTCCCTCCCTCTGCCCCTCCCTGGCTCGCTCTTGCTCTCAAAAAGGAAATAAAAATAAACTTAAAAATATATCGCATTAAAATATTTACCTTGACAACTGAGTTTTTGGGGGCCCCTCACGTTTTGCACCCAAAGCTAATACCTCACCCCAGTCCATGCATCGGACTCTCCGGTGAGTTCAACTTTGCTGCCAGGGGCTCCCCAACCCCACGTGCAAATGCCTGCCCTCCGATGAGCCTTGTTCAGGCTTACGAGGTTATGGGAGCTGGGCTCTTTCTTTCCTATTTTTTTAATGTTTATTTATCTTGAGAGAGAGAGAGAGAGCGAGAGCGCATGCACAGAGGGGCAGAGGGAGAGAAGGAGACAGAGAATCCCAAGCAGGCTCCGCACTGTGAGCGCAGAGCCCGACGCGGGGCTCGAACCCACAAACCATGAGATCATGACCTGAGCTGAAAAATCAAGAAGTCAGCAGCTCAACCGATGGAGCGCCCCCGGGCTCTTTCTTATCTGCCCCCCCTTCGCTTCCCCTTTAGCCTAAGGCTGTCTTGCTGTCCATCACGGAAGACAGACAGACCTCTTCCGGTCATGAGAGCAGAGCCGACAGTGGCGAGCTCAGCCATCTCTCCCTCTCTGTCATCTCTCAAGTGGGCCCCTCAGCAAGCCCAGCTCTGTCTTCCTCCTCTGCTTCCTGGGTCCCTCGGGTGGGTGAAAAAGCCACCCCGAGGCCGGCCTTTGTGCTTGGCCGGTAACCTGCGGAGATGTGGTTTGGTGACATTTATTTTGACGATTCCAAAACACACAGAAGTGATCCTCCCGGCACGCCACCTGTGTGGAGACAAACCTGCCCAAGGCTTCGTTGTTCTAAGATTTGATGCGACGATTCAGCCCCAGCCGCACCTGTCGCTCCCCTTCCACGGGCCCTCAGGCCCCACCGGGACAGCCACCCTCTTTCTAGGAACCCCAGCCGGGGGAGGGGGGAGGAGCGCCGCCCGCCACCCGCCGGAGGGAGAGGAAGAGGGGGCGGGAAACCCTTCGGGGGTGTAGGCCTTTCGAGAAAGAGCTATTTTAATTCATTAATACGTTACCCACTCTTACGCACAAAGAACGCATCTCAAATTGCGGGGAAGGTTCTAGCTTGACAGATCTCGTAGCAGCGACAAGAACGGGAAGAACAAACAGGAAACACATTCACGGCAGCCACGGCAGCCACGGCACGCATTCACTCACCATAGGACGGAGACGGGATCACCAACCCGTTTTACAGAGGAGGAAACCAAGGCCCAGAGAGGTGACGTGACTTGCCCAAGGTCACACAGCCGGTAAAGTGGCAGAGTCAGAACGCACACCCAGACCACTTGGACATACCGTCCGGTCTCTGAGCCGCTGGGTTCCAGCTGCCCCTATTACTAATATCACTACAAAATAGCCCCAATTATTCTACTAACAATGACACAAATGGTCACGGACACGCAACAGGAATCACTATCAGTTTGGTTGCGACAGTAACCCAACCGCGTCATTTTGAGAGTGAACCGCACGGAATTCCAAACAGAAATGTAAATCCTAGGGGCGCCTGGGTGGCTTAGTCGGTTAAGCGTCCGGCTTTCGCTTAGGTCATGATCTCGCGGTTCGTGGGTTCGAGCCCCGCGTCGGGCTCTGTGCTGACTGCCAGCTCAGAGCCTGGAGCCTGTTTCAGTCTGTGACTCCCTCTCTCTCTGACCCTCCCCTGCTCACGCTGTCTCTCTCTCTCTCTCCTAGAAATAAATAAAACATTAAAAAAAGTTTAAAAAAATAANCTGTGGGGACCCCGCACCCCCTGCCGCTGGTATCAGACAGGGGCGGAACCCACCTCCTTAATCCGCTTCCCCCCCCGCCCCTTCCTGCTTCCCTCATTTGCTGTAGCCCCTGGTTCTCAAAGTGGACGCCCCCACGCCACCCCGGAGGTTCTGACTTAACGGGTAAGGAGCAAACCCTGGCCACCAGGGTGTTTGAGAACCTCCCCCGGTAACCGCCGTGTGCGGCCGGCTCCGAGGGCCACTGCCCTGGGGTCTCTCCCACGAACATCCCCTCGATAAATCCCTCGCCCAAGACCCCCCATCTGAGGCTTTGCTTTCAGGGAGCCTGACGCCAGACACGCGCTTTACGCAGAATGTGCCTTTTCCAGCAGTGAAGACCTGTCACCGGGGCGGGCGCAGAGGACCGCTCTTCCGTGCCTGGTGCCCCACCCCCGGCAGGTGGCATCCTGGTCACGCAGACGGAGCAGGAAAACGCGGGGTGACTGGGAGGGGGCGAGAGAGAGGGATGGAGGGAGACGGGGACGGAGAGACCCAGAGAGAGGGGGACACCCCGGGAGAAAAGAGGGGTTCAGACAGAGACAGAGGAACAGAAGACCAGAGAAAGATGGGAACAAAGACCGATAGAGAGAGAGAGAGAGAGAGAAAAGATGAATTCGTAGAGACAGAGCCAGAGGATGCGCCTTCTGCCTTCAGCCCTGCCCGCTCGGTTGGCACAGGCCCCAAGCAGGGGGTCTCCGGCCCCCGCCTCATTCGAGGCCCCCAGAGACCTGCCTCGGGACCCCTCGCCGGCGGCAGGAGGGAGGGGCCCCAGGAGGGCTCCCAGAGCCACATGCCGTCGTCTCTGCGGCCACCGGAGCGTCTCGCCGGGGCTCAGCAGTAGCCCGCGAGCTCTGCTGCGTTAAATTTAGCCCCAGATCCTCGCCTCTCGGCTCCTCGGCTCCTCGCTCGGAGGAAATTGCCTCTTCCCGAAGGAGCGGAAGAAGACTGAACCTGTTTACAGTGTCTGAAACCCACTCACTACAATATTTTGCAACCACATCACAATAATGACTCGGATTTCCATCTCAGATGTCTCCCGGGAGCTCAGGGTGGCATGGGGACAGTCGATGCCACCTGGCACGGGGTGGGGGGGGGGCCGGGGGGGCGGTTCAGGGGCCCCATGCCGGGGTCAGGCACACGTGGGTAGGTTCAATCTCAGCCCTTGCGGCCGACCTGCTGGGAGACCGCGGGGTGGCTCGTCAATGCATCCAGCGACGGACGGTGTCAGTGATTTCTGCCCCCTGAGATTTCTGTATCGGAGTGCTGGGGGGCTGAGCGTGGTGGCCGGCAGTTACTGGAGACCCACAGCTCGCTCGTTCCAGGATGAGCTGAAGTCAGGATGGCCCAGGATTCGAACGCCACTTGCCGCCCTGCGTGACCCAGGGTAGAAGCCGGCCAAGCTCTCTGTGCCTCAGTTTCCCTGTGTGTAAAGCGGGGATGACCAGCATGCCTCAGCATGGGGGTGTCGCGAGGCTACTTAAGTTAATCCTTGGAGAGCATTCCGCAAACCCACCACGCCGTACAAAAGGCGCCACCGCATACGTAGTCTCCGTAAGCAGTGACCGCGGAGTTGTGCAAAGCCACAGCTGATAGCTGCAATCGTTAATGCCTTTATCCACCGGGCCGTCTGTTGTGAGAACTGTACTGAGCACGTTATGTCTCTCACTCACCCGATGCTCCTAAGGAACTCTACGAACAGGTATCATTAAGACTCCCATTTTACAAATGAGGAAACGGAGGCTCAGAGAGGTTGAGACACTGATGCGTAATCACACAGCGGGAGATGATGCAGTGCGGTTGCAACCCGAGGTTCAGCTCAGGCAGTGGGGCCAGAGCCAAGCCACCTAGTCAGTGAATCTAGGTGGATTATGGTCAACCTTAACCTTGTCATTAGCGACTGCTTCCTAGACGGGTGGCAGGGGCCAATATGGATCAAAAATGACCCAGGCTCAGTTTACCAGGCTCTTCTGGTGGTACAGGCAGCACCACAGGAAGCCAGTCTTTCCCTCTTCCTGGATGTGAATGGGGCGGTTGTTAACCGGGGTAATGCAAACCCGAGAGAAGGCAGCTTGAGAATGAAAGCAACTCCGGAGGAAGAGAACGCAGAGAGAACAGTAAACAAGGGAAGCTGGATCCTTGATCAAACTGTGCTTGAACCCCACATCCCAAGGAGACTTGCAGGGAAAAAATAGGGAGCATGGGGTTTCCTTCCAGGCTGATGAAAATGTCTTAAAACTAGACAGAGGTGACGGCTGCACAACATTGTGGATGTACCACATGCTACTGAATATTCACTCTAAAAATGCTTAGGGCTTAATTTTACGTTATATGAATTCCACTAAAATTGTTTTTAAAAATGCACATGTAACTTGGGTTTTCTGTTATTTGAGTGCAGCCGAAAGCTTCGTAATCCATACTTCTGATTCCAAAGCAGTGGCTTTTCCACTCCATGCCCTGAACACCCTGGACACCATTTTCGATGTCTGTATTTTCCGTGTCTGTATTTCTCAGACTCACTCCCGTGCCCTGCTTGCAGACTGTGCTTCCTTTACACTATCCCATCATCATCTTACCGTGTACTAGCAAGTTTCTGCCTAAAATTCCAAACAAAAGTCTTTGTTCAAAAGTTGACCTTCCTGGGGCGCCCGGGTGGCTCAGGCAGTTAAGCATCCGACTCTTCATTGCGGCTCGAGTCACGATCTTAGCAGTTTGCTGACAGTGCGGAGAGGATTCTCTGTCTCCCTCTCTCTCTCTGCCCCTTCCCTGCTTGCATACTCTCGCTCTCTCTTGCTCTCTCAAAATAAATAAATGAATTTTTTTTTAAGTCTACAGTCCTGGGGGAAAGCTGTGCGGTCACTCATTTCATTAGCCCGTGTTTATTTAGCAACTACTATCCGCTTTGCACCACACAGGGCAGTAGGAGGGATTCAAACCCAGCTCCATACAAGTTCTCATTCATTCATTCTTCTATCTGTTCGTTCATTCAAAACTACCCGCGGAATGCCTACTGATTCTCTGGAAGTTTTAGAAGCTGGGCTGCAACAGACCAGAGTCTTGCCCATGGAGGGCTGAGATCCGAGGACGCAGGTGGGAAGAAACAAACCATGAGCAAAGGATTAGGTGGTTAAATAGCGATGTAGGGACTGTAAATGTTATGAAAGTTTCAAGGAGCCTTGACTGAAGCTATTTTTAAAGAATCGATAGTATTTGGAAAGGAATTAGAAGCGAAGGGGAGAATGTGCCCACGGAGGGCGGAGAGGAAGCCAGCGTGTCAGGATCCGGGCAAGTCACAAAGGCTACGATCACAGTCAGGATGGCCCCCCTGTGGCTGCCGCCGGGACAGGCGGCCCGATGCCCCGGTGGCTGAAAATAGAGGAAGTGGGGCGCCTGGGGGGCTCAGTTGGTTAAGCCTCTGAGTTCAGCTCAGGTCATGATCTCCCAGTTCGTGGGTTCAAGCCCCACGCTGGGTTTCTGTGCGGACAGCTCAGAGCCTGGAGCCTGTATCTCCCTCTCTCTCTGACCCTCCCCTGCCTATACTCTGTCTCTCTCTGTCTCAAAAATAAATAAACATTAAAAAAAAGAAAGAAAGAAAAGAAAAGAACGGATGTTTATTTCTTGCTCCGGCTGGACGTCCAACTTGGGAGCAGGAGGAAGGGAACGTGGCAAGTCACCCACTGGCTTCCGTTCACATTTTATGGCCCAGAGCAAGTCACGTGGCCACCCCCACCCTCCGGGCGGAGGAAGCAGAGACCCAGAAATGTCCGCAGTGACGAAAACCACCAGTGGAGTCCCCAAGGCGCAGGTCCTCAGGCCGCTGACCTCGCGCGGCACCTGCTCGCTAAAGGGCTGCAACCGCCACCCTGCGCCCAGCTCGGTGCCCGGGACGACATAGGAGCAGAGTAAATGTCTGATGGAAACCCAGATGGGAAGGCCTGGGGGCACCTCGAAGAATAGAACTGGTACGCGGGGGAGGGGAGGGTTAGGCGGCAAGGGTCTGAGAAAGCCAGAGAGGTGGGTCCAGTCGCAGGTGCAGACACTGACGAGGGCGGGGCCTGGGCGTCGGAGGCGGGGCTCCGAGATGCCCACCCTCGCTGGTGACACAGCGGTGTGTGGTGACACACATTCCCAGGGCTGAAAGCAAGAGGGAGTCGAAACGTGACTCCCGTGATTAGGTGCCACCCACACCCCCCCTCGCTCCCCACGACCCAGGTCTCTGGCTTTCAGCCACTGCTCACCTGGGCCTCCCTGACTTCTTCCCTGCCTCTGTCTACCTGCTCTCTCTGCTAGACCTCTTCGTTCTTGCTCCGTTCTGGAATGATCTCCCGCTTATCCCTGGGTCTTGGCTCTTGAGTCCTTTAGAGAGCTGTGGCTAATCCCTCTGTCTACACCTCTCTTGAAGCATTTACCTCACCGAACCGGTCTACGGTTATGTCTTTGAGGCCACTGAGGACACCGGCTGGGACGCGTCCATCTGTACATCGAGGACATGTAANCTGGGCACGCAGGTCGGCTCACCAGACCACTTTCCTGGGACAGTCCTGTTGAGGTCACACAGGACTCGTTCACCCTGGATCAGGCCACGGCTCTCCTCATTCTACAGATGTGTTCTCTGAGGCACGTGAGGTTGGGTCAGGAAATGACATATAAGGCAATGGAGTCTGCACGTGGTACCGGGAGTATTGTTACAAAGCTGGTAAGAAGGCGGAGCGGGATTAGAACCCGGGCACTCTGGCTCCCAAGTGCAGAGGCTTCAACGCTCTGGCCTGCCTCACAGTTCCTCCAGAATCTACCCCCTTCTCCTCACTCTGTTCTACCTTCTAACTTTTTTTGTGGGGGAGGGGAGAGTGTGTGTATACATGAGCAGGGGATGGGCAAAGGGAGAGAGAGAGAGAGAGACAGAGAGGGGAAGGGTCTTAAGAGAGAGCGTGGAGCCTGACATGGGGCTCGATCCCATGACCCTGGGATCATGACCTGGGCTGAAATCCAGAGTCGAAACCTCAACCGAGCCACCCAGGCGCCTCTGGCCTCTAACTTCTCACGGCATCCCGGATAACTCCACCTCGACCCCCTCCCCAGACTAGAAACCTCGGGGTTCCTTCTGAACACACCTCTTCTCTCAGTCACCAGACTAACTTCACTCATTTTTCATTCAGGGAGTCTGTGACTTTGGCTGGGAAGGAAAAAAAAAAAAAGTCACGGTCACATCCTAAAGTTTCACTACCTCCAGCTGAAAATACGAACGGAGGCAAAAAAAAAAAAAAAAAAAAAAAAAA
>NW_027527545.1:917300-918360 GCF_008692635.1 Crocuta crocuta | reverse complement strand
AAAAAAACACAGGGGAAGAAAAAAAAAAAAAAAAAAAAAAAAAAAAGCACTAGTATTCACAGAGGAAGCAGCACCTGTGACTTTGTCATCAACGGGAACCACGTTCTACGCCACCTGACGACTATCACAGCGATCTGGAAACATCACTCGGTCCCAACACTACCTGAGACTGTGAAGCGTGTCGCCAGAGCTCAGCTGGTACATGTCATTAACAAAGGATATTTGTAAGCACGACACACCCTTTGCTTAAGACACGTTGGCTACAGGGGCGCCGGGGTGGCTCATCCCGCTAAGCGACCGGTTCTTCACTTCGGCTCAGGTCATATCAGTCTGTGGGTTCGAGCCCCGTGTCGGGCTCTGAGCTGAAGGCATGGAGCCTGCTTGGGATTCTCTGTCTCCCTCTCTCTCTCTGCCCCTCGCACACATTCTCTCTCTCTCTCTCGCTGTGTCTCTCAAAAAAGAATAAATAAACTTTTTTAAAAAAGATACTTTGGTTACGAATTTTCATCACGATTGGTCTTCTTTGCGTCTGGTTTTACGCGTTCTAAAAACACAATTCTGAAAAAGGGTCCCTGGGCTTTATCGGATGTAGAGGGTGGCTTATGGGTGTGTCTTTGCTGGTCCTCCCCCAGGGATGCTGCGCCCCATCTTCTGCACCAGGAAACCCTCCTCCCCAAGAGGAGAAGGAGGCGCGGGGCATCTGGGGTGGCCGGACCCTGGGGGGAGGGTCTAGACCTCTCAAAGATTCCTGGGGCCCAGATGTGTTTCAGAAGCAAGTGACTCTCCCACTGGGGGTGGGGCCGGGGGGCGGGGAGCCTGCAGGCTGGGACAGGGGAGGGTCTCAAAGGTGAGCAGTGTGGACCACTGGCTCAGGGGTTCCCTCCCTAGTCCAGATCCCCCCCCTGCATTCGAGATACCCGTATGGACAAGCAGCTCATAACGCATTGGGCAAAATTTAGAATATGTAACAACTAGAGGCGCCTGGGGGGCTCAGCCGGTCAAGCATCTGACTTCGGCTCAGGTCACGAGCTCACCATTCATGAGCTCACCTCCCCCCCCA
>NW_027527545.1:913082-917261 GCF_008692635.1 Crocuta crocuta | reverse complement strand
AAGCTGCCTGCACACAGTACAGAGCCTGCGTGGGATTCTCTCTCCCCTCCCCACTGCCCTTCACTCACTTGCGTCCTCTCCCTCTCAAAAATAAAATAAAGAAAATACAATAAAATACTTAACAAAGAGCAAGAGGTACCAGCCCTGGAGTATGGAGCATCAGAAGGTGTGGGAGGACCCAGGAAGGGACCTGGGGGGGGTGGGGGGAAGGGGAGGCTCACTGGTGGTGGGACTCCCGGCAACAGCTATTTACTAACTGGTATGGAAATATTTTAATATTTTAACAATGAGCTGTACCAATGTGTCCCAGCTGAGTATCTTGGATACACACAGAAGAGATCGTCGGAGCCAGAAGAGGAAGAATCCAAACGGTGAATCACAGGAGAAGAATCCCGCGTCAGCTTCGGAACGGATTAGACATTATTTTTTTAATCCTCTAGTGTATTTTAAATTTCCGAGTCGTGTGTAAACCTGGGGACCTCCTCTGAGTATTATTTCAGGAAAATGAGAAGCGAGGACCTGCATGTTAGTTCTCAAGCGGGACCACATGGTAGAATCATCTGGAAACTGGGGGCGCCTGGCTTTGTCGGTTAAGCGTCCGACTTTGGCTCAGGTCATGGTCTCACAGTCCAAGGCAGGAACTGAAGGGTTCCAGAGCATTCCAGAGTGTGTTCCAGAGCGTTCTAGAGCGTTCCAGAATGTTCCAGAAGGCTCACCTACAGGCCCTATCCAGGGGTTCCATGCCAGTTTGTAAAGAATTTCAGTCTTTACAATGTGTCTGCCACAAAACCCAACACAGTCACGTTCAGTCCTTCGGATCCTTCCCCATTTTTAGAGGCATTTTGGGGGCAGCTGTGAACACTTAAATGACAGCTTTGAAAGAAGGTCCCAGCTTTTCTCTGGCCTTGGAGGGAAAGGCCAGGTTTTAGGGGAAAGGGACCCAGATGAGCTTGAAGGTTATTTCTGCGCTGTGTGACTTTGGGAAAACTTCTCAACCGCTCTGGGCTCTAGTCTCCCGATTTCAAAAGGAGGAAAGGGGAATCATAAAAAGATTCATTAAGGTTTTCTTCAAGATGAAACAGAAGTATCAGAATGCCTATTACAACGATGGCCATAGCATGTGCTTAATAAATGTTAATAAATAACAGGGGTGCCTGGGTGGCTTAGTCAGTTAAGCGTCTGACTTTCGCTCAGGTCATGATCTCGCGGTTCGTGGGTTCGAACCCCGCGTCGGGCTCTGTGCTGACTGCCAGCTCAGAGCCTGGAGCCTGTTTCAGAGTCTGTGACTCCCTCTCTCTCTGGCCCTCCCCTGCTCACGCTGTCTCTCTCTCTCTCTCTCCTAGAAATAAATAAAAATATTTAAAAATAAATAAATAAATAAATGTTAATAAATAACAGAAATAAATAGGCCCTCCCAATTCAAGGCTTGAGCCACCCCTGGCAGCTTCTGACATCACCATCTCTCCAGAAATCACCATATGAATGACTGACCTTCTCTCCGTCTCCACTCATGTCTCACTATGGCTTAGAACAAGAGTCAGCAAGCTGCCTCTCTCAGGCCAGCTACGGCCCGCCATTTGTTTCTGTAAATAAAGTTTTATCGGTACATAGTCATCCGTTTGCACATTTCCCATGGCTGCTTTCACATTACAAACGCAGAGTTGAGTCACTGCTACAGAGACCGTCTGATCACATGGCCCCCAAAGCCGAAAACATTCACTATCTGGCCCTTATCTTAGTTTGTGCCCCAGATTTAGAGGTTAGATTTCCACTTCTTGGCCACAAACTCATTCCAGTCTCCTATCCTGCTTCCGTCCAGCCTCTACTGACCACCTTTTATGCACTTGGCCCAGGTGATCAGTACAGTAAGGTCTATGACTTTTAAAAGGCCACAGTGGGGGACGTCGGGGGTGGGGTCGTGGGCGGGCATTCGTGCATTTTATTTCAGGCAAGACAGCGGCAACGCTTTATAACGTGCCAGGCGCCGTTCTAAGCGTTTGGTAGATGTTTAAGACTTGTAACAACCCTATGAGGCAAGTGCTAGTCTAGTCCCCATTCTATAGACGGGGCAGGTGAGGCCACTCGCCCAAGGTCACACAGCGCGTACAGAACCACAGTGTGAAGTCCAGGCGCCGTGGCTCTTAGCGCCGCCAAGCCGTGCGGCCTTCCTATTCAGAATCCCCGGACCGAAGACGCAGACGGAAGGAGCTGCATGGCACATACTTCCAGGCCATTCCCGGACCACAGGAGGGGAAGCACCGGCTGGCTTTTCCTCCAAAACCTGCTATGAGCCCCGACATGTCCACACACCACCCCCAGACTCTCTACCCCCAGGAACTTCTGTACCCGTGCCCGGAGCCCAGAGAGGCTGTGGTATTTTCCCAAGGTCGCCCAGCTACGGTGGGATGGGCTAAGGTTTGAAAGCAGCTCCTTTGTGCCCCCAAATCACTCCTTGGTAGGACCCTTGGGTGCTTTTTTTTAAACTTTTTTTAATGTTTATTTTTGAGAGAAAGACAGTGTGAGCAGGGGAGGGGCAGAGAGAGAGGGAGACACAGAATCTGAAGCAGGCTCCAGGCTCTGAGCTGTCAGCACAGAGCCTGATGCGGGGCTCAAACCCATGGACTGTGAGATCACGACCTGAGCCGAAGCCAGACGCTTAACCGCCTGAGCCCCCCGGGCACCCCACTGTGGCACTGTTTCTTTAACTGCACTGTCACCGATCTGGCTCGAGGCGCTGGGCTGATCCAGGGCTTATAAAACCTGCCTCCCTTCTCCCCCTCCCTTAAGGGGCTGTGACAAGTTGAAAATGTTAGGAAGTGATTTCTTTCTGTCTTTTTCTTTTTCTTTTTTTTTTTTTTTTTATCCCCATTGGCCTCTCTGGGCCAATGCCAGCAGCAGATGTGAAGGACGGGTTACGCGCGCCACAGTCACCTTCAAGGTTTTATAGATTTCAGTCCAAACCTGTCTGAGACTCAACACAACCACATTCAACAGCTATCAAGTGTCCTCTACCCACAAACCCTGCGCTGGGCAGCGCCGACTCAAGATCAATAAGAAAAGGATCTTCCTTCATGGAGGTTAGTACCTAAAAGGCACGGAAAAGCTTAATGATCACACCTCTTTCATTCATGCATGCATTCGCTCTACTACGTGCCAGGCATTTCCAAGTTCACGATCTTGCAAGAAGAGGAATTCAGAGCCTGGGCTCTGGACTTGGACAGATCGGGGTTCCAAGGCTGCTTCTGCCCTGTACTCTTCATTATTTCCTTTTCTGTGCCTCAGTAGCCTCCTCTGTGAAATGGGTGCTGGGGTGAGGACCCCATGAGTTCATATCCGAAGCTCCTTGGCCCAGGGCGGGGCCCATGGTGAGTGTGGGATAAATGGCAACTGGTTTCTGTGTACCCCCTGGATGATGGGTACAGTCACTTGCCTGCATGTCTGCCTCTTCCTCCAGGCAGACCCCCCTGAGTACATCATGCAGGACTCAGAACCAGAGGATGCCCTGGACAGAGAACTAAAAAAAAACAAAAAATGAGGTTCACAGGCTCTAACAAGTTTGCGGGTCTCCAAGCCAGAGACACAGAAAGGTCATCAACACAGATGTTCGGGTTCCCAGGGACCAATTCACTCAACAAACATTGGCACCTCCTATGCACCAGGGACACTGTAGTGGACAAGGAAGGAAAAACCTTGCCCCCATTTCAGAAGGAAACACACAATTGCAGGTAAAGAGCAGAGTGATGGGATCCACAGTGACAGGGTAGGAGTTTCTGCGTAAGGAGCCGACATCTGTCCCGAGCCTGGGTTGCAAGGAGGAGCCAGCTCTGGCCAAGGCGTTCCAGTCAGAGGCAACTGCAAGTGCAAAGGCCCTGAGGTGCAAACACTCCTTGAAAAGGCCAGGACCGGAAGGTGGGCCAGGGAGACCTGACCGAAGGGAGAGCAGTCTTGGTAGAAATGCAGGCAGAGATGAGACAGAGGGAGCCCCCTTCCCCCACAGAGGAAGCAGTGCAGACAGCCTGGAGAGCGCAGGGGCCCAGAACCATCGAGGGAATCTTGGGGTGTTTCAAAGATAGACTTTGGGGGTGACAGCAGCAAGAAGAAAAGACGGGAGTGAGCGGTGGGCAAGAAGGGAACTCTGAGGGATGTTTGTTCACAGGCTGCTTCCCTGAGGGATGGGGT
>NW_027527545.1:905109-913037 GCF_008692635.1 Crocuta crocuta | reverse complement strand
TTCGGTGAGGGATGGGGTGGGGGGAGGGGCACCTTGGGGGACACCGGGGTGGGGGTGCTCAGCTGCTGCTACTTCAGAGGACGAAGGGAGGGTCCTTCTGCGCTAAAACCCAGCCAGCCGCACTGAAAAGGAAACTCCCAGGGACCAGACCTATATTTTTTTTAAATATCAAGTAGGCTAGAATTGTCCAACTGCCTCCCTTAAAAAAGAAGCAAAAAAAAAAAGTGCTCTGATTTCCAAGCAGGTCTTTAAAGGTCAGCTTTTGGTTTAATTGTGATGTCTAAACAACTTGCTATTCTTCTTTTTTTCTATCTTTTTTTTTTTTTTTTTACTGTGTAACCTGAGGCCTCCGGGTCCCTAACACTTGACCTTCCCTAGGACTGCAGCAAACTGGCATCAAGGCTCGGTAACGTGCCTGCATTGCTTTAAAGTCTCGCCATGTAATAATGCATTAAATTTCGTCTTTGTAAGAATTCTAGAAAGGGGCGTTATTACGACCCCCCATTTTACAGACTGGGAGACTGACACGCAGAGAAATGCCCCTCCCCACAGAGTCACAGAGTCAGGGAGGGGCAGAGCTGTGATGTGAGCTCCCCGCCAGCCACCCTCTGGCTCTGAAGCCAGGAATTTAATACCCACATCCAAGCCCGAGGCCTGATGTGCCCCACACTTGACCCCAGGACCCACGTGAAGCCCCCAGCCCTCTGGGAGCCCTTCAAACCCTGGGATCTCCTAATTCACCTTTAGGAGCCCTTTGTGCCTAAAAGGAAGGAAGGAAGGAAGAGGCATATATGTAATGATGCAGAATTATATGATGAAAATTGGACTTCCGCTTTGGGGCTGCCTTCCATTTCTCAGAACCCTGAGAAGGAAGGATGAGCCCGGCCCGAGAAGGGCCGAGAAGGGCGAGCAGACCGCTTCCCACCTTGGCTGCCCGCGGCCGCCGGGCTCGGGAGCCACAGCGCCACCTGGTGGCCAATCGTGGCAGCCGCAGGCGAATGGGGATCCCGAGCCTGGGTATCGGTCTCGCCCCAGAACCGAAGCTGACCGCTTACGGGGCACTTGTTATGTGCCAGGCGCTGTTCCAGCCTAGGGCCCCGCGGACTCCTCTAAATGGCCTACGTTCAGCGTTGCAGGCCAGTCTGTTACAGACTGGACTCCCCACGGCGGTGCAAAAGTAGCCACAGGCAGGAGGTGCACAACCCACCCGGGCGCGTGCCAATAAAACCTTAATGCACACTGAATTTTGAATTTCACACAACTTCACATATCAAGAAATATTACTCTTCTTTTGATTTTTTTCAATCACTTAAATGTAAAAACCTTTCTTAGCCCGGGGGCCATACAACAACAGGTGTTTGTCCAGATTGGACCCCCTTACTGCAGCTTAAGGACAAACCAAGCAAACATTTCTGCCTTTGGGGAGCTTATGGAGAGAATACAAATAATCAGCAAGATAAAAAGCCAAACGTATAATACATATGAGTTGGAGTTGGTCGTTGGCACTCATTAGAAAAATCAAACAGAAGGAAGAGATATATAGAGACGTTGAATATTAAATAGGGGTGGTGAGGGGGTCAGCAGGGGGGCTCAGTAGGTTGAGCATCCAACTTTGGCTCAGGTCACAATCTCACGGTTCGTGGGTTCGAGCCCCGCGTCGGGCTCTGTGCTGACAGCTCGGAGCCTGGAGCCTGCTTTGGATTCTGTGTCTCCCTGTCTTTCTGACCCTCCCCCGCTCATGCTCTGTTTCTGTCTCAATAATATATATATATATATATATAAATTTAATTTAAAATTTTTTTAAAAAAGAAAAAAAAGAAGTACCAGGGGAGGCAGAGAGAGGGGTGGAAGGCAGAAGAAGGGGAATATGGAGGGGAGAGCAGAGGGGAAGGAGGAGGGACCTCCTCACTCAACTTCCGGAGCGGGCAATGCGAAACCAAATACTCCAACTTCCAGCCCTGTGATTGTTTCATCTAAAACAAGGAAAAGCGGGGGCCACCTGGGTGGCTCAGCCGGATGAGCGTCAGACTCTTGATTTCGGCTTGGGTCCTGATCACAGAGTCGTGGGATCGAGCCCGGCATCGGACTCCACGGTGGGTGTGGAGGCTGCTTAAGATTCTCTCTCTCTCTCTGTCTACATAACTAGATAGCTAGCTAGCTAACAAGGAAAGGCAGTGAGCTTCTGGCTGACCCCAATCCACCAAGCCGAATCACTCATTCTCACACGGTGTGTTCATTCATTCAACTGATATTTCCCGTGTCCCTACGGGGAACCAGCCCGGTACCAGCAGGCAAGACAGACCAGAAAGGAGATGAAGAACCACGCAGCACGTGCTGATCTACCAGGGTCAGCTCCGCCCGCATCAATGGGTTGATGGATCAGGACGAAGGCTGGCAACGTGGGCACGTGGCCTGGAAAGCGAGGGTCGAAGGAGACAGTTAAGGGTGGGGGGGGGTGCAGAAAGAAGCAGCAAGCCGGGGCTCCGTCCGTTCCCGGCACCAGGACTCCGTTGGTCACAGGAAGGAGAAACCATAGCGATCTCGTTCAATCCCTAGCAGAATGGGCCCCAAAATGTTCCAGATCCTCATGAAGGCATTTTGAGATGTGGAGTCACATTCACTATGGTTAGTTTCACCTCTGTGGACACTTTTCCTGTGTGGGATTCCTACGATTGGGCTAAGCCGCCCTGGGCAGCAGCGTGGGCAGAAACAAAGTTCCCAAACAGGGGCGCCTGGGGGGCTCAGTCGGTTGAGCGTCCGACTTCGGCTCAGGTCGTGATCTCAGAATTTGTGAGTTCTAGCCCTGCATCTGGCTCTGTGCTGACAGCTCAGAGCCTGGAGCCTGCTTCGGATTCTGTGTCTCCCCTTCTCTCTCTCTCTCTGCCCCTCCGCTGCTCACGCTCTGTCTCTCTCTCTCTCTCTCAAAAATAAATAAACATTAAAAAAGAAAGAAAGAAAGAAAAAAGTACCCAAAGAGACAGTTCAAAATGGTGGATATTCTATAGGACGAGCCATCTGGCTTCTTCTGTGAGCCACCAGGGATGGTAAAAAGCAGGGACAGGGAGAGAACGCTGTTCTAGACGGAGTAAGACTTAGAGACTCCCCACGTGATCCAGCAGCACACCCAGGAGAGTTGAAAGAAGGGCCCAGAAGATATATTTGTAAACCCATGTTCACGGCAGCATCATTCACAATTGCCAAAAGGCGAAAGCAACCTGAGTTTCCACCAAGGATGGGTGCGCACATGTGGTATGTCCATACGCTGGAATAGTAGTACTCAGCCCTAAAAAGGAAGGAAACCCTGACACAGGCTACAACACGGATTAACCTTCAGGACTATGCTAAGTAACAAAACGACAAATTCCTAGGACTCCACTTATGTGAGTAGCCAATTTTTTAAAACTTTTCTTTAATGTTTATTTATTTTTTGAGGGAGAAAGAGGCAGTGTGAGTGGGGGAGGGGCAGAGAGAGAGAAAGACACAGAATCCAAAGCAGGCTCCAAAGCAGGCTCCAGGCTCTGGGCTGTCAGCACAGAGCCGGACGCGGGGCTCGAACTCACAAACCGTGGAATCATGACCTGAGCTGAAGTCCGACGCTCATCTGACTGAGCCACCCGGGCACCCCTGTGAGTAGTCAAATTTATAGACAGAAAGTAGGATGGTGGAAGCCAAGGGTTAGAGAGAGGATGGGGGGATTAATGTTGAATGGGGACAGAGTTTCAGCTTTGCAAGATGAAGAAAGTTCTGGAGGAGGACAGCGGTGAGGGCCGCACAACTATGTGAATGTACTTCATGCTGTCGAACTGGACCCGAGCACGGCTAAAAGGGTAAATTCCAGGTTATGTATATTTGACCACAATTTTTTTGTTTACAAAGATAGAAAGACCAAATGCAACACACCAACCTTCCTGATTCAAAGAATCAGGGAATCAACTGGGAAAAAGATAAGCAGAGACGTTTGACTGTGGAGGAGAAATTAGGTAATTTGTGGATGGATAGAAATATGGACAAGTGAGTGGAAGGAGGGAGGGAGGGAGGGAGGGATGGGGAGATGGATGAACAGACAGAAATATGGGTGAGTAGATGGATGGATGGACAGACGGATACAAATATGGGTGACGAGGGGCACCTGGGTGGCTCAGTCAGTTAAGCAGTTGACTCTTGATTTCGGCTCAGGTCATGATCGTGCAGTTCATGACTTCAAGCCCCTTATCAGGTTCTTTGCTCGCAGTGTGGGGTCTGCTTGGGATCCTCTGTGTCTTTCTCTGCTCCTCCCAATGTGTTCTCTCTCTCTCTCTCCTTCCCTCTCTCTCTCTAAGGATAAATAAATGTTAAAAAAAAAAAAAAAAAAGCACCACAAACCATAAAATACCTAGGAATAAATCTAACCAAAGAGGTGAAAAATCTAGCCACTGAAAACTATAGAGAGCTTATGAAAGAAACTGAAGAAGACACAACGAAATGGAAAAATAGTCCATGCTCCTGGATTGGAAGAACAAATATTGTTAAAATGTCAATACTATCCAAAGCAATCTACATATTCCATGCAACCTTTATCAAAATAACACCAGCATTCTTCACAGAGCTAAAACAATCCTAAAATCTGCATGGAACCAGAAAAGACCCCAAATAGCCAAAGCAATCCTGAAAAAGAACACCAAAGCTGGAGGCATCACAGTTCCAGACTTTAAGACGTATTACAAAGCTATAATCATCAAGACAGTATGGTACTGACACAAAAACAGACACTCAGATCGATGGAACAGAACAGAGAATCCAGAAATGGACCCACAGATATATGGCCAACTAATCGTTGACAAAGCAGGAAAGACTATCCAGTGGAATAAAGACAGTCTCTTCAGCAAGTGGTGCTGGGAAAACTAGACAGAGACATGCAGTAGAATGAACCCGGGCCACTTTCTTACACCAGACACAAAAAGAAACTCAAAATGGATGAGAGACCTAAATGTAAGACAGGAAGCCGTCAAAATCCTCAAGGAGAAAGCAAGCAAAAATCTCTTTCACCTCTGGTGGCTCAGTCAGTTAGGCGTCCAACTTCAGCTCAGGTCATGATCTCACAGTTCGTCGGTTCGAGCCCTGCGTCGGGCTCTGTGCTGACAGCCAGCTCACAGCCTGGAGCCTGTTTCAGATCCTGTGTCTCCCTCTCTCTGACCCTCCCCTGCTCATGCTGTCTCTCTGTCTCTCTCTCTCAGAAATAAATAAAACATTTAAAAAAAAATCTCTTTGACCTCGGCTGCATCAACTTCTTACTCAGCACATCTCCGAAGGTGAGGGAAACCAAAGCAAACATGAACTATTGGGACCTCATCAAGATAAAAAGCTTCTGCACAATGAAGGAAACAATCAGAAAAACTTGGGGCGCCTGGGTGGCTTAGTCGGTTGAGCGTCCGACTTTCGCTTAGGTCATGATCTCGCGGTTCGTGGGTTCGAGCCCCGCGTCGGGCTCTGTGCTGAATGCCAGCTCGGAGCCTGGAGCCTGTTTCAGTCTGTGACTCCCTCTCACTCTGACCCTCCCCTGCTCACGCTGTCTCTCTCTCTCTCTCCTAGAAATAAATAACACATTTAAAAAAAAAAAAAAGAAAAACTAAAAGGCTGCTGATGAAATGGGGGAAGGCATTTGCAAATGACATATCAGATACAGGGTTAGTATCCAAAATCCATAAAGAACTTATCAGATACAAAATACAAATGCCAAAAGCAAATAATCCAGTCAAGAAATGCGCAAAAGACATGAACAGACACTTCTCCAAAGAAGACATCCAGAGGGCCAACAGACACATGAGAAAATGTTCAACACCACTCTCACCAGGGAAATACAAATCAAAGCCACAATGAGATACCACCTCACACCCGTCAGAATGGCCAACATCAACAACTCAGGCAACAACAGATGCTGGCGAGGATGCAGAGAGAGAGGGTCTCTTTTGCACTGCGGGTGGGGATGCACACTGGTGCAGCCACTCTGGAAAACAGTATAGGAATTCCTCAAAAAATTAAAAAGAGAACTACACTATGACCCAGCAATTGCACTACTAGGTATTTATCCAAGGGATACAGGTGTGCTGATTCGAAGGGGCACATGCACCCCAGTGTTTATAGCAGTGCTACCGACCACAGCCAAAGTATGGGAAGAGCCCAAATATCCATCGATGGATGAGTGGATAAAGAAGATGTGGCGTATACACACGCACACACACACACAACCACACACACAATGGAGTATTACTCGGCAATCAAAAAGGATGAAATCTTGTCATTTGCAACTACGTGGATGGAACTAGAGGCTATTATGTTAAGCGAAATTAGTCAGAGAAAGACAAATATCATATGACTTAACGCCNTAAATAAAACATTAAAAAAAAAAATAGAGAGAACAAACAGATGGTTACTGGAGGGGGTGTGGGAGGGGCTACATGGGTGAGGGGCTTAAGGAATCTACTCCGGAAATCACTGTTGCGCTATATGCTAACTAACTTGGGTGTAAATTTTTAAAATAAACAAATTATAAAAAAGAAGAAACGTGGGTGAATAGATGGATGGGCGGATAGAAGGGTGGGCAGTTAGAAGGCTGGGGGGGGGTTGGCTAGAAGGGTGGATGGAGGAGAAAATCAGAAAGAACCAAGCTATGGACAAATAAAGTTTTATCACATTGCCTTTTTCCTTGATGCCCCAATGTGCCACCAGATGTCAGCCTAACCTCAGGAAACGGTCTGGAGGCCCAATCAGCACCACCTTCCGCCGACAAGGTGTTCAAGGCACTCGTTATCTACACGTCCCTCATCAACATACCCTGAACCCGACTCGCATTTACAGCCCAGGTCTCCCTCCCCGCACACAGGACACCCCAGGAAGCCCGGTGGAGAGCCTGTGCGGTGCTGGAGCCCATGTCTGTAACCTCCGGGGGTCTGACTGGGGCACGGAGTGGATGGGAGGGGCACCTCCGGGTGCCCAGGAGTGATTAGCGACCAGACCAGTCTCAGCTCCAGGCGCCGTGCAATTTGCACTCAGAATCCCACCTTCTTGATGTGTGTCCGGGAATCCACCCCACGGTTAAGCCTTTGCCGAAGACTCACACTTGAGGAAAGAAGGGGAAAAAAGAAACAAACAAAAAAAAAAGCAACCCAGCTGTCCTTCTGGACCCGGGACCGAACCCTTCACACACGGCTTTGGAGCCTCAGCCTAGAGAGAGCGATTTCGAGGTGAGGCCTCCAGCCCGGGGAGGCCACCTGCCCAACATCACAGGAGCAGAGCCGGCTCAGAGCCCAGCCTTCCTCCCCAAGGCGACTCCTAGGAGAAGACCCTACTTTCGGGGTCACTAGCAAAGGGACAGGGGGCCCAGGACCAGAGCCCCCAGGAGCCAGCACGTTCCCCCAGCCCCCCTCTGCTCTGGGCACAAACTTCATCTCCAGCCGCCAAGCCCTCGGGTTTAGTTCCAGGGCTTCAAGTAGAAATGCGATTCCCACCCCACCCCCCGAAAACAGCGTTTCCCAGCCAGGTTCAGGAGCGCCTCCCATCGGAAACACTGGCCAGCGCACCCCAGGGGACACCCACGGGCCCGGGCGCAGCGCCTGCCAGGCTTACCACGAACCCGTTTGTCGGGGCGCCCTGGGCTGCGCAGAGGGTGCCGGGGGAGGGAGGGGCTTCCGGGCAAAGAACGAGGCTTCGGCAACTGGCAACTAGCCTCGCTTCAGGAGCGCGCTCCTGCCCTCCCGCCCGGGGTACCCGCTCCCTGGGGCGCACCGCCCCCCCCGCCCCCCCAGTCCCAGCCCGACTTACTCCCATTCCTTCCTCCTGGCCTGCGGGGTGCTGTGGACCTTGTGCGCCTGGTGGGCCAGGATGACATCTCGGTGGTCCACCACGCCGCCGCGCCGTCTCAGAGGGGGCCCCGGGCAGGCGCCGCTCCCCCG
>NW_027527545.1:895885-905101 GCF_008692635.1 Crocuta crocuta | reverse complement strand
AGGCCCGGGCCACGCCGTCCACACCCGGGAGCCCCGAGCCGCCGGCGTCGTGCAGGGCGTCATAACTGCGCGGGGAGAACATGGGATCCGGACCCCGGGAGGCCGTCCACATCCATGGGCCTCGCTCAGAACTCGCAGGGTCTTCGGCGTCCAGCACAGCGCGCAGCTAGAGGGCAGAGAGAGCAGAGAGCGCGCGGAGGGTGAGCGCGGCGCGCACTGAACAAGGGCAGGAGGGAGGGGAGCCCGCGGGCCGGCCGAGCGGGGTTTAGCATTTCCTTGGCAACTCGGGCTGGGATCCGGGTTCTCGGGAGCTGCCGGGCAACCGGCGCGGCCTGACGGAGGGGCACACCGCCCAGGGCGGGACGTGGGACGGCCCTGCGCAAAATGGGTCCTGGAGAGCCTGCTCCTTCACTCCCCGCTCCCGTCCCTGGATATTGTGAGCCTCGCAGAGTCATGGAGAAAAATAAAAGGGCAAGGTCAAGGCTTTAAAATCCACGTGGGGTGTGGCCACCTGACCGGTGAGCCCGCCTGCTTTTTGCCCCCTGGCTGGGTTTTTTGAGAAAAGGGACAGGGTTCCCACCACTCACAAATGCATGGCGGGGAGGGGAGGGCCGGATACTCAGCACCGGAGGGCACCCAGAGTAACTCAGGAGCCCCGAGATGTTTGTCTCCATTTTCATTCACTTATTCACTCAACAAACACTAAGGTGGGCAGCTACTGGCTGAGAGCTGGGGACACAGCCGAGGAGGAGACAAAGATCGTCCAGTCATGGAATATGGAATGGANGGGGTGGGGGGGGGGGACAGACGGATGGACAGACGGATGGTGAATACAAGTGCATGAGGTAGAGACTGGGAGGCTAAAAGTGTGCTGGAAATTGATTAGGAAAGGTTTGCCGGAGGTCCTCATCGACTAGTTGGCTTAAGCAACAGAAATTTATTTCCCCACAATTCTGGAGGCTACAAGTCCAAGATCAAGGTGCTGGTGGGGTTGGCTTCTTCGGAGCCCTCTCTCTTTGGCTTGTAAATGGCTGTCTTCTCCCTGGGTCTTCACACAATCTTCCAAATATCTGACTTAATCTCTCCTTACGAGGACCCCAGTTGTATTGGATTAGAGCCCACCTATAAGCCCTCATTTATTTTAAGTACGTCTCTAAAGGTCCTATCTCCAAATACAGTCACATTCTGAGGTACTGGGGGTTAGTGTTTCAGTATGGGAAGGGGGGGGCGAGGCACAATGGAGTTCATAATAAAGGATGACAAGAAGTGTTGGGGGGCTGGCTTTTTTATTAAATGGGGGGGTCGGGTCAGAGATGGTCTCACTGAGGGAATGACATCTAAGCAGATGTCCTAAGGAGGTGATGCAAGAGTCATGTGGGTATCTAAGGGAAGAGCATTCCGGGCAGCGAGAAGAGCATGTGCAAAGGTCCTGAGGCAGGGCTGTGTATGACTTGCTCAAGGAACAGTAAGGGGGCCCCAGCAGCTGTGAGTGATTGAGGACGGAGTAGAGGAGATGAGGGTGGGGAGGGGATGGGACAGAGCTCGTGGGACCTTTTGGACCATGGGGAAGACTCTCTGGTTTCTCCTGGAGTGAAATCATCCACAGCTTTTGGCATGCACACCCCACCCAACGGCATATTTTCAATCTCAAGCTTAGTTCTCCCACCTGAAAAGTCTCCACCACTCGCCTCTCAGCGTCTCCCCAAGAAAAGCAGACCCCCTAGAAGGCTTGCATGCGTGAAACAGAGTTCGGGGGCTGGATCTCATGCACCAATGTTGGTTAAGTCCCCTCAACGCCCAGAGATGTAAGGAGGTGGATGCAGAGAAAACAGCATATATGGGAATGGAAGCTTACCTCCCCCAGCCCCCCCAACAATTTCCTATTTCCTCTCCCCCTGCTGACAGCATCCAGATGGAGAGCTCTCCCAGCCTGTCTGAGGCAGACCAGCTCAACATCAATTTCACGACAACAGTCACCCTCTGGTTTTTTCCAAGTCGTAGACCTAAGGGTGTTTAATGGATCTCTCCTTCCCAAAGCCTTTGAGCTTCAACTCACTCTGTGAAATCTTAGGGCATTTAGAAAAGCCTTTGTGTGGGGCGCCTGGGTGGCTTAGTCGGTTAAGCGTCCGACTTTCGCTTAGGCCATGATCTCGCGGTTCATGGGTTCGAGCCCCGCGTCGGGCTCTGTGCTGACTGCCAGCTCAGAGCCTGGAGCCTGTTTCAGTCTGTGACTCCCTCTCTCTCTGACCCTCCCCTGCTCATGCTGTCTCTCTCTCTCTCTCCTAGAAATAAATAAAGCATTTAAAAAAAAAAAAGAAAAAAGAAAAGCCTTTGTGTTTTTCCACATGCATTCCCGTTACACCGAAAAAAAATCTGTAATTCCTTCTACGAGCATGTACCCACGGGAGGCATTTCCCTTCCCACTTTACAGAACTACAACCAAGGACAGAAGGTGCATTCAAGGGCCTTGCTACCAGGTTCCATTTCTACCTGCAGAAGTCACCCTTCCCCCCCCAAATATTCTTACTGCCTCAGTGTTGTTGTTTTTTTTATTTTTAATGTTGATTTATTTTTGAGGGAGAGAGACACAGAGCGCAAGTGGGGAAGGGACAGACAGAGAGGGAGACACAGAGTCCGAAGCAGGCTCCAGGCTCTGAGCTGTCAGCACAAAGCCTGGCGCAGGGCTCGAACCCACGAACCGCGAGATCATGACCTGAGCAGAAGTCGGACGCTTAGCCGACTGAGCCACCCAGGCGCTCCTCAGTATTTAAAAAAAGAATGCAGCTTACAGGCTGGGTGTGCTGTATAGGATCTACCACTTAGCTAAACCCCCAGAGACCAGACACAGCGAAGCGCCTTGATGGAGAAAGTTCTGCGCGGCTACAGGTGTATTTGTACCCAGGAAGGTGGGAGGAGGGGCAGGAAAGACAGAACCTAAGGCACAACCCAGGTGACACTTCCTGGGACGTCCCTCTGCTTGTGCTGCAGCCCCAAGCCAGGATGCTCTGTAGCCCACCTGCCCGACAGCGCCCGCTCCTGGTCTCCCCATTTCATTGCAGGCTCCCCCTTTCACCCTGATGCCCGGGCCACAAATCGAACAGTCACTCCTCCACTCCCTGCCTCAAATGCGTCATCGGGTCCCAACCACCGGCCTCCAAATTAGATCCTGAACCTGATCGCTTCTGGCCACCGCATGCGCCCCTCCCCGCAGCAAGGCCCTCCCGGGCTTGGGGAGCTGCCTCTCTCTCGGGCCCCCACCCTGCACTCTGCTCGGCAGTCCGCGGGTCCTTCTGAAAGTCTGCGGTCGGCATTCCGCTGGTATCGGAATGACAGCCACGCCCTATAGGGCTGTCCCCTCTCCCTGACCTCATCCCCTTCTCTTCTCCGTTTGGCGCTGCCAGACTCACGGGCCCCCTCAACCATTCCTGGTCTCTGCCCCTCTCATTCCGCCTTTGCACCCGCTGTTCCCTCTCCCCGGAATGCTGTTCCCCTCATCTCCGATGCGCTGACTCCCTTTCGTCGTTCAGGGCTAGGGGCAGACGCGGGCGCCCCCCATCACATCCTCCAATCTGGCCAGCCTCTGGGCCGGGAACCGATGTGCAGCCCCCAGACCCCCAGGGGATGTGAGCGCCGCGCAGGCAAGGATCACAATGTCTGTTTGTGGCCGTCGGGTCCCTGCCTCCTTAAATATTTCTTGCCTGGATGCACGAGTGGTCTTAGGAACCGGGGGACTCGGGAAAACAGCACGAAGCACCTCGCGCCTGCGGGGGGTCCCAGACTTCCCCTAAGTCGGGGAGGGATGAGGTCTGGTGGGAAAGAAGATCTAGGTCCCACCCGGGCACACGATCTGCCTGCTGCGTGGCCCCCAGCATTTAGCTGGACCCTCCGAGTCGGCTTCCTCCTGCCCGGCGTGGAGGTGATGAGCGCCACAGAGTCCTGAGCGAGGCGCCGGGCCACGGAAGGTGCTTGGTCAGGCCGGCTCTCTGCCGTGTTGACAGGGTGGCGGGCGGGGCCGGGGACAGATGCTCTAGCGCCGCGTCCAGCGTGCCCCCGGGGCCCGCGCGAGCGGTTCTGAGCTGCTGCCGCCCAGCTGCTCCGTGTGTACACACACGAGAAACAAACACAGCCCCGGCCAACGGGCACTCGTCGGCCGGTGTCCGTCCCCGGTGTCGCTGGGCCCCACGAGCAGGTGTGCTGTTCCCTCTGTTTGCCCAGCCACGACCCAGAGAGGAAGCGGCGAAGCGTGTGGGGTTTGCCTCTCCCTCGAAGCAGCCGGGCCCGTGAACAGACGGTGCAAAGCGAAGACAATGAGGGGGAAAAAGCAAATAGAAGAAAATAAGGCATTAAGCCGCAGGCCCCAGAAAGCCCTATCGCGAATGTAAAATGAGAATAGAGTTTCACGAAGCCCCAGGTACCGCTTGTTCCCACCACTTCCCCGGATCCACAGTGAAGCGCCGCCCCCTGAGAGGGGGGGCTGCCCCCCCTGCCATGCCTGGACCAGCCTGAGTTTCCATGGCAACCGGATGGCGCCTGGAGACGCGGGGATGATACAGGCGAGTAACGGTGCTCCGGCCTCCGGCCGGGAGTCGGGAGGGGGGGACCGCAGGGAAGTCTGGGGGCCTTCTGGGACCCCCCGCATGTGGACAGGGACACTCACACAGCTGGGCTGGGCACCCCGCTTGCCCACCCGTGGGCAACACAAGGGCTAATAAATAAAGCAGCTTTATCTCCGGTGAAAATCCACAAAGGTACGGCAATGAAACAGAAAAGCAAAGGAAAAGTATTCCCTAAAACTTCTCGAGCTTCTGTACGTTGGAAAGACTCCTAAAAATGGACAGGATGGGAACTGAAAAATGCCCCGAGGTCCTGCATTCAGGAAATTAAACGCAGGCTATGCAGGGCCAGGCGTGGAAACCCCACAAGACTTGGATTTATTCACTGGCGCTGGTGGCACTGGTCTCCGCACCCCTGTCCTGGAGGAAACTCGAAAAACTTAAAAACAGCCAGGTAGTTCCGCTCCTGGGTGCATATAGGCCCTAAGAGTCACGCTCATAAAGCTCTATTTAGAGTATCTCCAAACCTGATGGACTTTAAAGTCCATCAACAAGACAGCGGAGGAGCAAACCATGAGGCATCTGTAGGCAGGAATACTATGCAGCAATGAAAAAGAATGCCCCGGGCAGTAATGTGGGGGAATCTCACAGACAGACACGGAGCAGGACCCACTGGGTGATTCCATTGTTATGAGGCTCAAAAACAAACACAAGTAGGGGCGCCTGGGTGGCTCAGTCAGTTGAGCGGCCGACTTCGGCTCAGGCCATGATCTCGCAGTCCATGGGTTCAAGCCCCACGTCAGGCTCTGTGCTGACAGCTCAAAGCCTGGAGCCTGTTTCAGATTCTGTGTTTCCCTCTCTCTCTGACCTTCCCCCACTCATACTCTGTCTCTCTCGGTCTCAAAAATAAAATAAACGTTAAAAAAAAAAAAAAACCACACAAGTAAGCTACAGTGATGAGAATCAGAATACTGTTGACCTTGGCAGGGGAGGCGGGTGTTGACTGGGGTGGAACTCAAGGGAGCCGGCTGGTGAGATTTCCAGATAAAACAGACGATGCCCAGGAGCATGGGATATACTGATATAAGAAAGCTATTGACCATTTATCGGAAATACAATTTCAACTACGTGTTCTACTTATTGTTTCATTTGCTTAACCTGGCAGCCCACTGGGGAGACGGAAGTTCCTCGACTCTTGACCTGGGTGACAATGGGGACACAGTATATGTAGACGTGTAAAAATTCATTTGAGCATTTTCTTGCATCTTTGTAACATCACACCCACACACAAATATTTTTAAAGTTAGCATCATCATAGGAAATTCATTAAGAAGGATCAGGCATGGGGCCCCTGGGTGGCTCCGTCGGTTGAGCATCCAACGCTTGATTTCGGCTCAGGTCATGATCTCAGAATCGGGAGATCGAGCCCCATGTCGTGCTAAATGTGGAGCCTGCTTGGGATTCTCTCTCTCTCTCTCTCTCTCTCTCTCTGTCTTTCTCTCTCTCTCCCCCTCTATGCCCCTCTCCCCTGCTCACACACACTCTCTTTCTCTCTAAAATTAAAAAAAAAATTAGGGGCGCCTGGGTGACTCAATCGGTTAAGCGTCTAACTTCGGCTGAGGTCATGATCTCACGGTTCATGGGTTCGAGCCCCGCGTCGGAATCTATACTGACAGCTCAGAGCCTGGAGCCTGTCTTCGGATTCTGTACCTCTCTCTCTCTCTGACCTTCCCCTGCTCACGCTGTCTCTCTCTCTCTCTCAAAAATAAAACAGTTTTGNTTAAATAAATAAATTTGTAAAAAGAATTAGACATGCCCTATCTTCCAATGATAAGTTTGGGGTTGGGAAGAAGAGAATCATGGGCCAGATCTCCCCACCAAAACACAAGTCCCAGAGGCAGTGTGAAATCTACACTCTCGTGTCACAGATGAAGACTGAGCTTCTGCAAGGTGCGGTGGCTCACCCAGGATCCCAGACCACGGCGCAGACAGGTCAGAGATATGGGCCTGGGATTCCTTGGGACCCCCAAGACCTGTCTCTGAGGTCCACCCCAAGGTCCGGCACTGAGCAATTTTCTCAGCAGCCCCCCTTCTCCTGAAACATAAACAACCCGCGGGAGTCAGGGGTTTTGTCCCCCACGATCCTCAGGCACAGCGTGAAGGAGGAGAGCCAACTGCTGGCCAGGAACGCCTTCCCGGGGCTCTCGGGTGAGTTAGGAACAAAATTCTTTTGTGTGGGCCTATCTGTTACAGCAGCACGCCTGTCTGAGTCAGCTCAAGCCGCGCGCCCAGGGTGGCTCGGTCAGTTAAGCGTCCGACTTTGGCTCGGGCCACGATCTCACGATCTGTGAGTTCGAGCCACGCGTCAGGCTCTGTGCTGACAGCTGGGAGCCTGGAACCTGCTTCCGATTCTGTGTCTCCCTCTCTCTGCACCCCACCCCCCAAAATAAATAAGCATTAAAAAATGTTTTACTAAAAATAAACAGTTTTTTAAAAGAGAGAAAGAGCAAAGAAATACCACCTGCACATGAACTCACTCCCCCCACCTCTCCTCTCTTGCTCTCTCTCAGCCGGTATTCTCTCCCACCTGTTGTTTGAGCCTCTCCTGGGCGGTTTCACCCCTTCCTGTGTGGCCAACGTGCGCACGGTCCATACAGCATCTTAATCCAGCCCTGGACCAAGAGAGGTTGCACAGCCCCCATGGAAACGGTCTCCCTCCACAGTTCAAGGCCGAAGAGTGTGAAATTCAGCGGACCGTGGATTCTAACAGCCGGGATGACGCTAATCCAGATGTCATTTTCAACCGACTTTCAGACGCATTTGTCACCGCATTTGTCACCTTCCGGATGATGTTTCACCGGGCTGACAGTAAAAGTGTCTTCTGAGCCCTGAGCAAACACTCTCCTGGGCAGGTAGCCGGGCAGGGGGTGAGTGTCACGGCTCTGCCCCGGAGTAAAAATTTATAATAGAGATAAATAAAAGCAAAAAGCAGTAAGCGGAACTACAGCAACCTAAAAAGCTTCTATCCGCTGCTTCTCGGCCTTTTGGCTAAGATCAAGTGTCAAAAGCTTCTGAGCGGAGGAAAATGTTTGCAAATCATAGGTCTGATAGGAGCATCGAAAATCTACAAAGACCTCATGCAACTGAATATTAAAAAAATCTAATTAATGGGCAGAGGAGCTAAATAGATGTTTTCTTTTTTTTTTTAAATGTTTTATTTATTTTTGAGAGACAGAGAGAGAGTGTGAGCAGGAGAGGGGGAGAAAGAGAGGGGGGGACACAGAATCCGAAGACAGGCTCCAGACCCCGAGCTGTCAGCACAGAGCCCAACGCGGGGCTCGAACCCACAAACCGTGAGATCATGACCTGAGCCGAAGTCAGACGCTTAACCGACTGAGCCACCCAAGTGTCCCATAAATAGACGTTTTCCAAAGAAAATATCTAAATGGCCGTCGAGCACGTAAAAAGGTGCTAAGCGTCCAGTCGCCGTCGTGGAAATGCAAATCAAAACCACACTGAGAAATCACTTCACATCCATGAGGATTGTTGTCATGATCAAAATGACAGAGACGTGTGGCCGAGGGTGGACAGAAATGGCAACCCTAGGGAAGCCTGGCTGGCTCAGTGGGAAGAGCATCCAACTCTTGATCTTGGGGTGCCGGTGTCGTGAGTTCGAGCCCCACACTGGGCATAAAAACTACTTAAATAAAAACGTAAACAATTCTTTTTAAAAAAAGAAAAGAAGAGGTGACCCTGTGAACTGCCGGTGGCAGTGGCAGTTGGTAACGAGGAAAGCGCCCAAATGTCCATCCACAGATAAGTGGATGAACAAAATGTGGCGTTCACGGACAGTGGGGTGTGATTAAGCCCTTGAAGAGGAAGGGGAGTCTCGGGGCGTCTGGGCAGCTCAGCTGGTTGAGCATCTGACTCTTGTTTTTGGCTCAGGTCATGATCTCACAGTCGTGAAATCGCGCCCCGTGTTGGGTTCCTCCCTGAACATGGAGACTGCTTGGCATTCTCTCTCTCTTCCTCTCTCTTTCTGCTCCTCCCCACTCATGCTTTCTGCCTCTTTCTCTCAAAATAAATAAAATTTTTTAAAATATTAAAAAAAAAAAGAAAAGAATAAAGCAGACGGTGAGCACCAGCGGCTGAGTCTGGGAGTCCGTGTTTGATAGGGACGAAGTTTCCATTTGGGGAGGACGTAAAAGGTCCGGGGACGGATGGCGGGAGGGCCACACGACAGTGTGGACTCGCTCAATGCCACTGAATTGGACACACACAAAAAAATTGGTTAAAATTTTCTGCGATGTATATTTTACTAAACATTTCTAAATGTGTAAAAAAAGGACGCCACAGCAGGTGATCCAAAATACCCACACATCTGGGGGCGCCTGGGGGGCTCGGGCGGTTAAGCGGCCGTCTTCGGCTCAGGTCATGATCTCACGGTTCGTGGGTTCGAGCCCCGCGTTGGGTTCTGCGCTGACAGCTCGCTTCGGATTCGACCCCGTCTCTCAGTCCCTCCCCCACTCAAGCTCGCTCTCTCTCTCTCAAATATAAATAAAAACATTTTTTTAAATAAATAAAAAATAAAATAAAACCCAGCAAGTCTCCAAATCACTAAAAAAAAAAAAAAAAAAATGAACACTTAAAAAAAGATACTTCA
>NW_027527545.1:891296-895806 GCF_008692635.1 Crocuta crocuta | reverse complement strand
ACATCTTAATAAAGGTACTTCCGTATCCACAGCTGCCCCTGTGTTTCAGCCTTCGTGCCTCACACCCTGATACCCACCCACCGAGGACACGCCGAGCAGAGACAAACACCTACCCACACCCCACCTTTGCCCAGAGAAGCAGAGGCCAAGGTTACGCGATAAATAAAGCGAGGGCCAGCAAGAACTCGCATTGCTCGGAGCAAAACTCCAAAATTGTCCCCGCATCTGTTTTCTTTGGAAAACGCCAGGCCAGATGGCAGAGAGCAGCCCCCGCCAGCAAGGCCCTGAGCAGGGCTGCAAAGGTCCATCCCCTGGTGAGATGAAGCCACGACCCAGCTGCGGTCGGTTGTCACCTGCTTTCTCCATCGCTGGCCCAGCACGGCCGAGACGCGCACGCCCCCTCCCCCTGGCATGACCGGATGGCCCGGGATGGCTGGGGTTCGGACAGCCCCAGGACATTGGCTGAGGAGGGAGAGAGCCGGGAGACTGCGGGTGCCGGCTGCTGGGCGGGATCCGTGTGAGCCACTGACTCTCAAGCTGAATTCTTTCTCCTGACTTCAGGTCATGCCTCCATTAGCCTCCCCTCACCGGCTGGTGAATGCGTTCACCTGGCGACATTTATTGAGCACCTACTGGATGCCAGGCTCTGTTCTGGGAGGACACTGGGAATCTAGCAGTGAACCAAAGAGACTCGAGCACCCTGCCCTCGCGGAGCTGATATTCCAGTGGGGGAGACGGGCAAGGAACAAGAGAAACAAGTAAAATACGCAGACTGTCAGATGGAGAAAAGCAAATGGAGGAACTGGAACTTCATTTCTAAATGAAGGTGGCCAGAGGAGGCCCCAGTGAGGAAGAAGCACTGGAGTAAACACTTGGAAGAGGTGAGAGGGGAGCCATGAGGGTGTCTGGGTGGAGAAAACCATTCTAGGCAGAGGTAAAGCCTGTGCAAAGGTCCTGTGGCTGGAGCATGCTTGGTTGTGTTCGAGGAACAGCAAGGGGGCTTGTGTGGCTGGAGCGGAGTGAGCGAGCCTGAACGGAAGGAGGTGAGGGCAGGGAGGCGATGGGGCAGAGGGTGCGGGCCTTGCGGGCCACGGGAAGGACTTTGGCTCTTGCTGAGTGAGGAGGGAGCCATGTAGGGTTCTAAGCAGAGAAGGAAGAAGCCCAGGGGCCCTCTGATCATCAAGTTTGCAAGAAAAATTCAAAATGCAGCACAGATGGGGCGCCTGGGTGGCTTAGTCGGTTGAGTGTCCGACTTTCGCTTAGGTCATGATCTCACGGTTGGTGGGTTCGAGCCCCGCGTCGGGCTCTGTGCTGACTGCCAGCTCAGAGCCTGGAGCCTGTTTCAGTCTGTGACTCCCTCTCTCTCTGACCCTCCCCTGCTCACGCTGTCTCTCTCTCTCTCCTAGAAATAAAAAAACAAACAAAAAAAAACACATAAAAAAAAACAAAAACAAAACCAAAATGCAGCGCAGTTGATCGTGCCAACCACCGGGGGACCCCTCTCCCCTTCCTTCACCCCACATTCTACTCATCGTCAGAGCTACTTCACACTTCCTCTCCCACTAGCCGAGGTTGGGGGCCATCATTCNGAGCCTGGAGCCTGTTTCAGAGTCTGTGACTCCCTCTCTCTCTGACCCTCCCCTGCTCACGCTGTCTCTCTCTATTTATTTAGAAATAAATACAAAATATTTAAAAAAAAAAAGTTGCAGCGCCTTTAGAGAAGGGGGAGTAACTCTCACATCCAGTCTTGACATTGACAGATGCGCGCAGACCCAGCGCCCCTACACTTTTGCCCTCGGTAACTAAGAACTACCGTGTGAATTCGCAGGTCCGCGCTATTATTCTGATACCTGCACGATTTAGCGCAGGGGCAGGGGGGTCATGGGAAAGAATAGAAGAGGGAAATATGAGCTACAGGAAAAAAAAAAAAGTGAAAGAAGCCAGTTGTAGGATGCCATTTCTATGAAATAGGGAGGGGGGACCCACAGGGAGGGGCGACTCAGAGTGACTTGCTGCACCAGGAGGGAGCCCCCCTTTGGGGAGATAGGAATATTCTGGAACTAGATAGAGGGGAGGCACAGCAGTGTCACTGTACTAAGCGCCATTAAATTAGACGCTTTGAGGGCCCCCTGGCTGGCTCAGCGGGTGGAGGGTGCAATTCTTCATCTCGAGGTTGCTGGTTCAAGCCCCACCCACGTCGGGTGTCGCGATTACTTAAAAAAATAAATCTTTAGGAAAAGTATGCACTTTAAAATGGTTAAAACAGAAGGGGCACCTGGGTGGCTCGGTCGGTTAAGCCTCTGGCTCCCGATTTCCGCTCAGGTCATGATCTCATGGTTTGTGGGTTCGAGCCCCTCGTTGGGCTCTGTGCTGATAGTGCGGAGCCTGCTTGGGATTCTCTCTCTCCCTCTCTCTCTGCCCCTTCCCTGCTCAGATGCTTGCACTCTCTCAATAATAAATAAATAAATGTTAAAAGATTTTTCTTTAATGTTTATTTATTTTTGAGACAGGGGAAGAGCAGAGAGAGAGGGAGACACAGAATCAGAAGCAGGCTCCAGGTTCTGAGCTGTCAGCACAGAGCCCGATGCAGGGCTCGAACCCACAAACCATGAGATCGTGACCTGAGCCGAAGTCAGACACTTAACCGACTGAGCCACCCAGGTGCCCCAAAGGATTTTTTTAATAAGATAAAAAGTGTTTTAAGTGTTAAAATGGTAAATTGTACATTATGTATAATTTATAATGTAAAAAGCCAGCTCAGAGCCTGGAGAGAGCCTGGAGAGAAGAAATTGGATACATATCCTCATTTTGGAGAGTAATTTAAAAATAGCCAATTTGTCAAAAGTCTGAAGTTCCTGTTCTTTCTTTTAAAACTTGGTGTAGGGGCCCCTGGGGTGGCTTAGTCTGTTAAACGCCTGATTTCAGCTCAGGTCATGATCTCATGGTTTGTGAGTTCAGGCCTCACATCAGCTCTCTGCTGTCAGCGCAGAGCCTGTTATAAGTCCTCTGTCCCCGCCTCTCTCTGCCACTCCCCTGCCCGTTCTCAATCTCTAACTAAATAAACTTTTTTAAAAATGAGGCGATACTCCCCTAACATTAAATATTTAAAAAATAAATAAATTATAAATAAAACTCAGTGTAACTAGGAGCGCCTGGATGGCTCAGTCTGTTAAGCATCCCACTCTTCAGCTCAGCTCATGAGCTCACGGTTCATGAGATCGAGCCCTGAGTTGGGATCCATGCTGACAGTGGGAGCCTGCTTGGGATTCTATCTCCTTCTGTCCCTCCCCTTCCCCCATGCCCCCTCAAAATAAATAAATATATAATTTAAAACTCAGTGCAACTATATCCAGTGATAATTCCTTTTTATAAAATAATGTAACTTTTGTCTTAAAAAAAAAAAAAAGAAACAGGGGCACCTGGGTGGCTCAGTAGGTTAAGCGTCTGACTTCAGCTCAGGTCATGACCTCACGGTTCATGAGTTCGAGCCCCAAGTTGGGCTCTGTGCTGACAGCTCAGAGCCTGGAGCCTGCTTCAGATTCTGTGTCTACCTCTCTTTCTGGCCCTCCCTTTGCTGACGCTGCCTCTTCCTCTCAAAAATAAATAAACGTTAAAGGTAAAAAAAAAAAAAAGAAAGAAAGAAAGAAAAAGAAACAGATTTTAAAAGGAAGGCAGTAAATTGGAAAAGAAAAAAAAAATTTTTACTAAAAAAAGTGGCCAAGATTTAGTGAGCACCTTCCTATGTACCCAGCACTGTGCATCACCTAGCCAGGCCTTCCAGAAGGAAGCTGCCAGTGTTAGCCCAGGTGGTCAGCCAAGAACGGAGGCATGGAAGGTCAAGCTGACTCCGGGCTGCCCCGGGATGTGTTCAAATGCAGATTCCAACTCAGCAGAGCAGGGTGGGGCCTGAAAATCTGCATTCCTAAGGCTGCTGGTGGCCCAAGGTCTGCACTTTGAGGTCTGATGCCACAGCCAAGTCATTCAGCTTCCGCCATCAGACAGGCTTGGCCTTGCCAGAAGGGGGAGGGGGGGGACAGCCCAAGCGCCTCCCCCTCGCCTGTCACTACCAAGACAGAATGGCTGAAAGGTCCTAGAATAGAATCTTCTTCACTTGCCCCTGGTCGTTACGAGCCTCTGGTCCTGGAGGCTAACATTTCAAAAAGAATGACGAAATAAGTACGGAAAATCCTCTGCCGGAGTTTTTGATCCCAGAGCTGCACCTGCCATAACTTCGCGGCTCGGTTGCACCGTACTTTGTTCAGTATCAGTTCCACCCTTCCTCCCCTGGAACCCGGGTCCTGATCTTTCTGTTTCCTGGGGGAAAGGCGGGGGGAGGGGGACGGACACACGACAGCATGGAGTTAAATCCAGTTTATTAAATAAACCCTCCTGGAGGAAGGATGGTATTTGCCCCCAGTGACGTCTTTAGGCGGTTCTGCAAATCTCTGCGTCGTGGAGGAAAACAAAGTTGTCAACAGGGATAAACTCAGCTACTTAAGATGTTTGCATG
>NW_027527545.1:889566-891288 GCF_008692635.1 Crocuta crocuta | reverse complement strand
GGGGGGGGTTCCTGCAGCCCCAGAGTTGGGGTGTGGGAGGGACTAGAAGCCGAGTGGGAAGGGAGGGGCCAGCATCAGTGCCAGACCCCCAGACTCCATTCCCCACCTTCCCACCCACCCCCAACTGCAAGGGGTTTAAGACTGTCCCCGAGAGAGGCCACGTGGGCAATGGCAAGGGTGCTGGGAAGTCGCGTTCTCTGAAAAAGAATCAGGTCGGAGCCCCATCCCCAGGACCCCGGCTTGGAGCTCCCGAGCCCGGGGCGCAGAAGGGGCTCCCTTCCAGTCGGCTCAGCCCCAGCTGGAGGCCGCTGCCTCCAGGAAGGCGCTCTGTCCTCGGGTTTACATTCTATTCCGGTTCCTTCTCTAGGCTCCGTCTCCCAGGGCGCCCAAGGCAGGAGCCCACCCCCCCACCGCGCCCCGAGAAGGCGGGAGCCCGGCGCTCCGCCTCCCCCGCCCGCCCCCTCGGGTCGCGGCGGCGGCACGCGTCCCCGAGGCTGTCGCTGTCACCAGCAGCTCGAGCAGGAGGGGAGAGGGATCCCGCTGCCGGGGTCTCACTTCTGGAGGCACAAAACGGCCACCCTGAGAGTCAACCGTGTCCAAAATAAAAGGGAGAGGCTGGTCTAGAGGGGTGACAATCGCTGTCACCGCTTGTCACTTGGGCGCGAGGGAGAGGAGAATATTAAATATTAAACAGAGCAACCGGTTTCTTCTAAGTCGCTGCAATTATCCCCAACAGCCCAAACTCCATCTGCTGTAGCCGTTTTTACCAGCATTCACGCTGCCTTGAGCACAGAAAACAAGGCCGGGCCACACCGGCGCAGGCAACTTTGGTTTCGGGGACCCCTCCCCGCCCCCACAAAGACAGAAGCGATGGGGGAGGGGGAGGGGGCGGCGCGCACGATTCCGAGAGCCCTGTCTCCTGTCCAGCCTGCCTGGGTCGCAAAGCAGAAAAAGGCTAATGTAGACCTGAGGGAAGGGGGGCGGGGGGAGGCGGGCGGGGGGCGGAGGACATAAAAAAGTACAATTTGGCTTCCATCAGAAACTAACCACCGGGGAAACCGCACAAGCCCAGGGCAGGTGGCGAAGACGGGAGGCGCCCTAAGGTGGGGGTGCGTGTGGGGGCTCAGGGCAGTTGCAAGAAAATGGATTTTTAAGGGGTGCCTAGGGGGCTCAGTCTGCTAAGTGTCCGACTTCGGCTCAGGTCATGATCTCAGGTTCGTGGGTTCGAGCCCCGCGTCGCGCTCTGTGCTGACAGCTCAGAGCCTGGAGCCTGATTCGGATTCTGTGTCTCCCTCTCTCCCTGACCCTCCTCTGCTCACACTCTCTCTCTGTCTCTCAGAAATAAATAAAACATTAAAAAATTTTTAAAAATGGATTTTTAAGAAAGAAACAAAGTACACGCGGGCAACGAGGACTCTCTCTTGCCCCGCACCTCCCGTGCAGAAAAACTATTCAGAAACAGGAAGCGGGTTTTCAGCCAGAAACACGTAAAATCTGGAAGTACACGGTCTGCCCCTCCCCCCTCCCCCCAAAAGCACACTTCCTAGCAAGGGGAGGAGGGGGTCATGGCGTTCCCACCTTTGCAGACAGAGGGAAGGTTGCAGCAAAAGGAATACGGATCAGACTCCCGCAGGACGCGGCCCCAGCATCTCGGGCCCCGGGGGACCCGCTCACTCACCTGTATCGCATCGGCCCCGCGGCCCCCGCGGTGTGGCTGGCGAG
>NW_027527545.1:888990-889552 GCF_008692635.1 Crocuta crocuta | reverse complement strand
GGCGCTGCGGATCGCGCAGGTGTCCTAAGGGTCCCCCCTGGCCAGCGCCTGGGGCGCCGAGGCAGCTGGAGCCCACGCACCCATTGCCCATCCAATGGAAAGGAGAAGAGAGAAGGGGGGACGCCCGGAGCCGCGGTGGTGCGAGCTGAGGGCTCCCCACGAAAAGGCAGGCGCCGAGCCCGACTACTGTGCGGGCTGCGTTGGGGGGCGGGGGGAGGGGGAGAGGAGGAGGTTTCCCCGATTCTGGGAGGAGGGAGGGAGGGGAGAGCGAACAGCTCATCAGCAACTGATCATTCAGCCCAGGCCGTGCCCCCTCCCCGCCCCCACCCCATTGCTCCTCAGGGGAAAATTAATTCCTCGCTCTTTTCTCCAAGCGCCTCAGCGCGGCACCTCCCAGCTCGGGGCAGGACCCTAGTTTCTAGAAGGACGCTGTTTATCCTCCAGTCCACCCCCCTTCAAGACTGGCCTCTCTTAAGAAGCAGAGGAAAGATGGTAACAGGAGGGCTCTCCCTCTTCCTCTGGGGGGCGGCGGGGGGGTGGTCTGGGGAGGGGGCGTGTAGAA
>NW_027527545.1:868347-888879 GCF_008692635.1 Crocuta crocuta | reverse complement strand
ACGCAAATAATTTAAGCGGCTCCCCTCCGCCAATCGCAAACTAAATTATTGATGCCCTTACAAAAACACGATCATTAGAAGACAGCTGCTAAGCCCCTCCCGGAGTCTTTTCTGTTCATTCTGGAAACAGCTTCCCCTTCCCCACCCCCCATCTCTCCGTAGCCCGAGGGGTTGTATTATTTGCACAGAAAGGCAGAGAGAAGGAAAACAGCCCTTCCGAGCAAAAAAAGCAATTGATTGCACGCTCTGGGGTTTATCTGCCTTCTGCAAACACTTGGGTTCCAAACACTGGGTGCCCGCCACCTTGACTCTATTTAAAGGGTGCCTCCTATTAACAGTGAGGGTTTAGCTTTCCCTCTAAGAGGTTTCAGGGCACAGAGAGACCCCATTATTTTCCCGAAGGTAGAGTCAAAGTCAGGGTATCTACCTTACTGGGAATAGCGACAGTTTTTTTTTAATTGAGGTATAACTGACATAGGACATTATGTCAGTTTCAAGCATACAATGTAATGAATCAAGAGTTTCATGCATTGTGAAAGGAACATCTAAGAAAGTGGCACTGTTTAGACAGGTGGGCGTTAAGGAATCCTGAGCAATTAGTGTTTGGGCTTTTTAAAAAAATTTTTTTAATGTTTTATTTATTTCTGAAAGAGGGGGAGAGAGAGCATGAGCAGAGGAGGGTCAGAGAGAGAGGGAGACACAGAATCTGAAACAGGCTCCAGGCTCTGAGCTGTCAGCACAGAGCCCAACGTGGGGCTCGAACCCACGAACCGTGAGATCATGACCTGAGCCGAAGTCAGACGCTTAACCGACTAAGCCACCCAGGTGCCCTTAAAATTAACTATTTTAAAGTGAACAATTTTGGGGCGTCTGGGTGGCTCAGTGGGTTAAGCGTCTGACTTTGGCTCAGGCTCAGGTCAGGACCTACTTGGGCTCAGGTCACGTTCTCACTGTTCAGGTCACGATCTCATGGTTCCTTGGGTTCGAGCCTCACGTAAGGCTCAGTGCTGACAGCTCAGAGCCTGGAGCTGCTTCGGATTCTGTGTCTCCCTCTCTCTCTGCCCCTCCCTCTCTCTCTCTTTCAAAAAATAAATAGTAAACTTTAAAAAAATAAAGAGAGTGGGGTGCCTGAGTGGCTTAGTCGGTTAAGCGTCCGACTTTCNCTCTCTGACCCTCCCCTGTTCACGCTGTCTCTCTCTATCCTAGAAATAAATAAAAATATTTAAATAAAAAAAATAAAAAAATAAAGAGAAAAGTGGGGGGGGCGGTGGAGTAGGAAGAATGCAGCCATCATGGTGGTTTGGACCAACAGAAAGGGGTGGGGGCTCCCCTTTGAGTGAGTGCCGCCCTCAGGTCAGCAGCTAGGTGAGCCCCCGGCCTGCAGAGTGCAAGAACAAGCCTAGGGCCCAGCGGCCTGGGATAGCTAGCTGGCCTGCCACCTTAGACGGGTCTTGGTCTCCTCATCTGCAAAACGGGCTCATCTTCCTACCTTCCGGGGCTTTGGTGAGAATTGTATGAGATCACATTGAAAAGTGAGAAAAAGGGTACTTGCTTCTATGCATCCGGACACCATCTCTGGGAAGAGGCTCAAGAACTCATCACACCGGCTCTAAGTGGGGGGCGGGGACCCTGCCTGGGAGGAGAGGGATGGAAACGGCTTTCCCTTGCTTACCTTTTTATATTTAGGGGACTTTGAAACATATGTGTGGAGCAGAGATTAAACATTAAAGTAAAGGGGCGCCTGGGTGGCTCAGTCGGTTAAGCATCCGACTTCAGCTCAGGTCATGATCTCACGGTTCATGGGTTCGAGCCCAGCGTCAGGCTCTGTGCTAATAGCGCTCAGAGCCTGGAGCCTGCTTCGGATTCTGTGTCTCCCTTCTCTCTGACCCTCCCTCGCTCGCTCTCTCTCTCTCTCTCTCGGAAATAAATAAAACATTAAAAAAAATTAAAGTAAAAAGTGAAATCGTGGCTGTCAAGAGGTGGCATACATTCTCTATAAAGGGCCAGACTCTGAACCATGGCTCAGTTCTGTACAATGTATAAATCAATGGGCACAGCTGTGTGCCAATAAAACTTTATTTATAAAGATGGGTTACAGACTGATGTGGCCCCTGAGCTGTAGTCTGCTGACCTCTGATGTATGTAAATCCCTTACCTTGTGCCACACATCAAGGGCTTTTCTACATCCCAGGCTCTGCCACCGGTAAGCCATGTGGCCTTGGGCAAGTCACAAAAGATTTCAAAACCAGGAGCTTAATGCTTGAGGGGGTTGTTTTGAGTATAGACCGAGACATTCAGTATTAAAGCGCTCTGTGCTCTCTAAAATCCTGTATATGTAAGATAGTATTATTGTTATGCCGGAAGCCATAAGTCTGTGCAATTAGCATTGAATTCTCCTATTTTTAAATCACACAACTTGTATGAGTCACGTCATGATGAGCAGAAATAGCCATCCTGGTCTCCTTAAAAGTCCTTTGAAAATGTAAAAAAGTTCTGCTTTTTCCCTTATGCGAATGAGACCATCCTGAGTCAACCATCTTTTAAACCCTTGTGTCTTTTGCAAGAATTGGTGACCGTGAATAGATCGGAACAAATGGCCCCAATTATTCCCTCCTTCCTGTAGCCTTATCTTTGCTGGTTCACATGGTGGGGGGCGTGTACTTCCCCAGCCCTTGGCTTAGGACTTGATTCGGTCCATGGCGCTTGGGCTGAAGCAGCAATGAGCTAGTTCCGAGCCTTCAAAGGGCTCACGTGCTCCCTCCTGCCCTCTAGCACCTCTGTTCCGGCCGGGACAACTGTCCCCAGAGGATGACAGATACGTGGAGCTGAGTCCCACTCAGATTAGCCATCCCTGGCTGACTCACAAGTGCAAAGGCATATACGACCATTGCTTTACGCTACTGAGCTTCGGGGTATTTATAATGTAGCGTCACTGCACCAATCCACTGATTCATCGACCCACAAAAGCAGCACACACGCCGAAACCTATGAAATTCAAGCAGAACCAGACTGAATTCACACTAAAAAGCAAACAGAGTCATCCCGGTCGCCAAAGTCTGGGCACCTGCCCGCACCATAATCGCAACTAGCTTTCCAATTCTGCCCACGAAAATGATGCCTGAAGAGAAACACTTTATTTTATTTTTTTAAAGATTTTTTTAAATGTTTATTTATTTTTGAGAGAGAGAGAGAGAGAAGGGGAGGGGCAGAAAGAGGGAGACACAGAATCTGAAACAGGCTCCAGGCTCTGAGCTATCAGCACAGAGCCCGACGCAGGACTCAAACCCACAAACTGTGAGATCATGACCTGAGCTGAAGTCGGATGCTTAACTGACTGAGCCACCCAGGCACCCTCTGTCTCTTTAATGTTTATTTTATTTTTGAGAGAGAGAGAGACAGAGCATGAGCGCGGGAGCATCAGAGAGGGAGTCACAGAATCCGAAACAGTCTCCAGGCTCTGAGCTAGCTGTCAGCACAGAGCCCGACGCAGGACTCGAACCCACAAACCATGAGACCATGGCCTGAGCCGAAGTCAGAAGCTCAACAGACTGAGCCACCCAGGCACCCCATGTCTCTTTGAATAACAAAAAATCCTTCCTCTCCTTCTTCCTTGAGGCAAGGAAACAGAGTTTTGCTAAGTGAAGATAAAGTTTATTTAAGGATGGGAATGAAGAACTTGGAATTTCTAAGGGGAAAGAGATGATGGTGTAAAGCACACACCCCCCACCCCTCAGGATCAGGATCCGTGCAAACTGTACCTTGTGTGGGACAGAGAAGAGCATCTCAGGTTTCAGGACTGAAATGTATTAGTCAGTACAGGCTAGGTTAGGCTGCAATAACAAACATCTCCAGAATCTCAGTGTCCAACATGGCAGAGGGTCAAGTACCCTGCACCGTATGCTCTGTTCCACATCTTCGTTGTTCAAGTTCCCGTTCTCAGACCGCTGAAGCTCCCACCATCTAGAATAATTTTGGTTACCTTAGCAATGAAAAGGGAGATGGAGAACTGTGCCCTGGCTCTTAAATACTCTCTCACAGAAATGACTCACATCACTTCTGCTCATTTGTCATTGCCAGAGCAAATCAGATGATCCTCAGCTTTAACAGTGCAGACAAGAGTCGTCCTCCGTGTCCATGTATCAGTTAGCTCTTGCTGTGTAACAAACCACCCCAAAATTCACAGTTTAGAACAATGAAACATTTTTTGTTTGTCCCCATTTTTTTATGATAACTCAGTGGCTCATCTGATCGTGGTTGAGTCCGCTGATCTCTATGGTCCACTGGTGGTTTGACTAGGGCTGGGTGAGCTACGTGGCCTCTTTCACGTCTAGCGGTCAGCCTGTCTGGTGGTTGGGTTCTTAGCTGGGGTAACTCATCTCTGCTCCATGCGACCGATCGGCCTCCAGTCAACTAGCCCAGTTGTTTACACGGTGGCCCGAGAGGTGTAAGAACGCAAGAACAGAAGCCGCAAGCCCTCTCAAGTTCTGGAGTCAAAACTCTCACACCGTCATTTTCACTGGATCCTGTAGGTCAAAGCACGCCACGTGACCCAGCCCACTCACTCATGGGCATGAGGCAACAGACTCCACTTCATGATGGGGAAATGTGCAAATAACGTGTGGCCATTTGTACCCACTGCTGTCTGGAAGAAGAGCACAACCGAATCTTCAGAATGGCAACAAGGTATCACTCACGAGATGTTCATGGCCTGCTCCAACCCATTAATCCATGACCACGGTCTTGAGATCTCCATTCTGGATACAAGGCAGCTGGAATCAGAGGTACGAAAGGAAGAGGTTGGCATCACACCAGGTCTGCCACATGCAGGTAGGGCATCCCCTAGATTTGTGCAGTGTACAACCCATACAACCGATACAGGATGGCCAGTCAGTGTCCCTCCCCTGGCCCCATTCTCTTAACCCATCTCCAGAGAATTATGAGTGAGTGCATGGCTCTGAGCCTAGAACTGTCAAAATCCCTGTGTCCAGAGTTCTCATAGGTCCTGGGCCAAAACCAATATATCGGCTGCTTGGGTTTCCTTTCATCTCTACGTGGCTCTCTTTTCTATGTATCTTCAGAATATATATTTCTGACCCATCCCACCAATGAAAGAACCATCCAGGTCTCATAGTGCGCCAGACATGTGTGTTTGTGATGAATACCCAGGCGCCCCCAAAATCTGTCTCAGTGAAACATCCAGACTCAGATCTCAAGGACTTTTCATCTTCAGAGAGGGCAACACCGGTCAAGATTGTACCTCCTCCTTTTTATATTCCTTCCTTGGGACTTGAGAGAGTGGGGGAAGGGAAGCTACTGACCTCAGACAGGATGTGAGACTCTAGTCCTGTTTGTAGAATTCCATACCCACTGTGAGCGCCCTTTTTCTCTGGACGTCAGCCAAAGGACATTCAGGAATCACATCCAAACCAGAGGATCAGAAGAAACGGGACCCCTGAACGTGGACGAGGCCTGCGTCCTCAAGTCTCCTGACATCACGTTGGTGGAGGCCTGAGTGGTTGTCTGAACTTTCTCCCACGTCTCCTCGCCCTTGTTTCGTTTGAGGTTCCAGAAGCGTGGGGCTGGATAATGGAGCCCATTATCTGGCGGGCTGGGTAGTCTGGAGTTCTTAGCTGGGGCAGACTGGCCCTATGATTAACCCTACGTAAATCCATAGCCACCTCCGTATATACCCCTGAATACAGACGGATTTGTGGAATAATCTCATTATTCCCCACCTCAACAGTTGAGACTCTCAAACTCCTTGGTCCCCCACCTTCCATGGCAAAACAAGTTGAGCCCGGCACCTGGCAAAGGACAGGCTTTCCCAGCATCCCTTGCAGCTAGGTATGGCTAAGCTCTCACCAATGGAACATGAGCGAAAGTGACGTGCGTAACGACCAGGTCACATGCTTAAAGGGAGTCCCCTTGTCCAGAACTTTCTCTCTTTCCGGATTCCCAAGGGCTACGTTACGAAAGTAGTGGTGACCAACTTCCACCGTGCTGTTGAACCATGTTCAGTACCCTGGGTGCTGACAGAATCACGAGATGGAGGGATGCTGGGTCTTGGATCTTCTCGATGGAGCAGAACCATCTCCTTGGCTCCAAGGTATCTGCTTGGCTGCTACGTGAAAAAGAAATCTCTGGCTAGCATGAGCCACTGTATTTTGGCTGTTTTTGCTACAGCCGCCCAACCTGTACGCTCACGATGACAACAAGGAGTGGCCATGACTATTCTCCTTAATATCTTCCCCTCAAGCAGTTCGCTCTTCGGAGCACCTGCGTTTGAAGTGAATATTTTGACTTCTTTCCCCGTCGAATGTTCCCATACCAATGTCTGTGGATACTAAACTTTTGTTTCAATGCCAGTCTGCCCTGCAAACACTCTGATCATATCTTTCTGAATCAAATACTGGAATAAAGGTATATCTGTAGGAACAGTAGAGACGGGAAAATTCCGAGCCAGGCATCTACAGTCCTCCGAAGGCCAATCTGATTCCTCCTTCGACCTCAGGATAGCACGTGGGCTCTCTAAGCTCTTTGACCCTCAGTGGACTCTCCTATAAACTGTTGCTGGGGGCACCTGGGTGGCTCAGTCAGTTGAGTGTCCGACTTCAGCTCAGGTCATGATCTCACGGTTCGTGGGTTCGAGCCCCGCATCGGGCTCAGTGCTGACAGCTCGGAGCCTGGAGCCTGCTTCAGATTCTGTGTCTCCCTCTCTCTCTGACCTTCCCTTGCTCACACTGTCTCTCTCTCTCTCAGAAATAAATAAAACGTTAAAAAAATTTATAAACTGTAGATGATTGTAGTACCTACCATGGGAAGTTGCAGTAAAGATTAAATAAAAAATGTAGAGGGGTGCCTGGGTGGCTCGGTCGATTAAGCATCCGACTTCGGCTCAGGTCACGATCTCAGTTTGTGAGTTCAAGCCCCTCATCAGGCTCTGTGCTGGCAGCTCGGAGCCTGGAGCCTGCTTTGAATTCTGTGTGTGTGTGTCTCCTTCTCTCTCTGCCCCCCTCCCCCCACCCCGCTTATGCTCTGTCTCTCTCTCTCTATCAAAAATTAATTAATTAATTTTTTAAAATGTAGATTGAGGGGCGTCTGGGCAGCTGAGTCAGTTGAGTGTCAGACTTTGGCTCAGATCATGATCTCGTGAGTTGGAGCCCATGAGTCTCTGAGTTGGAGCCCTGCATCAGGCTCTGAGTTGCCAGCGGGGAGCCCACTCCAGATCCTCTCTCTCCTTCGCTCTCTACCCCCCCACTAGCGTGTGCACCCACACACCCTCTACTCTTCTGTCTCGAAAATAAATAACAGTTTAAGAAATGTATTCAGTCTGTGACTCCCTCTCTCTCTGACCCTCCCCTGCTCACGCTGTCTCTCTCTCTCTCCTAGAAATAAATAAAACATTAAAAAAATTAAAAAAAAAAAAAAAAAGAAATGTAGACTTGAGAATATAGCCCGGGACTGGAACACAGCAAGCATGCATTATATTTTAGCTTCTACTATCATCATCACCATCATCATCACCATCACCATCATCATCGTCGTCATCATCTCTTGGAAAAGACCAGAGCAACCGTGAATGGTTAAATCTCTGGAGCCAGATGACCTGTGCCGGAATCCTTGTTCTAGCACTTACTAGCCCTGTGACTTTGAGGAAGTCACTTAACCTCTCTGTACCTCAATTCTCATCTGCAGGATGGGTATGATAGTAATATTTGCAAGATCTTTGTGAAGTTAGCACGGACAAGGCACTGAGAACACCGCCTGACACACAATAAAGGCCATGTAAGGATTAGCTGTTGCTACTATTACAATTATTACTGTTTCTATCCCTCAGAAGCCACGCCGAAAGCAGAGGGCAAGCTCAAACTGGGTAACGTGAGCAGAAGTTGATAAAATACATTTATCAAGGGCAGGGAGGGCGAGACGACGCAGTCCCCACAGGCTAGTGGCAGCGGGGTGCCCTTCCCACTCATACTTGAAGGAGCAAAGAGGGGGAAGGGCCTTCAGATCGTGCAGAGGGACAGACGTACAGAATCAGCCTCAAGGAGCTGTGGCCTTCAGTAGAGCACACGCTCCACAGCAACTCGGAAGAGAGGAAGCCAAGAAAATAAATCCCCCAACCTCACTCCCCTCTCCCCTTTGATCTGGGAGTCCCTCCCATGGGCTCAACCAACCAGAAGCCACGCGGGGCAGTTAACTTGGTGGGTCAGCTTGCCGAAGCTGCGTGGAGTGCCCAGCTGGTTGGCCAATCATTATTCTGGGTGTTTCCGTGAGACAGTTTTCAGATGGGATTGGCCTTTAAATCAGGGCGCTCTGAAGAAAGCAGCTTGTTCTCCAGGACACGGTGGGGCTCATCTAATCCGGTGAAGGTGCAAGCAGCTCAACAGATTGACTTGCCGAAACCTAAGAGAGCTTTTCTCCACGAGAGGCCTTTGGGCCAGAACTGGAACATTTGGTCTTCGATTCGGGCCCAAACTGAACTACCGGCTCTTCCCGGGTCTCCTGAGCCTGCTAGCCTTCAGACTGGAACCGAACCACCAGACTTCCCGTGTCCGTAGCTTTTCTGTCCCACGTTGACAATTATGGACTTGTCAGCCATCACCACCACCACCCCAACTGCACGAGCTAATTCCTCATCATAAATCTCTTTCTTCTTTCACTGATTCTCAGTTACCAGTTCATCAGCACTTACTTTCCGAATCCTCGTGATTTGGGTCACTTTTCTTCACAATCCGCTTGACCTGATCATTTCCTTCTCCAGCCACCAAGGGAAACAGACACAAAAGGAAACTTAGATTCTCCAAGGAATCCCCAGTAAATCTGGGGGCCTTTCCCACCTACCCACGGGCGCCCACCGCGACGTCTGGTTTTGAGCCAGCCTGCCGGAGAGAGGAGGGCCGTTAGTACACCATGTACACTCTCCCGATCATATTTGTCTTGGCCAAAGGAGCAGACAGCTGGCCAAATTTGAACGCCCTCCAGGGTGGCAGAGGTCTCTCCCCCAGCCCAACAGCTGAAGGTACACACGCACAGAGCGATGACAGCATGCCTCACACTGTCGGCACCGTGAACGCCCCTGCCATCTGCCGGGCGAGAGAGACGCTGCTTATCTGTCCTGGGCACAGTCCAGTGGCAGCTGACAGCAAGGGAAAAGGGCGGTCAGGAGAGAGCAGGAGACACAGACGTAAGCTAAAGCATCTTCCTTCCTGCCCTCTTCGAGCCAATCGTCTAAACCTTCCCGCCTCCGTCGTTTCTAGGTTGCGTTTTGGTTTGCTAGGGCGGCCACAACACGGCACCACGCACTGGACGGTCGAACGGGCAAAAATGTAGCCTCTGACCATGTCGGAAGCTGCAAGTCCAAAATCAAGGTGTCAGCCAGGTTGATTCCTTCCAGGGGCCGAGAGGGACAGATCTGCCCCCGGCCCGTCTCCTGGACCTGCAAGTGGCAGTCTTCATGCTCGCGTGCTGTCCTCTCTACCCACATGCTCGACCCCAAACTTTGCCCTTTTTTATAAGGACACTGGCTATCCCGGATTAGGGTCCAGCCTTACAACCCCATTGTAACTAGTTACATCTGCAATGACCTCAATTCCAAATAAGGTCACATTTGGGGCGCCTGGGTAGGTCGGTTGGATAAGCATCTGACTTTGGCTCACGTCATGATCTTGTGGTTTGTGAGTTCAAGCCCCGCATCGGGCTCTGTGCTGACCGCCCGGAGCCTGGAGCCTGCTTCAGATTCTATGTCTCCCTCTCCCTCTGTCCTTCCCCTGCTCATGCTCTGTCTCTCAATAATAAATAAGTGTTAAAAAAATATTTAAAAAAATAATAAGGTCACATTCTAAGGTGCTGAGATAGATATGAAATTGGGGGGGTGTTATAGAATGAATGTGTTCCCCCCAAATTCATTGAAAGCCTAACGCCAGTGTGATGGTTCTAGAAGGTGGGGCCTCTGGGAGATGATAGGTCATGAAGGAGATGCCCCATGAATGGGGTTAGTGCCCTTATAAAGGAGACCCCAGAGAGAGAGAGAGAGAGCTGCCTTGACCCTTCTGTCCTGTGAGGCCATAGCAAGAAGGCAGCCATCCACGAACCAGGAAGCCGACCTTCACTGGACACTGACTCTGCCAGCACCTTGACCTTGGACTTTCCAGCTTCCAGAACTGTGGGATAAAAATGTCTGTGGCAGCCTGTTAATTCTGTTAGAGCAGCTGCAACAGACTAAGACAGCAGGAGGAGACACAATTACTTAACCTGAATCTCAGATTCCTCCTTATAAAATAGGATAAGGGGCGCCCGGGTGGCTCAGTCAGTTAAGCGTCCAGCTTCCGCTCAGGTCATGATCTCAGAAGTTTGTGAGTTCGAGCCCCGCGTCCGGCTCTGTGCTGACAGCTCAGAGCCTGGAGCCTGCTTTGGATTCTGTGTCTCCCTTTCTCTCTCTCTGCCCCTTCCCCACTCATTCTCTGCCTCTCTCTCCTTCGAAACTAAATAAACATGAAAAAAAATTTTTTTAATGTTTTTTAATTTATTTCTGAGAGAGAGAGAGAGAGACAGTGTGAGCAGGGGAGGGTCAGAGAGAGAGGGAGACACAGAGTCCAAAGACAAGCTCCAGGCTCTGAGCTGTCAGCACAGAGCCCGACGTGGGGCTTGAACCCACAAACTGTGAGATCATGACCTGAGCTAAAGTCAGACACTTAACTGAGCCACCCAGGAGCCCCAAAACTTTTTTAATAAATAAAAAATAAAATAAGATAAAGTCGGGGCACCTGGGTGGCTCAGTCGGTTAAGTGTCCAACTCTTGGTTTCGGCTGAGGCCATGATCTCACGGTTCATGAATTCGAGCAAAGACTTCAGGTGGAATCCAGCAGACAGGACGTGGGGAAGAGCCTGTGTTTATATCAAGGAAAGATGCTGGATGACACATCACACACGGTAATCAACCTCACTGAGGTATAAATTACCTGGGACACCAGGCCCCAAGCTGAAGCGTATGGTTCGATGAGTTTTGACTAAAGTCTCCTTCACGTAACCATCGACAACCTCAAGACTCGGAACATTACCGCCCCCCAGAAAGTTCCCTTGTGCCCGCTGGCACTCCACACCCCTGTTCCCGTCCCCAGAACACCCCTGATCCGTTTTCTGTCACCGTGGCTTAGACTCAACCGTTCAGTAATTTTATCAGGCTGGACAGATCCACACGATGTCGTCTTTGGTGTCCGATTGCTTTCACGCATCACAACACTTTGGAGACTCATCCCTATTGGTCTGTTTATCAGCACCTGTTCCTTTATATTGTGCTCTGTTTTATGGAACGACCCAGTCCGTCCACTCACCTGTTGATAGACATTTGGCCTGCTGCCGGGGGCTGGCTATTACCGAGAAGACTGCAATGAATATCCGCACAGAAGCCTCTGTGCAGACATGGGTTTCCATTTATCAAATGCCCAGGAGTGGAACTGCCGGGTCATGTGGTGAGTGTAAATTTAACTCCAGAAGAAGCTACTGGAACCATATTCCACCAGCACTGGGTCCATGCCTCCAGCCTCATCAGCACATGATAATGCCCATCTTTTTGATAACAGCCATTCTATCGGGAGTGTGTAGACTTATTTGGATAGGATCTTCATCAGCATTTCCCTAACGCTTCAAGGTGCCCTAGACAGATACACGCATGAATGAGCTCTAAAGGAATTAAGGGCTGCCTGGGAGTCAGAGAAGAGACAGCCAAGAACCGGGAGGTAGGCATGCAGGATGATACACCAAAACTCGTAAAGCTTAAGGGTGGGGGGTTCTTTTTTCTTTTTAATGTTTTATTTATTTCTGAGAGAGAGAGAGCATGAGCCGGGGAGGGGCAGAGAGAGAGGGAGACACAGGATCTGAAGCAGGCTCCAGGCTCTGAGCTGTCAGCACAGAGCCTGATGCAGGGGTCAGACCTATGAACCATGAGATCATGACCTGAGCCGAAGTCGGACGCTTAACCGACTGAGCCACCCAGGCACCCCAAGTGTGGGGGTTTCTACTGACCCTGTGGGGTGAGAGGTGAGGCCTCATGTCCCTGGTGAGCAGGTGGTTCGGCTCAGGTCACAATCTCACAGTTCATGAGTTTGAGCCCCACATCGGGCTCTGTGCTGACAGCTCGGAGCCTGGAGCCTGTTTCGGATTATGTGTCTCCCTCTCTCTCTGCCTCTCCCCTGCTCACACTGTCTCTCTCTCTCTCTCTCTCTCAGAAATAAATAAAAAACATCAAAAAAAAAAAAAGAAGAAAACCTGGATCTTGAAGAGATCCTTGCATCCCCATGTTAATTGCAGCATTATTCGTGACAGCCAAGAAATGGAAAGCTCCTAAGTGTCTGTCAACTGGTGAACAGATTTAAAAATACAGGGAAGTGGCCTGAAATCTACAACAGTAGTTATTAAGTCTTATTTTGGAAACTTTAGAGAAAAGCTACCCCAATTTAATATCATGTCCATAGGCTGCAGAGTTGAGTTCTGCACGTGATGCTGGAAATCCAGGTGAATGGGAAGTCCGGGCCTAAGATGTAAGACAGATTCGGAAGTCATGAGTATTTACGCGACGGTTCAGCCCCAAAAGGCTGGATGAGCTCCCCTGGCGAGCTTGTGGAGAGATAAGAGTAGAGGAAAGGCAGGCCGATGAGGAAGGACAGGAAAACAAAGCCACCAAGAACAGCCAAGGTGAGCAGGGACCCGAGAGCCGCCGGCTGGCTGGGTTCCAAGGCAGGAGAATTTCCAGTGCCAAGTGGTAACAGTGGTCAGGGAAGATAGCGCTGAAAATTTGAGCTAAGGGGAGGTCAGCAGTGACCTTGGGCAGCGCAACTGGAGAGGAAGGGCGGGCCGGGAGGCAAGGTTTGGGGTGAACGGAGAAGAGGAAGCAGAAGGGGCAGAGGGCAGGCACCTCTCAAAGCAAAGCACGTNGAGGAGGCGGATATATACATTTTTTTATTAAGGTATAATTTACCAATGGTCAAATTCACCCCTTATAATGCACAGTGTTAAAAGCTTTCACAAAGACACAGAGTCATGGAGGCATCATCAAAATTGAGATCTAGAACAGCTCCCTCACCCCTAACAGTTCCTTTCTGACCCTTTTGACTTACTGCCTTCTTGCACCCCCAGCCCCTGGCCNATCATGACCTAAGCGAAAGTCGGACGCTTAACCGACTAAGCCACCCAGGCGCCCCAGCCCCTGGCCATCATTGACCTGCTTTCTGTCCGTATAGTTTTGCCATCCCCGGGAGGTCCTGTAAATGGAAGTAGACACTGAGTGGCCATAATGCATTTGCGGTTCATCCCGCTGTGCCGTCCCTCCGTGTGTTACTCTTCGTCATTGCCGAAACACACCCCGTCGTATGTGAAGGCACCTTGAGCCGCGCGAGACAGCACAGAAGATCAGAACGACTTCTTATTCTCGGCACGATATTTACATGCAGGAGCGGGTGCGGGTCTCGCTTTGGGCTGCGTCGAAGACACGGTCGCAGACACTGCTCAGTGAAAGTTGTTCGTGTTAGAGGCGGCTCCAGGACACCCAGGAGGGGACGGGCCAGGGAGACAGGGAGGGCAGGCAGCCAGTGCAGAGGGCATTAGAAGCAAGCCATCTCGGTGGGGAACAGGAAGTCAGTCCCGCTGGGGGATGTCCGGGAGGTAGCGGAGATGACAGACCCCAGCACTGCCCGCTGCGGGGTGAGAGGGCCGGGGCATCTCTCTCTCATCTCCTACCGGCCGCTGGTTGACGGCCACGCGTAGACGGCATTCTTTCCCTGGCATTTCTGGGCTGACTCTGTGGATCACAATCTGCACCTCGAAGGCCAGAGGATAAAAAGCAGGCGCTGTGACCGTTGCAAGGGGGACCAGGACGTGATGACTGAGACCAAGGCGCAGAAGGGCAGGCAATGCCAGCGCCTACGACCCAGACGATGAACAGGCAAGATCTGGAACCACCTGCTCCCAATTTTCGTCTCTTTCTCGAGCTGTAAACATCCAATATTTTTATAGCTACTCAAGATGTTTTGCATGAAGACCTTTTAAATCATCTCTCTGTCCTCTAATCGGGCTTGTCACTCACAGCTAATAATGCTATATTTATCCTCTCTCCATATAGGGTCTCAGGGTCTATTTTTGGATTTGCGACTCAGGCGCGCGAACCCCAAGTGTGCGTGTTTGGGTCGCAATTTATCTGTCTCTGTGGGGAGACAGTTTTCCTTTTTTTCCGCCTGCCTTGGCGTGCCTGCCTCTGACTCTCATCTGCCAGCTTTCTCGTTTGTACGAATTTTCATAAATAGTTTCCATGCACCTCATATTTCCCCAAATATTCACAAATACATTATTTTACTTAATCTGCATTGTAACAGTAGGAGGTCAGAAGGGACTTCCTGTGGCTTAAACATTTTTCAGAGGAAGAAAATGAGGCTTATTAAAAATCACTTAAGGGGGCGCCTGGGTGGCTCAGTCGGCTGAACGTCCGACTTCGGCGCAGGTCACAATCTCACAGTTCGTGGGTTCGAGCCCCACATCGGGCTCTGTGCTGACAGCTCAGAGCCTGGAGCCTGTTTCAGATTCTGGGTCTCCCTCTCTCTCTGACCCTCCCCTGCTCACACTCTGTCTCTCTCTCTCTCTCTCTCAGAAATAAAAACATTTTTAAAAAATCACTTAAGGGGGCACCCAGGTGGCTCAGTCAGTGAAGCATTTGACTTCGGCTCAGGTCATGATCTCACAGGTTGTGGGTTCAAGTCCCACGTTGGGCTCCATGCTGACAGCTCAGAGCCTGGAGCCTGCTTTGGATTCTGTGTCTCCCCTTCCCCTGCTCATGCTCTGTCTCTCAATAATAAATACATAAAAATGTAAAAAAAAAAATTTTTAAACACTTAAGTTTCCACTATACCATTTAGGAAGCTTCTGGCTATGAGTAACTAAACTGTCAAACTGAATTGAACATAAAATAGAATATTGGCTGCTATAAACTGAATTATTACCCCCTAAAATTCGCATGCTAAAGCCCTAACCCCTGATGTGACTGTATTCAGAGAACATTCTTTGAGGAGGCAGTAAAGGTTAAATTAGATCCTAACAGTGGGGCCCTAATCCAATAAGATGGGTGTCCTTATAAGAAAAGGAAGAGGGGCATCTGGGGGGCTCAGTGGGTTAAGCATCAGACTCTTGGTTGCAGCTCATGTCATGAGCTCATGGTTCATGAGTTCAAGCCCCGCTTCAGGCTCCACGTTGATAGCACAAAATCTGCTTAGGATTCTCTCTCTCCCTCTCTCTCCCCCTCCCCTGGTCTCTCTCTCTCTCTCTCTCTCTCTCTCTCTCTCAAAATAAGTAAATAAGCTTTAAAATTAAAAAAAAAAAAAAGAAGAAGAAGGGTGCCTGGGTGGCTCAGTTGGTTAAGCATCATACTTCAGCTCAGGTCATGATCTCTCTGTTCATGAGTTTCAGCCCCGCATCAGGCTCTGTGCTGACAGCTCAGAGCCTGGAGCCTCCTTCAGATTCTGTGTCACCCTCTGTCACTACCCCTCCCCTACTCATGCTCTGTCTCTCTCTCAAAAAATAAACATTTTAAAAATTTTAAAAAAAAAGGAAGAGAGAGATCTCTGTCTCTGTGTGTGTGCACCAAGGAAAGCCCATAGTGAGGGCAGAGTGAGAATATGGTCGTCTGTAAGCCAGGAAGGCAGCTCTGGAGAAAAGAAAGAGAGAGAGAAAGAAACAGAATCTCCTGGAATTTTGATCTTGGACTTCTAGCCTCCAGTAATATAAGAAATAAATTCCATGAGGCGCCCGGCTGGCTCAGTCGGAAGAGCATGTGACTCTCAACCTCAGAGTCATAAGTTTGAGCCCCATGTTGGGTGTAGAGATTACTTAAAAAAAAAAAAAGAAAGAAAGAAAGAATTTAAAAAGAAACAAGTTTCTTATTGTTGCAATCACCCGGTCAAGGGTATTTGGTTAGGGGCGCTTGGGTGGCTCAGTTGGTTGAACATCCGACCTCAGCTCACGTCATGATCTCATGGAGTGTGGGTTCAAGCCCTGCGGTGGGCTCTGTGCTGACAGCCAGCTCGGAGCCTGGAGCCTGTTTCAGATTCTGTGTCTCCCTCTCTCTCTGACCCTCCCCTGCTCATGCTGTCTCTCTCTCTCTCTCTCTCTCAAAAATAAATAAAACATTAAAAAAGAATTTTATAAAGGGTACTTGGTTACAGTAGCCCAAGACGATATAATAAATATAACAAACGAAAAGTGGGCGGGTATCCGAGAGAGAGAGAGAGAGAGAGAGAGAGAGGAGAGGGAGAGAGAGAGAAAGAGAGAGAGAGAGAGAGAGGTGATGGGCGGGTTTCTGAGAGGGCAGTGATGGGCCAACTCAGCAATTTCAACAACGGCTTCGCTTCTTCCCTTCTGTCTGCTCTGCCCTCCACAGTGTGAGCTCCAGAGATGGTTGTCCATCCTCAGGGTCACAAAACGGCTGCCGACCGCCCCACAGCCTAATGCCTCCTGTCCGCAACCAAGCAGGGCATAGAACGGGTCTATCCCTCAGATAGATAATCACTCGGATTGGCCTCGCCTATAACACATGACCACGTCTGAGCCCACGACTGGAGGGAGGCAGATGGGGGACCCTGAGGGACACGAAGCCACATGTCCCATCCAGAATCTGAGAGGGAAACCAACTTTCCCCAGAAATAGACAGAACCCCAAGCAAAAAGCTGCGGGAAAGGAAAGATAGTCGAAGGATGCGTGGAAGGCGTGTGTGCTGATTTCCCTGGGCCGCCAGAGCAAAGCGCTGTAGACTGGATGATGTGAAGAGCAGAATTTGTTCTCTCATATGTTTGGAGGCTGGACGGTCAAGATCAAGGTGTTGGCAGGTTCGGTTTCCCCAGAGGCCCTTGCCGTTGGCTTGCAGACGGGCTCCTTCCCGCTAGGTCCTTACACAGCCTCTCAGTGCATCCGCACCTCTGCTGTTCTTCTGCGTCCAACCCTCTTCTGACGAGGACACGTCACACTGAATGAGCGCCTGCTGCAAAACAGCCTCATTTTACCTTCATTACCTTTGAAAGGCCCTGTCCCCCAAAACAACCAGGTCCTGACGTCCTGGAGGTTAGGCCTTCGATATACGAATTCAGGAGGATCACGATTCAGCTGAGAACACCATGATATAGGTTTTTTAACTTTGTTTTGTTGGGGTTTTATTTGTTTATTTAATTATTGTTGAGAGAGAGCACGAGTGAGCAAGGGGCAGAGAGAAGGAGGGAGGGAGAGAGAGAGAGAGTGTAGAGCCTGATGCAGGGCTCAAACTCGCGAACCGTGAGATGGTCACCTGAGCTGAGGTCGGACGCTCAACCAACTGAGCCACCCAGGCGCCCCCATGATTTCATTTATCAAGCCAGCCTTGAAGAAACATTTGCTGGAGGAACTGAAAACTGATCTGTAACCTTCGAGATAATCCCAATGGTGTGTGTGTGTGTGTGTGTGTGTGTGTGTGTAGCTATATAATTCAAACAGTATTGGGTACCTGGGTGGCTCAGTCGGGTAAGCATCCAGATTCTTGCTTTTGGCTCAGGTCATGATCTCAGGGTCATGGGATTGAATTTCACATTGGGCTCCACGCCAANCATGATTTCATTTATCAAGCCAGCCTTGAAGAAACATTTGCTGGAGGAACTGAAAACTGATCTGTAACCTTCGAGATAATCCCAATGGTGTGTGTGTGTGTGTGTGTGTGTGTGTGTGTAGCTATATAATTCAAACAGTATTGGGTACCTGGGTGGCTCAGTCGGGTAAGCATCCAGATTCTTGCTTTTGGCTCAGGTCATGATCTCAGGGTCATGGGATTGAATTTCGCATTGGGCTCCACGCCAAGCCTGGAGCCTGCTTAAGATTCTCTCTCTCCCTCTCCCTCTGCCCCTCCCTGGCCATCAATCAATCAGTCAATCAATCAATACAATTCAAACAGTACCCAAAAAGTCTCAAAAGGAAAGGGAAAATCTTGCCTCACCTCTAATTCTCTTGTTACGGATAATGCATTTATTAGGAGCCCGGGATAGGCTGCTGTAGCATCGAGGTCCCACCATAGATTAGCCCTAATGAAAATAGTGTTTCTCTCTCTTCTGCGATCTCCCCAGAGACGGAAGTCCTTGCCCATGGGTAGCTCTGCTCAATGTCCCACCCGGATTTCTTAGCCAGGCATTTCTGCTCTTCGATTTCTTTTTGGTTTCTTAAATTTTTTTTAATGTTTATTTATTTTTGAGAGAGACAGAGACAGAGCACAAGCAGGGGAGGGGCAGAGAGAGGGGGAGACACAGAATCCGAAGCAGGTTCCAGGCTCTGAGCTGTCAGCACAGAGGCCAACGCAGGGCTCGAACCCATGAACCGCGAGATCATGACTTGAGCTGAAGTCAGATGCTTAACCGACTGAGCCCCCCAGGGGCCCCTCTTCAATTTCTTAACACATGTGATGTTGAAATTTCATGGTGACCTGCCACTGAGGAAACAATGAGGAAAACAGAGGTGAAAGCCCTTGGCATCTGGCAAACATCCAATGCAATTCAATGTCCTTCCTTTGCCGCTGTACATATACCTCGAGTCCCCTCTGCTTATTCAAGCCTGGTGCCTTGTCTTAAATGGAATCCTCTGGAAGCAGAGCCTGAGACAAGGATTCAAGGTCAAGTTGTTCTTTTGAGAGATGGACCCAGGACGCATCAGTGGGGACGTGAAACGGGGAAAGGAAAGGCAGCAGACACAGGTTAATGACCAAGTTCCCATCCGCTGCTGATCCCACTGGGAAACTTTGGGAGACGGCAAAGGCCCTGCACCTCAGAGTTACTGCACCAGCCGGGTGAGGGAGCCGGGGTAGTTATCCGCCGGGAGTCACTGGCTGAGGGGGGTGGGGCTGACTCACACACATCTAGCTATTCCCCTTGGTGATTGGCCTGAGTTCCCGCAGCCCCTGAAAGCCCTGAGGCTGAGTCAAAGTTGCAGATGGTAAAAAGCTCCCTGATGTGTATGAGAAAGTTGAAAACCAGGAGGCTCCGGGCTGTCCACCTGCTATGTCAGTCCTCCATAAATATTCGTTGACTGAGGGGTTAATCCTATGGCATTTCTCTACTCCTTGTAAGAGCGCAGAGCCGCAGCGATGTAAGAAACAGCACGGCCACAGATTTTGGTCAACCGAGGTGGGTAAATGCACAATCAATCTTACATTGGGCAGTTGAGAAATTAGGCGCTTTGCGGCTTGCAATGGAAGTACATGACCTGGGGGGCATGTGTGTGTGTGTGTGTGTGCGCGCGCGCGCGTGTGTTTCACGCCGTTTTATCCCATGCATAGATTGGCAGCCCCCCCATTACAATCAGGATACAGAACTTTCCATCCCCACGAGAGAACCCCCTCGTGCTAACCCTTTGTGATCACAAACTCCCCTCCCTTGGCAACTGCTACTCTGTTCTCCATCTCTATAATTTTGTCACCTCGAGACTGTTATATAAATGGAATCACACCACACGTGGCCTTTTGAGATGGGCTTTTTTCACTCCGCAGAATGACTTGAGTTCCAGCCAAGTCCCTGTGAGGGTCCATAGTTGGTTCTTTTCTACGGTCGAATCAGATTCCCCCTGGAGGAGGGGGGCTTTTGAATCCTCCATCTGTACCCTCACATCGACCATCCGCCCTTTACGGGACTGCCTGNTTGGATCTGTGTCTCCCTCTCTCTCTGACCCTCCCCTGCTCACGCTGCCTCTCTCTCTCTCTCTCAGAAATAAAACATTAAAAAATTTTTTTTTTAAAAAATGGGTAGCCTACAGCTCCGGAGTTTCTGATGGGGGAGGGGTCGTATCCCTTAGACATGCTGGGGGCTGAGAAGGTGGGACAAAACCCACTGCTCGTTTTTTGTTTTGTTTTATTTTTAAAATTTTTTAACGTTTATTTATTTTGAGAGAGAGAGCATGCGTGGGCCAGAGCAGGAGGGGCAGAGAGATAGAGGGAGAGAGAGAATCCCAAGCAGGCTCCGCACCGTCAGCACAGAGCCCGATGCGGGCTTCAAACTCACAAACCGTGAGATCATGACCTGAGCCAAGATCAAGAGTCTGATGCTTAACCGACTGAGCCACCCAGGCGCCCCCTTTCTGCTGGTTTTAATGGCCTCCCCTTCACCCCGTTGCTGAGGGAGGGATTCCTGCCCTTTGTAGTCTCAGGAGGAGGTGGCCCTGGGTTCCCGTAGGAGGGTGTGAACCGCTGGGGTGACTGGCCCTGGACTGTTTGATGCAGACTGTTTGTTTGCAGACGCTCCCAGGCCTTCTGCAAGGGAGTCGANTGTAGGCGTCTGGTGTTTTCTTCCCTGATTCTGGTGCCCCGTGAAGCGAGATTGTCTCAGAGAGAATTCTAACCTCACTGCCCTGGAAACCAGGTTTCCCTCTCGCTGGGGAAAGGGGACCTGACCTGAGGATTTCCTAAGGCAAGAAGGCACCTGGCTGGGGGGGGGTGACCCCAGGTACCTGATCAACAGGCAGCAAATCCTAAGGAATTTCCTGGGAGAAGCT
>NW_027527545.1:866739-868275 GCF_008692635.1 Crocuta crocuta | reverse complement strand
GGCGGGGTGGGGGCTGGTTGCTAGGGCAGCCAGCCTTGAGATCAAAGTCCCAGCCTCCAACCTGCGCAGAAGGAAGAGGCTGGAAATTGAGTTCCATCATCAACAGCTAATGAGTGATTCAATCATGCCTGTGTCACGGGGCTTCCATGCAAAAGAAGGATTTCAAGAGCTTCCGGGCTGGTGAACCAGACTCCAGGGAGACAGAAGCTCTTTTATTTGGGATCTCACCCTACGTATCTCTCTTCACCTGGCTGTTGATTCACACCCTTTAATATTCTTTGCAATAACCAGTAATCTAGTGAGTAGTTTCCTGAGCGCGGAGAGACACTCTGGCAAATTTTCGAAGGAGAGGGTCATAGGAACCCCTGATTTATACTCAGTCGGTCAGAAGCACGGGTGCCAACCTGAGGTGGTGATGGGTATCTGGGGTGGGGCAATCTTAACCTGCGAAATCTAACTCCGTCTCCAGGTAGATAGTGTCAGAATTGCATTTAATCGAGAACACCCAACGGGCATCATGGAATTGCTGCGGGGGGGAGGGGGGAACCCACGCTTTGATGTTGGTCGTGGAATCATCCAGACCAGTGTTCCTTTGGAGAGCCCTTCTCTACCTCCTCATTTTATAAGATTTTTTTTTAAGTTTATATATTTATTTTGAGAGAGAGAGAGAATCCCAAGCAGGCTCCGCGCCATCAGCGTGAAGCCCAACAGGGGCTGGAAACCACAGACGGAGAGATCTTGACCTGAGCAGAAACCAAGAGTGGGACTGAGCCCCCCAGGCACCCCCCCCACCTCCTCATTTTAACCCAAGCCCCGGGTCCTACTCCCTAAAACATCCCCACCAGAGCAACTATCACCATTTGCAATTACGCACCACTTCTGTCCTCCTTGAAGATGAGCATCATGAGTCAGAAAGCATGTGGCCTTTGTTCATCGCTGTGTCCCCGGCAGAACCCGCCAAGAACTAATAATACGCATCCGTAGAACAAATGAACTCACCAACTCAGCGCACGCTCACTGACTTGCTGTGGTTTCTGATTTGATGACATCATTAAGAGAGAGAGCAACCAACCACTCCGGCTTGCCCCGCACTAAAGGAGTCCCTGGCACCCTGAGCTGGCCGCGCTGACACCACGAAAGTCTGCGGCAAGCTCGTGCGCTCATAAGGGGCTGAACCACAAGAGAATAACTCACCTGAGCCTTGTTCCCAACTCAGAAGAGGTGCTCCCCAAGAGGCTCCCCCACGGCTTTTCCCAGAGTGATCCCCATGCAGCCACAGAAACTTCCTTGGGGATTTGGCTTTTCACACTCTCGACAAGTGCCATCCCTCCGTCCTGTTGGGTGGAAGTCTTGTGGGTCTAAATCCGAGCTTGGGGGCGCGTCCCTGCAGAGAGCCGGGGCCATCGCTGATCAGGGACGGCTCTGCCTCCCTTCGAGCCTCATACCTCCCAGTGAGAGTCCCAGACGAACCCAGCCCTTACCAAAGCTCAGTTTCCCCTGAGCTGGGACGCGGGCAGCATCCACAGCAGTGACTGC
>NW_027527545.1:859251-866326 GCF_008692635.1 Crocuta crocuta | reverse complement strand
CCCCCCCCCGCTCTGGCTTCTGCCTTTTCCCGCAAGGGGACATCCTTGGAATGGGCTTCACATCTTGTAGGACCAGCGGCGTTCCCAAGAATGCTTCCATTCCTGGCCCCGTTTCTGCATCAGGAGGCGCCTCCCCCTGTTGCCATGGCACGGTGTCATCTCGTCCCCGAGCCGTGTGGCCTGGGCCCTCAGTGTCCCGAAGTCTCAGGAAAATAGCTTTCTCTTCACGCCCACGTAGCCTCGGAACCTGTTCAAGGATCCTTCTGGGACCAGGGCGCACGCCACCCCCTCCTTTTTCTCCCCGCGTCCCAGATGCGTGAGGGCCAACAGCCTGTCCCCCCCTCCCATGAAAATCGGAAGCCTGAGTAGCAGAGTGACCAGCACGGGGCACTCAGGGCCCCTCGTGCAGGAGGCGCAGATGGTAGGAAAACCAGACCGTTGTCCCAGCTCAACTTTGCTAAACTCTGAGGATGGCAGACCTCTACTTTGTGAGCTTCCCTTTTGTATGCGGATCAGTTCTCTTTCTTTCCTTTTGTGCTTTCCCTCCATTTCCTCCTGAAGCGAAGCTTCCCTTCACCATGGTCACCCGGAGAGCAGAGGGACCCGCACTCAGAGTTGGATTCCGGTGTTGAAACTGATCAAGGCAGGGCACCTGCGTGGCTCAGTCGATTAAGCATCCAACTTTGGCTCAGGTCACAATCACACGCACGGTTCGTGGGTTCGAGCCCCGCGTCGGGCTCTGTGCTGACAGCTAGCTCAGAGCCAGAAGCCTGTTTCGGATTCTGTGTCTCCCTCTCTCTCTGACCCTCCCCTGCTCACGCTCTCTCTCACCCTCACTCTCAAAAACAAACAAACAAGGGGCGCCTGGGTGGCTTAGTCGGTTAAGCATCCGACTTTCGCTTAGGTCATGATCTCGAGGTTCGTGGGTTCAAGGCCCGCGTCAGGCTCTGTGCTGACTGCCAGCTCAGAGCCTGGAGCCTGTTTCGGTCTGTGACTCCCTCTCTCTCTGACCCTCCCCTGCTCACGCTGTCTCTCTGTCTCCTAGAAATAAATAAAACATTAAAAAATTTTTAAAAACAAACATTTAAAAAATAACTGAAAAAAAAAGAAAAAGAAACTGATCAAGGCGTGGCACCCACATTCTCAGGGGGGATGAGAAAAAAGCGCTTATGACTCATATAACTGTGGTCTCCAGGGAGAGCAGGGGCGGCCTCTCATCAGCTTTGAAATGGTTTGAGAGCAAAGAAAGATGCCTGACTTTTATCAAAAGGACAAGAGATAACAGATGCTGAGCCCTTGGAAGAAAGACGACCCTGGGGCACCGCTGTGGGGAATGTAAGCTGGGAAAGCCAGTATGGAAAACAGACCGGATGGAGAGTCCTCAGAATATTAAACCTATCACTCTGGGGCGCCTGCGTGGCTCAGCTGCCTAAGCATCTGGGTTTCGGCTCAGGGCATGATCTCACAGTCTGTGAGTTCGAGCCCCGCATCGAGCTCTGCACTGACCATGCAGAGCCTGCTTGGGAGTCTCTCTGTCCCTCTCTCTCTGCCCCTCCCCTGCTCTCTCTCTCTCTCTCTCTCTCTCTCTCTGTCCCTCTCAAAAATAAATAAATAAACTAGAACTAACATATGATCCAGCAATTGTACTTCTTGGGTCTATATCCATGGGAAGTGAAATCAGTGTCTCAAAGACCTGTCTGTACCCCCATGTCCACTGCAGCATTATTCACAATAGCCAGGACTTGAAAACAACCCAAGTGCCCATCTGCAGACGAGTTTTTTGATGAATGCCCGCCTAGATTAGTACGTCCACGCAAACTTGGTCCTTAAAAAGCTCCATGTATGGGGCGCCAGGGTGGCTCAGTCAGTTAGGCCTCCGACTTCAACCTAGGTCATGATCTTTCCATTCCTGAGTTCCAGCCCCACATCGGGCTCTGTGCTGACAGCTCAGAGCCTGGAGCCTGCTTCGGATTCAGTGTCTCTCTCTCTCTCTGCCCCTCCTCCACTTAGAGTCTGTTTCTCTCTCTCAAAAAATAAACATTAAAAAAAAATTTAAGTTACCTCTCAAAACAAAAACACTTTCTCTATTTTTGTTATTTGTTATCATATAGTAAAGCATAAAATTTGTGTTGAATTTCAGCACCAACAGCAAACATAATAAAAATTCCCTCTGGGGTTTATTTCTTCCAACATAGAACCTCAGTTATAAAATGTGACCTTTATTGGCATGTTTAGGCTAAAGATTTCCAGTGTATGCTCTTGAGCGGGCTGCAAAAATGCAGATCCCTTCTTTGGTTCTTAAGGAAGACTGCCACACTTCAGCTTCAGGCTTGGCTGGATCCAGGTGCTTAAACTGTATTAGGACCCTGCCTCTTTCCATTCTCCACCCGGCTTTCCTTTGGCTGTCTCTATTGGCTGTCAGGCTTCTCTGCTGCAGGCAGTTGCATTTTCTACACTTTACGACTATAACAAAAGTCCTGAGATTAAGTCTCATTGGCCTGTCTTGGTCACATGCCCAACTCTAAAGTTGGCCCTCCTTGGATGCGCCTGGCTGGCTCAGTTAGGTAGAGCATGTGACTCTTGATCTCAGGGTCATAAGTTCAAGCCCCATGTTGGACGTAGAGATTCCCCCCAAAAAATAATAAAGTTGCCCCTTCTCAAACCATTTGGATGAGAATGAGATTTTCCTTCCCCCAAGAAAAATCAGAAGAAAGAAGCTGACGGAATGGGTGTTGTATATGCACATCCAACAGATATCCACCATGCCCGTGATGCCTGAGTCAGTAAGACTTACTAAAACATAGTGTTGATAACATTTTTTAAATTGTTTATGTATTTATTTTGAGAAAGGAGAGAGCAAGAGACAGAGCATGGGGAGGGGGGCAGAAAGAAGGGAAGAGAGAGAGAATCCCAAGCTGAGAGTGTGGAGCCCAATGTGGGACCCAATCCCACAAACCGGGAGATCATGACCTGAGCGGAAGCCAAGAGCCGGACCCTTAACTGACTGAGCCGCCCAGGGGTCCCAATAGTGTTGATAAATTACAAATTGAAAGCCCTATAGTTTGTCAGGACTCTGCTTTGGCCTTCCGCCTAGAAGTCTGGCTTCCCCAGCACTGCACACACATGTATACCAGTAGAAGGAGTTCCCATAATTTCCTTTTTTTAAAAAAAATTTTTAATGTTTTATTTATTTTTGAGAGAGAAAGAAAGAGCATGATCAGGGGAGGGTCAGAGAGAGAGGGAGACACGGAATCCAAAGACAGGCTCCAGGCTCTGAGCTGTCAGCACAGAGCCCGATGCGGGTCTTGAACCCACGAACTGTAAGATCATGACCTGAACCGAAGTCGGATGCTTAACCAACTGAGCCACCCAGGCACCTCCCCATAATTTCTTGAAGGAACGTTCTGTCTGTGTTATTTTGAGTTGGCCAAGGTTTTCAAACGCTATTCCTTTTGCTGAGCCCACGATAAACCACTGGGGGGTTAGTCGTCATTGTCGATTTAATTTGTTGTGGGGCGTTTGGCAAATCCTACAGGGCTTAATAACACTCATTTGCATCAGCAGTATTTTGGGGTCTATAATTTTTTTAAATGTTTTGCTTATTTCTGAGAGAGAGAGAGAGAGACAGAGTGTGAGCAGGGGAGGGGCAGAGAGAGAGGGAGACACAGAATCTGAAGCAGGCTCCAGGCTCTGAGCTGTCAGCACAAAGCCCGACCCGGGGCTCGAACCCACGAACCACAAGATCATGACCTGAGCTGAAGTCATACGCTTAACCGACTGAGCCACCCAGGCGCCCCGGGGTCTATAATTTTTCAATAAGTAGCCTTGAAGTCATGTATGCGTAGGAATCGTCTATACTTGTATTGCTACAGCAGATGTGCCCCCGCTTCCCCATCTTTCAGAATGACAGTCCATTTCTACCACCGATTGTTTGCCACTGGAAAGTGGGAACGGGTGGCGTCTTCATCCCCCCCCAATTGTGTCGGGGACAAAAAAAAAGAACAACAACACACATTAGGGCCAATGGATTAGTGACTTTGAGCGTGCGCATTTCCATTTGCTGGAAAGTTTGGGGGGCGAGCAGTGGAATATGTAGTTGAAAAACTTGTCTTAAACTGTGGAAGGCCTAGAAGTTGACAGGGGCGGGAAGACTCCTGTAAAGGACCATGTAATAAATCATTCTGGGTGGGGGTTTTTTGTGTGTGTTTGTTTGGGTTTTTTTTTTCTGTTTTTTTTTTTGTTTTTTTTTTTGAGACTATCCAGTGGACGTCACAGCTCTGGCCACGTAGCCCAAAGATGGCCACAGACCATACTTCCATGAGTGGGCGTGGCCAATAAAACTTTATGTGTGCCCATCAATCTTTCATGACAAACAGGCAGCCAGCAAACCCGCCCTGGTCCGCCAACCCCTGGTCAAGGAGTTTGGACCTCTTTCTGTTGAACCCTGGGGGATGCTGTGAGTGTGAATTTTGGTTCCCCATGTAGATACCTAAGAAAATATGTAATTTTCTCTTTTGTGTAACAATCTCACTGCTAGTTCAAACCCTCGCTCTGTGGGCTGGTGGGAACTTCATCCCAGCTGATTTGGGGACCTCTCATCAAAGATCTAGGAGGACCAGGGGCGCCTGGGTGGCTCAGTCGGTTAAGCATCTCACTCCAGCTCGAGTCATGGTCTCACAGTTTGTGAGTTCGAGCCCTGCGTCAGGCTCTGTGCTGACAGCTCAGAGCCTAGAGCCTGTTTCAGATCCTGTGTCTCCCTCTCTCTCTGCCCCTCTCCCACTTGCACTCTGTCTCCCTCCCTCTCTCTCTCTCTCTCTCTCTCTCTCATAAATAAACATTAAAACAATCTTTTTAATAAAAAAAAGATCCAGGAGGATCAAGTAGAGAAAACAGAAGAAAAGCAAAACTTAGAGATAAAAACTGCAAACTTTGGAAAATCTATGAAAAATATTAAGTCCACAGATCCAAGAAGCATCACACACCCCAAGTGGGATAAATACAAATAAACGTACGCCTGGACGGGCCTTGGTGAAACTGTAAACACCAAAGCCAGAGAGAAAGTACATGTCACCGACAAAGGAACATCAGCATCAGTGAGCACACTTTCCAGAAGCAGTGACGAAAGGCAGAGAGCGCTGAAATGTAATCATCACAGCGTCGGAGCAAAGGCCATGCCTCCCAAAGACCCTTGGCAGCTTTGGCACCATGAGAGCTGAGAAGTCCATCCCTGAGGATCGCGGGGCCCCGGCACCCAGAACGGGGCCCCCGCGGAAGGCGCTAGAAAAGGTGGCAAGGTGGCCGCCGCTGGGACTTCAACAGCAGCAAACCTGTTGTCAGTAAGACTTATAACACATAGTGTTTACACATCTGTTTAAGTGTATCTATTCTGAGGAAGAGAGAGACAGAGCGTACTAGTTAGGGGAGGGGCAGAGAGAGAGAGAGGGAGAGAGAGAGAATCCCAAGTAGCCGCAGAGCCCGAATGGGGCTCGATCTCACGAAATGTGAGATGGTGACCGGAGCCAAGATCAAGAGTTGGACACTTAACCGACTGAGCCACCCGGGTGCCCCTAAACTTTAAATATTTTTAAGTAGGCTCCACAACCAGCATGGAGCCCAACATGAGGCTCGAACTCACTACCCTGAGATCAAGACCTGAGCTGAGATCAAGAGTCAGACACTCGACCGACTGAGCCACCCAGGTCCCCCTAAACTCTAGGTTTGGTTTTGGTTTTTGTTTAAGTTTATTTGTTTTTTGAGAGAGACAGAGCACGAGCAGGGGAGGGGCAGAGAGGGAAACAGAATTGGAAGCAGGCTCCAAGCTCTGAGCTGTCAGCACAGAGCCTGATGCAGAGCTTGAACTCATGAACCGTGAGATCATGACCTGAGCCGGACTCGGATGCTTAACCAACTGAGTCACCCAGGCGCCCCTTAACTCTAAGTTTTTTTAAACAAACCTTGGCTCAGGTTAAGAACTAAATGGGGGCGCCTGGGTGGCTCAGTTGATTAATCATCTGACTTCGGCTCAGGTCATGATCTCACAATTCGTGGGTTCAAGCCCCATGTTGGGCTCTGTGCTGACAGCTCAGAGCCCGGAGCCTGCTTCAAACTCTGTCTCCCTCTCTTTCTACCCCTCCCCTGCTCCCATGCCATCTCTCTCTCTCTCTCAAAAACAAATCAACGTTAAAAATATATATATAGGGGCGCCTGGGTGGCTCAGTTGGTTAGGCGCCTGACTTCGGCTCGGGTCATGATCTCGCAGTTCGTGGGTTTGAGCCCTGCATCGGGCTCTGTGCTGACAACTAGCTCACCTGGAGCTGNTATTTTGGGGCACCTGGATGGCTCAGTCAGTAAAGCGTCCAACTTGGGCTCAGGTCATGATCTCACGGTTCATGAGTTCAAGCCCCACGTCGGGCTCTGTGCTGACAGCTCAGAGCCTGCAGCCTGCTTCGAATTCTGTGTCTCTCTCTCTTTGCTCCTCCCCAGTTGGTTCTTTCTCTCTCAAAGAAACAAATTTTTTAAAAAAAGAAGTAAATTTATTTCCCTGAGATATACTCTTACTCCCTGCTTGTAAGTAATGGGTTATTGAGCATGGAAACAAATATGGGAGCAAAGAGACCCAGGAAACAATGGCTCCAATAAGAAACAGGTTTCGGGGCGCCTGGGTGGCTTAGTCGGTTAAGCGTCCGACTTTCGCTTGGGTCATGATCTCGCGGTTCGTGGGTTCGAGCCCTGCGTCGGGCTCTGTGCTGACTGCCAGCTCAGAGCCTGGATCCTGTTTCGGTCTGTGACTCCCTCTCTCTCTGACCCTCCCCTGCTCACGCTGTCTCTCTCTCTCTCTCCTAGAAATAAATTTTAAAAAAACATCAAAAAAAAAAAAAAGAAACAAGTTTCATTCGCTCTCACCTCGGAACGCAGCCGTGGGCAGGGGGTCTGAGCAGGCAAATGGTTTCATTGTACAAGGTCATGTAGGGGCCTGTTCCTTCTGTCCCATAGCTCTGCCCCCTCTAGGAGTGTGTCTTCATCCACATGCCCAACCCGACCTAGCACCATGTCTTTATTCCAGCCATCATGGTGG
>NW_027527545.1:820998-859221 GCF_008692635.1 Crocuta crocuta | reverse complement strand
GGAGAAAAAGTGGAGGGCAAGAATTTCCTCTTAAGGAAGGAACACAGAAGTTCATGTATTGTTTCCAGTATATTCTACTGCTGGACCTCGGTTGCACGGCCTTATATAGCTGCAAGAAGCTGGACCACAGTGTCCCGGGGCAAAACTCAAGGGAGTTCAATTACCAAAAGTATGAAGGGGGGAGGGATTCCCCGGGCGGATGACAATGCCTGACACGGAGCGCAGGGGTGAGGAAGGGCGCGACTCACAATCATTTGCATGAATAGTAAAATCACAGCAGCTGACGTTTACATGTGATAGCCAGGTGCTATTCTCAGCATGTGACTTACAATAACCCATTCAATCCTATTATTATTATAGTTACTTTTTTTAAATTTATAATCCTACCATGTTTTAATTTATTTTGAGATAGAGAGATTGGAGAGAGAGAGCCAGGTGGAACGCTTGAGCAGGGGAGGGGTAGAGAGAGAGGGAGAGACAGAGACTCTCAAGCACCTGTTCATTGTGGAGCCCAACTCGAGGCTCAATCTCACAAACCATGAGATCATGACCTGAGCTGAAATCAAGAGTCAGATGCTTAACTGACTGAGCCACCCAGACACTCAAGAGTTACTGTTTTTATAAAAATTTTTTAAAATTCTTTTTTTATTAAAAAAATTTTTTTAAATTCTTTTTTTATTAAAAAAATTTTTTAGGGGCGCCCGGGTGGCTTAGCTGGTTAAGCGTNTGCTCATGCTGTCTCTCTCTCCTAGAAATAAATAAAACATTAAAAAAAAATTTTTAATGTTTATTTTTGAGAGACAGCATTGTGGGGGAGGGGCAGAGAGAGAGGCAGACACCGAATCCGAAGCAGGCTCCAGGCTCTGAGCTGTCAGCACAGATCCTGACGCAGGGCTTGAACCCATGAACCGAGAGATCATGACCGGAGCTGAAGTTGGACACTTAGCTGACTAAGCCACCCAGGTGTCCCTGAAATTCCTTTTTAAAAAAGTTTACTTATTTTGAGTGAGAGAGAGAAAGAGGGCATGCATGAATGGGGGAGGGGCAGAGGGAGTGAGAGAGAATTCCAAGCAGGCTCCATCTGCTTGGTGGGGCTCGATCTCAGTAACTGTGAGATGATGACCTGAGCCGAAATCCAGAGTCGGACACTCAACCAACTGAGTCGCCCCAGGCATCCCTAAAAGATTTTTATTGTCAAGTGATCTCTACACCCAGCGTGGGGCTTGAACTCACAACGCCAAGATCAAGAGTCACATGTGCCACCACCGGAGCCAACCGGGTGCCCCTCTGGTGATTATTACTAATCTCATTTTTTTTTAAATATTCTTATTTTTTTTTATTTCTAGGAGAGAGAGACAGCGTGAGCAGGGGAGGGTCAGAGAGAGAGGGAGACGCAGACTCTGAAATAGGCTCCAGGCTCTGAGCTGGCAGTCAGCACAGAGCCCGACGCGGGGCTCCAACCCACGAACCGCGAGATCATGACCGAAGCGAAAGCCGGACGCTTAACCAACCAAGCCACCCAGGTGCCCCACTAATTTCATTTTATAAATGAGAAAATTAAGATACAGCAAGTCCGGGTGATGTGACCAGTAAGTGAAACAGCTGGAGTTATAAGACTTCGAAAGTTTTTTTTTTTTTAATTTTTTCGTGTTTTTTTAAATTTATTTCTAGGAGAGAGAGACCGCGTGAGCAGGGGAGGGTCAGAGAGAGAGGGAGTCACAGACTGAAGCAGGCTCCAGGCTCTGAGCTGGCAGTCAGCACAGAGCCCAACGCGGGGCTCGAACCCACGAACCGCGAGATCATGACCTGAGCGGAAGTCGGACGCTTAACCGACTAAGCCACCCGGGCGCCCCAAGACTTCGAAAGTTTTAAGAAAAGAAAATCCATTTCCAGAAAGGTGAGTCTGTAGTCACCTGCAAATTATTTGGAGGAACGCCAAGGGCATTCTCAGAACTGTGACCGAGAAACCTTGGAAAGCACCTGATTGGCAAGTTAATACAAAGAAGGCAAACTGCCCTTGAACGCGGAACAAAAACATTCTCCCCACTTCATCTCTAAGGGGAAACTCAGAACATACCCGGTTCGCCCAGGGGATAAAGTCAGAGCAGTTTCAACCTCAGGGTTTAATCTTTCTGCCAAATATGGGCTTTGTTACTAACCCCTTGGCCAGGAATCTTCAGGATCCAGAGAACGTTCCTTTCGGCTCCTTCACACACAGACGCTGAAATGCAAGTCTCTGTCCCCTGGGAACCTTGGCAGGGAAAAATCTGAGAATGGTTCTTTTTGCCACCAAACTACTTTGGGAATTAAGATCATTAAAGGCTAATAGCAGCTGTTAGGTACTTAGCAAATGTAGCTAATCAGCCTCCCACACACGGAAAGGCTTCTAAATACAGCCCTGCTGCTGAACGCTCTGGTAACCGGGCGACTATCCCCTTGCCGTCCTGACCAATTGGAAAGAACTGGATAAATACATGGCCAAACAGTAGAGGCAATGATATGTCACACTTGTGATGTATCCCAAGTGCTGTGGCTGGGTTGCAGGTTGAAAGCACCTCAGGACCGAGAACTCTCGCAGTGAGAATGATGCGTGACAGAGGTTGAAGTTCGTCAAGTTTTTTATCACGCTCCAAAGCTCGTGCAAAGAGTTCTGATGCAGTAATCCAGCATTTCCAGAAAGTTCCCAGGGATTGCTGATGCTGATTAGCCACGGGTCACGCTCGGTGGAGCAAGGATTTCGATCAGCTCCGGCCCCCGCCTCCGCCTTAGAATTAGGAGCTAAGTGCCCAGATCCCCAAATTCCGGTCTCAGATCTCAAATAATGAATTGTTCCCTTAAAAAAAAAAGTTCCCCTTTCTGTGCTCTCCCTCCCACTTCTTCTGGAAATTAATGGATTCATATAACTAGGGTTTTTTGCATAGGCAACTTCTCTTTCAGCATTAGATCTCTCCTAGGAAGGTGTCACACTTCCAAAGAACAGTCACCATGAAATTGTGAAATATGATGCCACTTTCTGGGGACCTTGTGACAGCTGTCTTACCTTCTGTCTTCCTCTTGCTCTCTAACCCAAAATAACATCCATTGAGGCTCTTTGGAAAAGGTAACACAAGCCATTCTGTGCTCAGTTCAACAAGAAACATTGGCGATGCTCCTAAAGGTAGAAACGCTCTCAGCCTGGAGGCATATTATAATCACCAGCAAAACCATTTCAGCCCCCAGGACATTTGGGAAATGTACCCCTTTTGCAAACCCAACTGCAGCTTGAAAAATCAGCACCTTCCAAAAGTAAACCAAATTCAGTTCACAAAGGAGAGGTACAGACGGTCAGCAGCGGTATGAAGATTTTTGATATTACTGGTACATAAGTGAAGTTTAAATAAGGTGCCAAGGTGCCATTCTTCACCTGGAAAATTGGCAAAAACCGAAAAAGAATATTAACACCCAGTGCTATGGTTGGTGGAGAGAAATGAGCACTCTAATTTACCGTGAGGGAGTATGTATGTGAAGAATCGTGTGGATGTAGGGGGACAGAATCCTGATTTGAAAGGGCTTCATTATAAAGAGGGGGAGCAGGGGGGATATATCAACTGGGGACCCTGCAAAGTCCAAAGTTGAATCCAGCTCTACGTATGACTGGATCCAGGGCTGTGAAAGATGTCACTGGAACTCTCTCTCACATCTGTTGCCCGTTGGGGAAGGACCTCCTCCCTTCCCATAACCTATCCATGACACTTCCAGAAATGCACTCCATCCACACCCTTTTGCATGTGACTGCAGAGTCCCCTCCCACTGTGGGTGAAGTATATTTCCCCAACTCATTGACAGTAAGCTTGATCAGATGACTTGCTTAGGTCAATGGATGTTAGCAGATGTGAACAAAGGATTTAAATGTTCCTGTGTGATTTAACGCTTGTGCTCCATTATTTTGTTTGGAGAAGAGTCGCTCCCCACCCCCTCCCTTTATCGGGGCCACAGAATTAAGAGGCATGGAGAAGAGCGAACCCAATCCTTGGCACCGACCAAACCCAAGCAATCCACTACCTGAGGCAGAATCACCCAGCCTATTCAAGGTTTTTGCCCATTCTGTTATTCATTTATCTGTCTTACAGCTTTGTGAGAGTTCTTTTTTTTTTTTAAAATGTTTTATTTATTTCTAGGAGAGAGAGAGAGAGAGACAGCGTGAGCAGGGAGGGTCAGAGTGAGAGGGAGTCACAGAGGGAGTCACAGACCGAAACAGGCTCCAGGCTCTGAGCTGGCAGTCAGCACAGAGCCCGACGCGGGGCTCAAACCCACGAACCACGAAATCATGACCTAAGCAAAAGTTGGACGCTTAACCGACTAAGCCACCCAGGTGCCCCAAGAAGAGTTCTTTACATATGCTGAATAGAAGTCCTTTGAGACAAGTATATGCCATGAAAATATCTTCTCTAAGCCCATGGCTTGACTTTGCATTCTCTCAATGGCTTTTTTTTTTTTTTAGTTTATTTATTGATTTTGAGAGAGAGAGAGACAGAGCAGGAGAATGGCAGAGAGAGAGAGGGAGAGAGAGAATCCCAAGCAGGTTCTGCACTGTCAGCGTAGAGCCTGGTGTGGGGCTTGAACCCACGAACCAGAAGATCATGACCTGAGCCGAAATCGAGAGTCAGACACTTAACCCATTGAACCACCCAGGCGCCCCTCGGTGGGCTTTTTTGATGAAGAAAACGTCTTCATCTTGACAAGGTCTAATTTGTCAACATTTTATGGTTCATGATTTGGGGGGTCTCATTCACCTTCTTATTCAAACAAAAGCATATGCCTTTTCATTTAAATTCACAAAGGACGTTCAAACTTTAGTTTAATTAGCAAACTTTCAAAAATGTTAGAAGCATTTCTTAATCTTTGCCTGAAAAATGCAGAAGAAAGACGTTTCCTGTTATTATTTTCTGTCCTGAAAGACCGTATGAGCCTATAAATCATATTGATGTCGCCTTCCTAAAAGATTTTCCAAGGGCAATTTGGGTCACATGCACCTTTTCCACTGCCTTCAGAACCCAGTCATTGTATAAGGTAAACTCCACATATAAGAATAAACTGGGGTTCCCCACATCGCACAGGTGCTCCGCCACATTTCCCAGTACGCTTTGCGTTTTGATTAGGATCAGATGACTTGTTTCGACCAAAGAACTGGGAACAGAAATGATGCACGGCATTTCCGGACGGAGGCGGTTAAGAAGGTGCGGTTTCTCCTCTGCCCAACAACCTCGCAAACCATGCATTCCATTTGGCGCAGATACAAGATGGAAGGTGGGGTTGCTCAACTTACCTCAGACGGCACAGGAGTAAGAAAACCCCTGAGATTTCAGGAATCGCCTACTTAGCAGCTGACCTTGCTCAAGCTGACGATTACCCAAAGAACTCCCATTAATAGAAGCTAACCGAAATCTCTGCTAGTGGAATTTATCTCCCAGCCACAACGACCTTTGGCAAAGTTCTGCATCACTGATTTCTTAGGTCAGATATTCCCAGAAGCAGAACTAGAGACGAGAATTCAGATGCTCTCCCTGGATGACCGCGAAGGGAGTGGGGGATCAGGACGGGCCACGGGAGGAAGCCACACAGGGATGCAATGTCAAGTGCAGTTTCGAATGGGGGCCGATCCATGGGAGAGTTCTGGGCAGAGGCTAAATTACACGCCAGGCAGGGACGTTTGCTTGGGGACCCTGCGTGCATCTGCCAGAACAGCTATCCGGGGGGCTTCAACAACAGACGGGTTTTTTTTCTCACAGTTCCGGAGGCTGGAAGTCCATGGTCAAGGCGCCATCAGGGTGAATGTCTCGTGAGGGTCCTGCCTTCGGTGTGGATGGCTGCCTTCTCGCTGTGCGCTCACCGACCTTTCTTCAGGGCAAGCGTGAAGAGAGAGAGCTCTCTCGTTCCTCTTTCTCTTCGCATGAGGACACTAATCGTACCTGACCAGGGCTCCACCTTTAATACCTCATTTAATCTTAATTACCTCTTAAAGACCCCGTATCCAAATACAGTCACACTGGGGATAGGGCTTCCTCAGATAAATCTTGTGAGGACACACTCAGTCCGGAACAGACTCCCAAGCCCAGCAGCAGGTGGCCACCCAGGAAGGGGGGAGGGGGTGCGATAAATTCCCAGGTACTTCGGGCTCCAGTGCCCATGAGCGACCCCTGAAGGTCACAGGTGTGGGCGGATAGCAGGTAAGCTCCAAGAAGCTGGGCGATGGGCACACCAAGCTGGGGTCAAGTACTTCCTGCTGAGAAAGTAGGAAGGAGAAACGAGAAACACCTCATCAGTCTCCTTCAATGGGGGAAGTAAATTTTAATTCCGTATCTGCAGATTTCTGTCACTCCACACCGGGCTATGGAAGTCTTCTGCTGGAGTCGAAAATTTCCACAGACTTAGTCTCCCGATCTCGTCTCACAGCCCGGCAATTTGACCAAAAGGGCTCTCTGATCTTTTCACAAAATCCATAATGGTGACCACAGGGCTCTGACTTCCCCTTCACTGAGATGGTTCCAAAGTACCGCCAAGACCTGAGCGATCTCCCAGAGGGGTTCCCTGGTTGATCTCTGAGAGTGAGCAAAAACACACGGAACTTCCACCCAAAGCCCGATCAAGCATTTGCCTTGAAAGCATTTGCCTTGAAAACCAGCCAACTTCTGCTCAATAAAGAATATCCATTTTTTGCTTCTATTTCTTGACCAAACCCCAGAAGAAGCCGTGATTCAAGACTTGGGCTCTGTGGACATCAGTGGCTGGTACAGGGGCCCTGAGACTCCGATCGGCTGGCTGGCAGGCTCTGCGATGGTGTGTGCCTACAAAGAGGCTGTGACTCAGGCGGACTGGCACCGATCCATTAGCCCCCAGAGCAGCCAAGCCAGGTGTGGTACCAAGTAGAGCAGGTGCTTTTGAGCTGGGGGGGGGAGGGGGGGACCAAAAACCCTCCAGGTTTCTTCCAGTAGAAGTCGTGTTTAGCAAAGAAACTGTTCAGCCTTTTACAGATATTGACAGCCTTGTCAGTTTCCAAGTGGGGTCAGAAAATGGAAATTCTTGGATGGTGTCAGTGGGCACGTAACGGGCGTGCGTTGGGTCGCTGCGCTCAGAAGTGCCTGCGGTTCCATCCAGGTCCCTCCTCGACCCACTTCAAAACAGAAAAGGAACGGTTTAGCCCTCCTGAGCTGAGAGCAAATGCAGTTCCTTAGGCTTCTCTCCCCGCGTCAAGTCCCGGATCAGCTCAAGCGTTTCTAGGACACAGAGGTCTGCCGTGGGTTCTGTTCTGCGCGCTACGGGAGACATCAACAAAGTCTGGTGTCGGGGCAACGCCAGCTCTTTGTAAGGTTTTTGCCTTTCCAAACTGTGCCTTTTTCATACACACACACACACACACACACACACACAAGTTCAGGTTGGATAGGCTTAACGTACTCAGTCTACTTTGAGAGGGTCTTAATTTGAATTCCCCCAGAAGTCAATCCTGAGACAAGGATTTGAAGCTAAGTCAAGTGTTTAGGAAGTAGCCCCCTGGGAAGCATCAGTAGGGAACAGGGAAGACAGATGGGGAGAGAAGGAGCCCAGTAAAGGATGCATTGGTGAGCAAGTTACCACGTGACCAGTTACCCACAGGGGTAACTAGAGATTAATCACTCTGGGGAAGTCTAGGAGCCCAGGGAGACCTTGCCCTTGAGAGTACGCCCATCTGTGGCAGAGGGCGCTGCGGCACCAATCCAATGCCTTCCATCAGCGATTACTTAAAAGGCTGCTCCCAGAGGATTCTGATGTCCCAGCGTTTCGGGCTGTCACCGTGCCAAAGCCCCTGGGGGGCACTTGGGTGGCTCGGGCGGGTAAGCGTCTGACTCCGGCTCAGATGACGATCTTATGATTCATGGGTTCCAGCCCCGTGTCAGGCTCTAGGCTGAGCCTGCTTTGGATTCTGTGTCTCCCTCTCTCTCTGCCCCTCCCCTCGTGTGACCCATCAATTGCGGGATGCATGTAAAACTGAGTTCCATGAACCAGGCAGGGCAAGTCACAGGAGGAAAAAAAAAATCCCCCCTTTTAAAACTGTGACACAGGGGAGCCTGGGGGGCCCCCAGTCAGTTAAGCATCCGACTTGGGCTCAGATCATGATCTCGCGGTTTGTGAGTTCGAGCCCCGCGTCAGGATCTGTGCTGACAGCTCGGAGCCTGGAGCCTATTTCAGATTCTGTGTCTCCCTCTCTCTGCCCCTGCCCCATTCACACTCCGTCTCTCTCTCAAAAATAAATAAACATTGAAAACATAAATAAATAAATAAGAATAAAGCCGTGGTACACACGCATGAGATTGACCATCTTAACCATTTCTAGGTGTACATTTCAGCGGCACTGCGTGCACTCACATCGTTGCGCAACCATTCGACTACACAGCTCTTTTCTTTTTTTTATAATTTTTTCTTTTAATTTCTAGGAGAGAGAGAGAGACAGCGTGAGCAGGGGAGGGTCAGAGAGAGAGAGAGTCACAGACTGAAACAGGCTCCAGGCTCTGAGCTGGCAGTCAGCACAGAGCCCGACGCGGGGCTCGAACCCACGAACCGCGAGACCATGACCCAAGCGAAAGTCGGACGCTCAACCGACTAAGCCACCCGGGCGCCCGTACGCAGCTCTTTTCATCGCGCAAAACTGAACCGCCGGAACACGACTCCCTAGCCCCCGCCCCAGCCCCTGGCTCGCACCGTCCTACTTCCTGTCTCCATGAACGTGGCCCCTCTAGGAACCTCCCGGAAGTGGGATCATGCGGTACTTGCCCTTTCGTGCCGGGCTTATTTCACGCGGCGCAACGTTCCCAAGGTTCGGCGGTTGTAGCGTGGNGCCGGGTCCTGAAGTCCATCACTGCCAAGGCCGTGCTTCCCCATGGACAGCTTCCTGTTTACTGAGGAGAAAAGGGACACGAAGGCAGCCTGGGAGGCACAGGACTCCTCTGGGACAAGAAAACGAGCTCGGTGGCCGGGCCAGATCTCTCAGAGCTTCCCTGCCACCCAATCGGCCTCCCTCCCCCACACTCTCCCTGCCCTTCGCGCTGACCGCTCTCCATCGCCATCCCTAACAGACCTCTCCCGTGGCTGATCTCATCTTCACCTCCGCACCCTGCATGGCCCAGATCCGCAAGGGAAACCATTTGCCAAACGCTCCACTGACTTCCCAGGAGCAAAAATCATCCTTCCGGTGTCTTACAACGCAGCTGGTAATTAACACGGAAGGGGATCTGTCGGAGGCCACGCCCCCAAGCGCGAACCAAGAAACCGAAACCGTAATTCCAGGGTCATGATTCAGAAACCACAAAGCTAGGGGCGCCTGGGTGGTTCAGTTGGTTGGACGTCCGACATCGGCTCAGGTCATCATCTCACAGTTCGTGGGTTCGAGCCCCGCGTCGGGCTCTGTGCTGACAGCTCAGAGTCTGGAGCCTGTTTCAGATTCTGTGTCTCCCACTCTCTGACCCTCTCCTGATCTCTCTCTCTCTCTCTCTCTCTCTCTCTCTCTCTCAGGAAATAACAACATTTAAAAAAAATTTAGAAACCGCAAAGCTGAACCAAAACTTCTCTGGTCTGGACACACAAAGGCAGGCCATGTGCATTGGAATTCTGCTGGGAAATAAAAATGAAAAACCAGGACCATCTAATGCGGCAAAGAGCTGGCCTCCAACTCACCCCCACACCTTCCAAACCTACTGTGTTTCCAGCTGGACGGATCTCGTTCATCTCCAACATTCTAGCGGCAAAGGATGCTGTGAGGTGCCACGTTCTGCTACCCAGCCTCCACATCACAAGAAACCATGTCAGGAAGACCCTGGGACAGATGCCGGATGCAAACCCACCTGCACAGAACCCCAGACAAAACCTTCAGGACACTTGCTGTTCTTTGACGTTTTCCAACTTGCACGGGTTTTCCTATAAACAGAAGCAGATGCCCCATAATCCTAATGACGGGTGTCTTCGTCCAGATCGTCTCAGGAGCAGCCCTGCACATGAAGTATTTCAGCGCCCGCGGTTTAGGGGTGAGGTGATTCCAGGAAGCAGAGTGAAGGAGCGGAGAAGCAAGATACAGAAGGGAAGCCAATAAAAGGCGAGACAATGAGCACTGTATTGGTTAGCTACTGCTGCGTAACAAATTATCCGAAACCTAGCCGCTTAAAACAGCACACTGTTATTTCTGTTTTCTGAGGGTCACAAATCCAGGACTGTCTTGGGTGGGCTCCCCGAAGTCAGAGTCTCTCATAGGCTGCAAAGATGCCAAAGACTTGATTGGCAAAGGATCCACTTCTAAGATCATGTGGTTGTTGGTTGGATTCAGTTCTTTGTGGGCTGCTAGACAGGACTTCAGTTCCTTCCGGGTAGTTGACCAGCACCTTCCTTGGTTCCTTGCCACCTGACTGTCCCCACCACAGCGACTATACCTTCCAAGCCAGGGAGAAAGAGCTTGCTAGTGACGTGACCATCTAGTTAACATCACCATGGAGCTGACTTCCCATCAGACCTGCCACAGCCTGCTGATTAGAAGCCAGTACACCCACCCTATAGGGAAGGGGATCGCATGAGGGGTTGTACCAGAAGGCAGGCACCACTAGGGACCATATTCCAGTCTGTTGGCCCCGAGCAGATCCTCTCTCTTAGCAACGAGGGCTCTATCCTGCCAGGAAGCTCTGAGAGACTAGGTGGCAGACCCCTCAGAATTGTCCCACTGAGGGGCACCTGGGTGGCTCAGTCAGTTAAGTGTCTGACTTTGGCTCAAGTCGTGATGTGGTTTATGGGTTCAAGCCCCGTGTCAGGCTCTGTGCTGACAGCTCAGAGCCTGGAGCCTGCTTCAGATTCTGTGTCTCCCTGTCTCTCTGCTTCTCCCACACTCGCTCTCTCTGTCTCAAAAATAAGTAAACATCAAATTAAATTAAATTTAAAATTAAATTAAAAAGAGAGAGAGAGAGCTCTGTGGCATTTCTCCTGTAAGGTTACTAATCCCGCTGAGAAGGGCTCTACCCTCAAGAGCTAATTACACCCCAAAGTCTCACATCCAAATGCCATCCCATCGGGGGTTAGGCTGCCCACGTGTGAACTCTGGAGGGATGTGAACATTCAGGCCGTAGTACCCACACAGGCTGAGAACAACGGCCTTCGTCAGTGTAGTGGGCTGAACAACAGTCTTCCCAAAGATATGTCCATTCCCAAAGCCCCAGAACCTGTGAGTGTGACCTCATTTGGAAAGAGAGCCTTTGGGGATGTAATTAAGGATCTGGAGACAGGCGCACCCTGGATCCAGTGACCCACATCCTCCTGGGAAGAGGTAGCACACAGAGACCTAGGCCATGGGATGACAGAGGCAGAGATTAGAGGGATGCAGCCCCAAGCCAAGAAATGCCAAGGGTTCTTGGAAACCACCGCAAGCCTGGAAAGCGACATGGGGTGAATTTTCCCTCGGAGCGTCCAGAAGGAACCCAACTTGCCCACGCCCTGACTTTGGACTTCTGCCCTCCAGGACTTACAAGTTTGCACTTCATTCCCTCTGGAGAGCTGGCATCGGCTGTGTTGCTGGCTTTACAGCGTCTAACCTTCTACGTTCCCATTAGCACCCTTTTTCCCATGGGGGGGAGGGGTAGGACGGAGGGTGAAATTCCCCCCTGGGAGGAGTCTTCCTTCAAGGGCTGTTCCAACACCAATGTCCCCTCCTGCGGCGGTAGACGTGGGATCCACGCCCAGCCAGCCCCGGCCAGGCTCATTGCTGCTATAGGGTGAGTGGCCCGGGGTCACTTGGGGACGTCTGAAGGACAACGGCAGGGGAGCACGCGGCCAGAGCCGTCTTCCCAGTGACCTTGGCTCTGAACCCTCTTGCCGGCCCCCCAGGGTTGCAGACCTGAGGGCAGAGAGAGAGAGGGGGAGACACAGAATCAGAAGCAGGCTCTGAGGATAAGCTTCCTGCAGACTTTTACATCCAGCCTGAATGGGCACCGGCATCCTGTGATAACACAGAACTGACCAGGTCAAGGGGTGCACTGGCTCCGCTCCCCCCAACAATTATCAAGTGTTAGCTGCATACGGAGAGAAGGGTAACTCTGAGAGGAGCTGTGCTCCAAGGCCTGGGAGACCCCGCTGTGCCCGGCTTCTGTTTCAGCGGCTGCTGTCTCCAGGTAACTGGGTAACATGGCGGAAACTTCTAGATGCTGAGAGTGACACCACTCCTCAGCCCTTCTCTCCTCTCAGTGTGGATTCTAAATTCCTGGGTCTGGAGGCTTCTGCCGCGGGATGCAGTTGTCTTTGCTTGGGTTTCCCCCAGAAGTAGACACTGACCCAAGGACTCATGGGCAAATCGTTTGTTGGGGAGGTATTACCCCAGGAAATACCAGGAGGGGACTGGGGACGTGAGACAGACAGGGAAGGGCGGCCCATAGCGGGTGCTGCTGATAAGCAGGCTGTCCCTGTGGGCAGCGGGGACCAGATCTGCTGGGGACGCTGCGGGACTATGCGGCACACACACCCCCCACAGCCATCGCGCCTGACGCAGAGGGAGCTGGGGTCTTGACAAGCACTGCTGGTGGTGTCACAGGTGGGATGTAGCTGTTCATTCACAGCCACTTCCGGCCTGTGGCCACTTTAGAGAGGCCCTTGGGCAAGAGGATGCCGACACAGGCAGCCAGGGGTGTCTACCAAGGGTTACGGTCCTGCACCATTAGCTTCAGCAATTTACAACCCTGTGCAGGAGCGGGGGAGGGGCAGAGAGAGTGGGGAGGCACAGAAACGGAACCAGGCTCCAGGCTCCGAGCTGTCGGCACAGAGCCCGACGCAGGGCTCAAACCCACGAACTGTGGAATCATGACCTGACCTGAAGTCGGACGTTTAACCGACTGAGCCACCTACGCGCCCCGCTTCTGGTCAATGAGCACCTCTGATACGATTTCCGCACAACCCACCCTTTAAATTTAAGACCCACCGAGGCACCTGGGTGGCTCAGTGGATTCAGCATCTGACTTTGGATCAGGTCATGATCTCGCAGTCTGTGAGTTCGAGCCCCACGTCGGGCTCTGTGCTGACAGCTCAGAGCCTGGAGCCTGCTTCAGATTCTGTGTCTCCCTCTCTCTCTGCCCCTCCCTCACTCATGCTCTGTCTCTCTCTGTCTCTCAAAAATAAAGAAACATTAAAAAAAAAATTGTTTTTAAGACCCACCGAATCCCTTTCTGCTGCATGCAGACAAAAGCCCTGACTGCTCTACCCTGTCACCCCACACATCCATGTTCACAGTCCCTGTTTAAGTGCCGCCACCCTGGCCCAGCCCCCACTATCTCCCACCTGATCCAGTGCAATTCACCTCCTCTCTGGTCTCTGGGCTCCCAACATCACCCTCCCTTCCGACGCCCCACCTCTTTCTGCCACAGCAGCCAGAGGGCGCTTGTGAGCACTTGAGTCAGATCATGTCCTTCTCTCTGCCCAGAACACTCCATGGCTCCCACCTCCCCAAAGCAAAAGCTAAAGGCCTCCCATGACTCACAATGTCCTGCACACTTGGCCTCTTTACATATCTGCCATCACCTCCCGCTGCTCCCCTCATCCACCCTGATCCGGCCACACTGGCCTCCTCACTGGTCCCCAAACATGCCAGGCGGTCCAGCCTCAGGGCCTTTGCACTTACTGTTCCTATACCGGAATGGTCTTTCCTAGATCTTCATGGGGCTTGCTCCCTTACTTCCTTCAAATCCTTCATTGTCACTGAGGCCATACCAAAGCCATCCCACCTAAAATCTAAACTCGCACAAACCCTGTTTTTTTTTTTTTAATGTTTATTTATTTTTTGAGAAAGAGAGGCAGAGCACAAGCAGGGAAGGGGCCGAGAGAGAGGGAGACACAGAATCCAAAGCAGCCTCCAGGCTCTGAGGTAGCTGTTAGCACAGAACCCAACGTGGGGCTCTAACCTACGAACCATGAAATCATGACCTCAGCTGAAGTCTGACACTTAACCGACTGAGCCACCCAGGCGTCCCTGAAAATAAATAAATAAACCTAAAAAAAAAAACAAAAAAAAACGGCAGGTGGATAGTGGCCCAGAGAGCGAGAACCAGTAAACGCGCAGGGTGGGAGGCGGAATCTTAATTGAAGCCCTTTGTGAGCTCTAGGAACTGGCTAACCCTGTGGGGGCCAGTCTTTCCAGGCCCAGCCCGGCCCCGGTATCAGAGCGGCAGAGACATGGTTCACCCACCCCGTCCATGCCCCTTTACCGCATTATTTTTCTCCGCACCAGTAAGATCGTTGGAATACTGTATGGCTTACTTCCTGATTATATTGTCTGAGCCCAGGGCTGGGGTGGCCCCAGGAAGGCAGGGACATTTGTCTCTTCCCATCCCTGCCACAGGATCAGACGGCCGCTGCTAGAACAACGTTTGGGACAATGAACTAAATGGATGGAGTGGCCCCTAAATCCCCTGAGTTGTAGGACGACAATCCTTCCGGAGCTGGTAGTGGGAGATCAGAGCCTGCGTGGAATGTTAGTGGCCTCTCTGATTTGACCCTGGAGCACTGTATTTTTTTTTTTTTTTTTTTTTTATGCATGCCCAGTAGATCTCTGCCGGGCCCTCAGAATCCAGAATCAAGGGAAACTGTATCATGTGACCATCTACTTCTCAGCCTTGAGCCATTCACAGCAGTGGGCATCTCCGGGCAATGGGTGAAGCCCCTCGGCCCGAGCCAGTGAAAGGGGATATACTTCTTCCTGGAGTTGACTCTCGGTCACATTTTCCCCTCACCCCCTCCTCTGTCCTAAAAATAGCCAGGATGAGCTGCTGAGGCTGCCCTGAGCTATTTTTAGCAGATCCATGAGTTGGGACAGGGCTGGGCTGAGCTACAGCAAAGGGATATCAGTGGGTGGTCTCACCGCAGAGAGGTTTTTGAGCATCCCTCCAACGGGCCAGCTCCAATTCCTGACTTCATAGATGATGTCAATTGAAAGTTATTAGGGAAGAAGCAGAGGAATGAGTGAAATGCAATCATCCGTTCGTTTGTTTGTTCGGCGTCAGGCTCTGTTCTGGGTAACCAGGAATACAGAAGGTAACGAAAACGAAAAGAAATCTGTTCCCTGGAAATAAAGAGGAGGAGCTTAGAATATCTACTTGTGTCGGAAAGCAAGGAAGGGGCTTTCAAAAACGGAAGAATTAAAGAACACATGAACTAGGTTGAAGGGATCCTCACTTGTCAAAATCCAGATAACATTCTACTGTGAGCCAAAAGCCAGTGTCATAAAAAACCTGGCTGAGAGATGGGAAGTGCAATTTCCTTCAGTTCCAATCAAAGCAGTCAGATAAACAGACTATTTCACATAATAAGAAAAATAGCCACGTACCAGAGATTTTTTAAAGTTTACATATTTATTTTGAGAAATACAAAATACAAAATATTTGAGAAAGAGCGAGCAAGCAGAGGAGGGGCAGAAAGAGAGAATGCCAAGCAGGCTCCATACTGTCAGCAGAGCCCGGTGTGGGGCTCGATCCCGCAAACCTTGAGATCACCACCTGAGCAGAAATCAAGAGTCGGACGCTTAACCGACTGAGCCCCTCAGGGCCCCCCAAATATCAGGGATTTTTGAGGAGGAAGATGGTGCGTCCTTTCCCCTAGGGTAGTCGTGCTGAACAGCACATTCATCAAAATAAGGAGCACAGGACCCTAAAAAGTACTCTGTGACCGGGAAGTGTAATTTCTTTTTTTTTTTTAATGTTTTATTTATTTCTAGGGGGGAGAGAGAGAGACAGCGTGAGCAGGGGAGGGTCAGAGAGAGAGAGGGAGTCACAGACTCTGAAACAGGCTCCAGGCTCCGAGCTGGCAGTCAGCACAGAGCCCGACGCGGGGCTCAAACCCACGAACCGCGAGATCATGACCTAAGCGAAAGTCGGACGCTTAACCGACTAAGCCACCCAGGCGCCCCGGGAAGTGTAATTTCGGATTGACTTGCTCCACCTTGGAATAGTAAGGGGTGGCAATTTCTGGGTCCTTTCTGGGTTCTGGACACTGTTCTATGTGCCTCAGGATCACATTTGATCCAAGCCACAGCACAGCAGGGCGAATACCAATTACCAGTGTCTCAGAGAAGAAACCATGCCTTCAGACTCTTTAAAGCACATTTTGGCAAAGAAGGACCCAGTGGAAAAGGAAGGAAGAGAAAGTATTTTAGGAGCAGTCGTTTCCCCTTTCAGTATGTGAATGAGCCTCGCAATAAGAATTCAGTTCTGCTGCATAGATCCAAAAACTCAAAACAAAACAGGGGCGAAACCAGAGGCATGCTTTTCTCGAATGTGGGTTTATGGCGGTAGGCGGTTCACGGCTGAGGGGCAGCCCCGTAGTTATCAGGAACCTAAAGATCTTTTCACTTTCTGTTTTCTCGTTCTTGACCTCCACCCTCAAAGAAGTGTCTCGTAGTCACAAAACACATGCTGCAGCTCCAGCCATCACATCCATGTTCTGGCATGATTAAGAGGGAAAGGGCTAGGGCACATCTCCCAACAGAGTCCTCGCTGTTAAAGAATGACTAGAAGCTTCCCCTCGGTAACTTCCACTTCTGTTTCACTGGGCCACTGCTATCTGCATTAAAGGTTAGGAAATGTGGGTTTGGGGTTTTCCCATTAGTTTTTGTTTTTAGCTGAGCACCTTGTCATCCCCAACAAATGCCGGTGTTTCTGTTGGAACAAAGAGTAGAAGCTGGGGCCTGAGGATGCGGTAAGCAGTCTCTGGACATTAAGCACGCTGCATTTTCCTTCCGGTTTTTATTTCTTGCTCAGGGATTCTAGCGCATGCGCCCTCACCCCTCAGGGCACACCAGCCTGTCTTCCAACCGCCCAAACTTGGCACTTTTGTTGGCCACTACATCCTGCTTTGTCACACACAGGCCGAGGAATGAATGTCCTGGCAAGCAGGTCGCCACCAGTCGCAACTGACAGAGCAGGCTGGTGAGTGTCCCAGCTCTGCAGCTGCGCCCCGATGCTGGCTCCCAGGGTCCCCAGCAGGAGGAAGCTTCAGCTGCTCCACAGGAAATGACTAGAAACACACCCTTCATTGTCTTCCTTTCCTTCACACCACCTTCCCCTCACGGGGGGGGCGGGGGGGGTGTTGGTCACCTGCAAAATAAACTACTTCAAATCCTTGTATTGGAATCTGCTTTAGGAGAAACTCAGGCTGGGGCGCTGGGTGGCTCAGTCAGCTGAACATCCGATTCCCAATTCTCGATTTCGGCTCAGGTCTCGATCTCATGGTTCATGAGTTGGAGCCTCACATCGGGCTCTGCGCTGACATCCAGGGAGCCTGCTTGAGATTCTCTGTCTCCCTTTCTCTCTGCTCCTCCCCAACTCGTGCTCTAAATTTCTCTCTTTTATGTCTCTGTGTCTCTCTCTCTCTCTCTCTCAAAATAAATAAGCATTTCTTTAAGAAAGTAGAAAATCGGGGCGCCTGGGTGGCTTAGTCGGTTAAGCGTCCGACTTTCGCTTAGGTCATGATCTCGCGGTTCGTGGGTTCGAGCCCCGCGTCGGGCTCTGTGCTGACTGCCAGCCCAGAGCCTGGAGCCTGTTTCAGTCTGTGACTCCCTCTCTCTCTGACCCTCCCCTGCTCACGTTGTCTCTCTTTCTCTCCTAGAAATGAATAAAACATTAAAAAAAATTTGAAGAAAAAAAAAGAAAGGAGAAAATCAACCTGGGGAAAAAAAAGAAGAAATATAAAAAGGAAAACATCCACAATCCCATTACACTAATATTTCAACTTTTTGTCGGACAAACTTTCTCCGGGTCACTTCTTCAGTCTGTTGCATTCCTGGGGTGTGCTCCGTTTGCCGGTTTTTGTGATGCTGGGGGTGGAGATGTGACTCTGGTGATTAAATCATCTCAGAAGAGGACAACCTCTAGAACCCACCTGCCTACATCTTTAATTGTTTGATTTTGAACTAATCACAGATGCCCAGGAAATTGCAAAGCAATGTACAGGAAGGTTCTGGGCACCCTTCCCCAAGAAGCCTCTCCCAAGGGGAACATCTTGCATGACTATGATACAACCTCAAGCCAGAAATGGACATGAATACAATTCTGCAATTTGCAGAGCTTATTCGGATCTCATCGGTTACAGACGCATTCATGGATGTGTGTGTGCCACGTGTGTGCACGCCAGTGTGTCTTCAGTGTGTGTGGGAGTGTGTGCGCAGCTGTCTGCAATTTCGCCACGGAGAGCTTTGTGTAACCACCACCACAGTTAAGGTAACTGTACCACCACAAGACCGGCTTGCTACACTCAAGCTGCTAATCGGGTGTCTAGCTCTGTAATTGTATCACAAATGTTATATACACAGAGTCGTGCAATTTGTATCCCTCTGCGACTGGCTTTTTTTCCCCCACTCCATGTAATGGCCTCGCCTGGCCGAGCCCGGTCAACCACAGCCTGGTGAGAAATAACAATGGTGATTGCTCTAAGCCACTAAGTTTGAGGGACATTTTGTTCCTCAGCTACAGATAAATGGGTGGTATGGGAGAGAAACAAACCTTTGCTGTTTTTCAAGTCCTTAAAATTTAGCCCATCCTGATTGACCTGCCCTCACTGTGTTCACCCGCTGCTCAAAGCTGGGGTTTCAGGGGCACCTGGGTGGCTCAGTCAGTTAAGTGTCCAACTTCGGCTCAGGTCATGATCTCACGGTTCATGGGTTTGAGCCCCGCGTCGGGCTCTGTGCTGACAGCTAGCTCAGAGCCTGGAGACTGCTTTGGATTCTGTGTCTCCCTCTCTCTCTGACCCTCCCCTGCTCATGCTGTCTCTCTCTCTTCTCTCTCTCTCTCTCTCAGAAATAAATAAAACATTAAAAAAAAATTTTTTTAAAAGCTGGGGTTTCAAATATCTGAGCAGACAACTGGCCTTAAATAAATATGATTCATTTGGTCTTGTGAGAGATTCGGGGTTTGCCTTGTATGGACAGTCAAGAGCACTGGCTGATGTCTGCTTTTCAAAAAGGGAAAGTGTTCTGACCCCTTTGCTTACCCTGGCGAGATCCAAACACAATTCTCTTGCCATATTCAGGGTACTAAGAGGCAGGTCCCTCTTTAATAGAAAGAACAAGCCGTGTTTGGTGTTCACCCCTATGTTCTCCTACATCTCCCAGACTCCCTTGCAGCTGGGACAGGCCCACGTGACTCATTCTAGCCAATAGATGATCACTCCTGGGGCGGAGGCAGTAGAGAGCAGGTGTAGCCCTCCGGAGGTGGCGGGTGGCTTGGAGAGCCTTGGGAGAGGTGTGCCGGTGAGCAGTGGAGGGAGGCTGGCTGAGGCACTGCTCCGAGGCGAGCCCTGCTAACCAGCTTTGCAGCAATGAGAAGCAAGCTTGTCCCGGGGGAAGCCACGAAAGTTTCCAATCTGCTTGTTATTGCCACTGAATGGAGCCTTGGGCTGACTCGCGAGCCTACTTTCTGGACAAAGGAAGCCTTCTGGAGGACATTTTACAGCCATTACACTTCATGTTCCCCACAGCTACAATTTGTATAATTCATTCTGCAAGAAAAACTCACAGAACTTAGTGAAGAGCCAAGATCAATAGTCAGCAGCTTGAGAGAGGGAAAGTCATTTATCACACAGGGACTGTCAAGGAGTCTATTTTTTTTTTAAGTTTATTTATTTCAAGAGAGAAAGAGAGAACCAGTGGAGAAAGGGCAGAGAGAGAAGGGAACAAAAGATCCCAAGTGGGTTCTGTGCTGACAGCACAGAGCCGGATGTGGGGGCTCAAATTCACAAACCATGAGATCATGACCTAAGCCGAAGTTGGATGCTTAACCACCCAGGTGCCTCAAGAAGTCTCTTGAAACAGGGGTGTTGCCAAGCGCTGTCCTAGGAGTGATGCACATAAGTCACTTCGCCATTCTGGGCCTCAGTTTCCCCTTTTGGGAGGCTGGATGGAAAAGTCTCTGCAATCCATTCTCTCATCAAAAAAAAAAAAATCTCTTGGGGCGCCTGGGTGGCTTAGTCGGTTAAGCGTCCGACTTTCACTTAGGTCATGATCCCGCGGTTCGTGGGTTCGAGCCCCGCGTCGGGCTCTGTGCTAACTGCCAGCTCAGAGCCTGGAGCCTGTTTCAGTCTGTGACTCCCTCTCTCTCTGACCCTCCCCTGCTCACGCTGTCTCTCTCTCTCCTAGAAATAAATAAAAATATTTTTTAAAAAAATCTCTTGATGGTAATTTCTGTCTGGATAAGGGGAAAGGAAAGCAGAAAGGAAATTTGGAAATAATAATAATAATTTGGAAATAATTTCCCCTCCTATGGCAATCCCTGAAGATCACGAAAAGGGTATAGTGTGAATAGGAGCTAGGATGCTAAAACTTCTCCACTCCTAAGGAACCTGCTGTCCTAAATTTAAACTTGGCAGAGATTTTGGCAACAGCCTCCGGCCTCTTTCTGCCAACAAACTCACTGAAATTAACAAATGGCCTGTTTGCTTTCAAGTCTGGTCGGGCCTCACCGGAAAGGTTCTGCGTGCACATAACTGATTATATCCAAATTCACTTCGAGTTTTTCCTCTCCTGTCTCCTGTTGTGTCCTCCGTTTGAAAGGTCACATTCATCAAATTAGAATAAGAGAGGTTCATCACGCAAACATTTCATGTAAATGTCTAAGTGCCTGGGGCAGGATAAGGAGAGAAAAAAAAAACGTTTGCAAAAGAAAACTCATTATAATAACAGCTCAGACACAGTCCTAGAGTTGTATATATATTAAATGTAGCAGCACTGGACTTTAACTGCCTGATTTTCTCCGTGTACAGGATTTCATTTGCCCGAACCATTCCAATACATTTGTGGTGCATAAAAATGCAGCTATTATTCTAACCTGTAAAATGTTGGGGCGTCTGGGGGGCTCAGTCTGTGAAGCGTCTGACTTCGGCTCAGGTCATGATCTCCTGGTTCGTGAGTTCAAGTCCCGTGTTGGGCTCTATGCTGACAGCTCGGAGCCTGGAGCCTGCTTTGGACTCTGTCTCCCTCTCTCCCTGCCCCTCCCCTGCTCACGCTGTCTCTCGCTCTCTCACACACAGAAATAAATAAACATTTAAAATTAAAAGCAAGAAAGGAAACAGAGGACAACTTGAGACTCTCGGAAAATATTTGGTCACCACTTCACATTAGCCACAGATGATCCACATTTTCCTTCTCTGGCTGCAAGCATCGTGTGCTCCAGAAAAGAGAGTCGGTTTCCTGCTCCGGAAGCAGGAACTCCTTCAAGATTTGCATCAGCCACTCCGGAGCCAGGAAACCTCAGCATAGATGTGACTCTTGGAACGTGGGTGGCACGAGTAGTGTGAAGCTGGCGAGAAATCAATCGCAGTAAAACAGGACCTGCGCGCGAAGACACCCTGGGGGCCCCGATCTCGAGCGTGAGTGACACCCGCAGAGACTTCTCTGCCCCTGCGAGAACAGACTGAGTGGAGGGAGCCGCTTGGCGATGCCGCCAAGATCCCAAAATAGAGGCGTTCGCGATGCCCTTTCCCCGGCATGTCAGACAGATGCCCGGCGGGGACGGTGACATCGTGGAGGGATTGAGTGTCAAGTGGAGACGGAGAAAAGGAGAGAGCGCAGAAGCTGTGGATGAAAACATGCCCTTTCATCTCTATCTGGGTCGAAACACCCAGCGGGGGAGCCAAGCCGTTTTCTTAGCTGCCTGGGAAGCTACGCAACTTACCCGCGTCCTTCAGGCAGAAAGAGAGCCGGGCTTCCCATGACCAATGGGTTTGTTTGGTGTGCGTTCCCAGGCTGCTTTTTTCCGGTGCTGCACGAGGCTTTGGAAGACACAGTGGATCCTCTGGGTCTTGCCCTCGGAGGCTTACAGTCCAGCGAGGGAGGGAAAGAGAACTAGTGATGGTGGGGTGGACTGAATTGTAAGTCCTACTTCACCCCTTACCACACCCCACCCCGCCCACACCCTGCATCGACTTGGTTGTCATTCACTAGAGGCAGAGGCCCCCACCCCTGGTGTTTTAAAATGTTGCATATATCTATTTTTTAATGTTTATTGTTGAGAGAGAGAGAGAAAGACAGAGTGCGAGTGGGGGAGGGGCAGAGAGAGAGGGAGACACAGAATCCTAAGCAGGTTCCAGGCTCTGAGCTGTCAGCACAGAGCCCAATGAGGGGCTCGAACCCACGAACCGTGAGATCATGACCTGAGCTAAAGTCGGATGCTTAACCGACCAAGCCGCCCAGTCGCCCCATATTGCATATATTTTTAAAGTTTATGTATTTATTTTGAGAGAGAGGGAGAGCATGCAGGTGCATTGCATGGGGAAGAGGCAGAGAGAGCGAGACAATCTCAAACAGGCTCCTCGCTGTCAGCACAAAGCCTGACGTGGGGCTCGAACCCACAAACCGTGAGATCATGACCTGAGCTGAAATCAAGAGTCAGCCACTTAATCGATTGAGCCACCCAGGCGCCCCTAATATATACCATATTAAGAGAAAGCTTACTACTTGGGGCGCCTGGGTGGCTTAGTCGGTTAAGCGTCCGACTTTCGCTTAGGTCATGATCTCGCGGTTCGTGGGTTCGGGCCCCGCGTCGGGCTCTGTGCTGACTGCCAGCTCAGAGCCTGGAGCCTGTTTCAGCCTGTGACTCCCTCTCTCTCTGACCCTCCCCTGCTCACGCTGTCTCTCTCTCTCTCTCCTAAAAATAAATAAAACATTAAAAAAAAAATTTTTTTTTAAAGAGAAAGCTTACTACATAGCAAGGCCAACAGGCCAGACACAATTTCCATGGACGACATGGTCAATTACGCAAAGTTTCCAAGAGGGTAGGTCACACCTGAAACACAGGGCGACATGGGGCAGCAGCAGGGTGAGCAGGGGCAGAGGGAATGGCGCGTGTGGGCAGGAGACTTTCTTGTGGTTTCCTTGAAAAGAAACAGGTGAGGCGAGGTAAGCAGGTTGGGATCAGCTGGTTTGAATNGCCCTTGGGGACCCAGAGTGTGAGAGCCCAACAGAGGGGGAGGCTGGGGTAGTAAGCTCTGGGCCGGTATGAAGGGTGCACTCGGGAGCGAATTGCTTACTGTCTCCAAGAACTGGCTCAGCCTGGGAGGGGCAGTCCCTCCAGGGTCAGCAAGGCCACAAAGGTCAAAGCACCACAGTACAGAGGCGCCCTGGGGGGATTGGCTCAGGTCATGATCTTATGGTTCGCGAGTTCGAGTCCCGCATCGGCATCGAGCGTTCAGAGCCTGCTTGGGATTTTCTCTCTCCCTCCCTCTCTCCCTTTCCCTTCTTGCTTGCGCTCTCTCTCTCTGTCAAAATAAATAAATTTATTTTTTTAAGAAATCAAAATACAGAGGGGCACCTGGATGGCTCAGTTGAGCGTCCGACTTCAGCTCAGGTCATGATCTCACAGTTTGTGGGTTCGAGCCCCGCGTCGGGCTCTGTGCTGACAGCTCAGAGCCTGGAGCCTGCTTCAGATTCTGCGTCTCCCTCTCTCTCTGCCCCTCCCCTGCTCACTCTGGCTCTCTCTCTCAAAAATAAATAGAACATTTAAAATTTTCTTTAAAAATCACAATACAGAAAACAAAAGACACGGTTAATACACCCTGACCAGCTTTGGTCCATGACACGTAAAAGAAGCGGGGCTCCTGGGACTCCGTCATTGGCGCGTCCTACTCTTAACGTCGGCTCAGGTCATGATCTCACGGTTCCTGAGTTCAAGCCCTGCTTCGGGCTCTAAGCTGGCAGCGGGAGCCTGCGTGGGGTTCTGTCTCCCTCCCTCTCTGCCCCTCCCCTGCTTGCTCTCTCTCTCTCTCTCAAAATAAATTTTTTTTAAATATTTTTATTTATTTCTAGGAGAGAGAGAGAGACAGCGTGAGCAGGGGAGGGTCAGAGAGAGAGGGAGTCACAGACTGAAACAGGCTCCAGGCTCCGAGCTGGCAGTCAGCACAGAGCCCGACGCGGGGCTCGAACCCACGAACCGCGAGATCATGACCTGAGCGAAAGTCGGACGCTTAACCAACTAAGCCACCCAGGCGCCCCTCAAAATAAATTTTAAAAATAATAAAAATAAATCACTGGGCCAGTTTCAGCCTAGACATCTACAGACCTCTTGTGCTGGACGCAAAAAAATGGAGTGGGGGGGGTTCACTTCTTCGCCCCTCTCTGCCTGACCTTTAGGGCTGGGACACCTGCCCTCAGCATCCCTGACCCTCAAGCCTTCAGACCCCGACTGAAACACACATCAGCTCGCCGGCTCCCCGGCCTCCCAACGACTAAGCTGTGAGCTCCTGGGTCCCCGGCTTGCAGACGGCAGACCTTGGGCTTCTCAGCCCCCACCATCATCGGTTCCGTTTCTCCAGGGACCTGGGACAAACACGAGGCCCATTCCGACCCGGGCTGGCTGCGTCTTAAGCCTGTTACATCCGCAAAGACCTCGATTCTAAGGAAGATCACATCCCGAGGCTCCAGGTGGCCGTGACTTTTGAGGGGACGCTAATCAACCCGGTGCAGAGAGTGAGCTGAGAAGGCGAGGCCTGTGTCCCATCCTCGATCTCGGTCCACCTCCGATTTCAGCACAGAGGTGGCAGAACATGACTGTGACCGCAGAAGGGCTGTGTATCCGCCAGGCCGCCCACAGCGCGTCTTCCCCGCGGTGACTCGTGTTTCTGCCCCAAAGCTTTTCGGAAGGCTCAGAAGGCCACTCTCCGTGCAGGTGCAGCCAGAAGTACAGACGGGGCTCGGGGCGCCTGGGTGGCTTAGTCGGTTAAGCGTCCGACTTTCGCTTGGGTCATGATCTCGTGGTTCGTGGGTTCGGGCCCCAAGTCGGGCTCTGTGCTGNGGGCTCAAGCCTCCAGGAGGGAACTCTGAGCCGGGAGAGAATGAGTCAGGGAAACTCCGCCCCATCCCACTGAGGGCCACCAGGAAGCCTGTCCTCACCAGGTGCCCCCAGCGGGGACCACATCAGTAACGCGCCCACCAGACCGGGTGCCCTGATGACCTGCCTTCTCGTCTCCTCTGCGCCTGCTTCTGGAAACCACTTGCCAAATAAACTGCCAGAAAAACAAAAGTAAGGGGCGCTTGGGTGGCTCAGTCAGTTGAGCGTCTGACTTCGGCTCAGGTCATGATCTCACGGTTCGTGGGTTCGAGCCCTGTGTAGGGCTTTTTGCTGACAGCTCAGAGCCTGGAGCCTGCTTCGGATTCTGTGTCTCCCTCTCTTTCTCTACCTCTCCCTCACTCATGGTCTGTCTGTCTCTCTCTCTCAAAAATAAATCAACATTTTGTGTCATTTATTTTATTTTTTATTTTCTTTTTTTTTTAAATGTTTTATTTATTTCTAGGAGAGAGAAGGATAGCGTGAGCAGGGGAGGGTCAGAGAGAGAGAGGGAGTCACAGGCTGAAACAGGCTCCAGGCTCTGAGCTGGCAGTCAGCACAGAGCCCGACGCGGGGCTCGAACCCACGACCCGCGAGATCATGACCTAAGCGAAAGTCGGATGCTTAACCGACTAAGCCACCCGGGCGCCCCTATTTTTTATTTTCATACCAGTAGAGTTCACACACACCGTTCTATTGGTTTCACGTGTACCATACAGTGATTCAGTGCTTCCATATAATACTCAGTGCTCCTCACAGTAAGCGAACGCTTAATCCCCTTCACCTCTTTCACCCGGCCCCCCACTCACCTTCCCTCTAGAAACCTCTGTTTGTTCTCTATAGATATAAGTCTACTTTTTGGCTTGTCTCCTTTTTTTTTTTTTTTTCCTTTTATTCATTTGTTTGTTTTGGTTTTGTTTTTAACAAAAAACGGGCTTCACATTTAACAAAAAACTCGGCCAGCACTGGGTCCAAAACTCACAACCCTGAGATCAAGACCTGAGCTGAGATCAAGCATCGGATGAAAGCTTAACCCAGTGAGCCACGCAGGCGCCCCTGTTTTGTTTCTTAAATTCCACATACGGCTGAAATCTTATGGTATCTGTCTTCCATTGCTTAGCATTATACTCTCTAGATTCATCCATGTGGTTGCACATGACAAGATTTCATTCTTTTTTTTTTTCAGCTAAAAAATATTCCATTGTGTATTTATATACCACTTCTTACTTACCCATGCATCCATCAGTGGACACGTGGGCTGCTTCCTTACTTGGCTGTTGGAAATATTTCTGCAATAGACATAGGGGTGCATGTATCTCTTTGAATTAGTCTTTTTGTATTTGGTTGGGTAAGTGCTCAGTAGTGCGATTACTTGATCTCGGGGCAGTTCTATTATGAATGATTTGAGGAACCTCTATACTGTCCAAGAGAACACTTGTAAAGGCAAACAGGGATCGTAATGTCAAATGCTGCAGACAGCTCACAAATAATGCTCACGATGAGGCAAGCAAAAATAACGGGATGGAGGGGGTTGGGGGGGACTTGGGGGAAAGAAAGCCACTTCAAATCCCTAACTCATCCCGGAGAAAAAGGAGAAGTGTTTAGTTCTATTCTAAAAATAGTGCATTAATTCAGATTTGTAGAGAGAGCAAATCAATGTGCTCCCCTGTATTTCTCCCTGTCTTTTCTGTTCTTCCAGCATGTGGGTAGAGGTGTTGGAGATAATGAAGAGAACAGAGTTGCTAAGGAGACATGAAAAAACATGAGAAACCTTCACGATATGAATTCATACCTAGGGGCCAGCCCATCCCACCAGTACTCATTCTAAGGCATGAGTATGAAAATACAATTTCTCTGCTAAAGAAAAAAAAATCCAGGTACATTATGGTAAGCAAAATAAGCCAGACAGAAAAGGACAAACATTGCTTGGTGCCACTTACATGAAGTCCCTGCAGAAGTCAAGTTCATACACACTAGGGAGACCGGNGGGAGACAGAAAGTAGAAGGGTGCAGGGGTGGGGAGGGGAGGAGAGCATGTCACAGGGACAGAGCTTCAGTCTGGGAAGATGGAAAATTCTGGGTGTGGATGATGGTGACAGTTGTGTGACAAAGCCGCTGAACTATATCCCTACAAAAGGTTTAAGTGGCATATTCTCTGTTATGTATGTTTTACCACAAAGTTTAAAACTCCAGGTAGAAGGAATCATTCTTGGGGTGCCTGGGTGGCTCAGTCAGTTAAGCATCCTGACTTTGGCTCAGGTCATGATCTCACGGTTTGTGGGTTCGAGCCCTGCGTCAGGCTCTGTACAAATAAATAAAACATGAAAGAAAGAAAGAAAGAAAGAAAGAAAGAAAGAAAGAAAGAAAGAAAGAAAGAAAGAAAGAAAGAAAGAAAGAGAGAGAGAAAGGAAGGAAGGAAGGAAGGAAGGAAGGAAGGAAGGAAGGAAGGAAGGAAGGAAGGAAGGAAGAGAAAGAAAGGAATCATTCTTTCAGGCAAGGACCATCAGCAGATGCTAACGTTAGAGGTCAAAGTTTAATGAGAAATGGGATATCTGCAGAATCTCAAAGCTTCTCTCCCTCCCCCACGAACTGTTAATATATGACAAACCTCACAGTGGTGAACCCTTGCAACCCCCACCTTAACGGAGATCCCTTGGCCGATATCAGGATTCAACCAGTCTGTCCATCAGATAGGAGTCTCTTATCAACATGAAGTTCCTGATTTTAATTCTCGTGCTCTAGTTTTATAAGAAGTTACCATCTGGGAAATCAAAGCGAATGATATATGGGAATTCTTTGTGCTGGTTTTTTTTTTTTTCTTATCTTATTGAGGGGAAACTCGCATAACATTAACATCAACCAGTTCAACGCGCACAATTCACGCTCACAGCGTCACGTCATCATTGCCTCTCTCTAGTTCCAGAACATTTCCATCGCCCCGAAGGGAGACCCTGAGCCCATTAAGCAGTCACTCCCCGTAACCCCCAGCCCCAGCCCCTGGTAACCACTATCTACATTCTGTCTCTGTGGATTTCCCTTTTCTGGTTCCCTGTGAATAGAATGCTACAATACGTAGCCTTCTGCGTCTGACTTCTTTCACCCACCAGGATGTTTTCAAGATTTGTTCACATTGCGGGGGGGCGCCTGAGTGGTTCAGTTGGTTGAGCTTCCGACTTCGACTCAGGTCATGATCTCACGGTTCATGGGTTCGAGCCCCGCGTCGGGCTCTGTGCTGACAGCCAGCTCAGAGCCTGGAGCCTGTTTCAGATTCTGTGTCTCCCTCTCTCTCTGACCCTCCCCTGTTCATGCTGTCTCTCCCTCTCTCAGAAATAAATAGAACATTAAAAAAAAAAAAAGATTCGTTCACATTGTAGCCAGTGTCAGGGCTTGAACCCTTTGTACAGCTGAATAATGTTCCAGCGTGTGGTCTCCCACATTTCACTCATCCATGGATGGACATTTCCACCGTTCAGCTGTGGTGGATAATGCTGCTATGAACATTTGTCTAATAGGTTTCGTTTCCAATCATGTAGGGTACATACTGGGGCACCTGGGTGGCTCAGTCAGTTAAGCGTCTGACTTCAGCTCAGGTCACGATATCGTGGTTCGTGAGTTTGAGTCCCGCGTCGGGCTCTGGGGTGATCTCAGAGCCTGAAGCCTGCTTTCGATTCTGTGTTACCCTCTCTCTCTGCCCCTCTCCTGCACGTTCTTTCTTTCTCTGTCTCAAAAATAAATAAACATTTAAAAAATATGTAGGGTATATACCTGGGTGTGGAACGGCTCATACTATTTTTGCAACTTTTTTGTATTTTTTTCATTAAAAAAAATAAAAATAAAAATATGGGTAGGATTGGTGAATAAATTCACACTTCCTGGAGCAAATTCGAAGGAAGGAATAAAAAAAGGGCTCCTCCTGGGGGCTCCTGGGTGGCTCAGTGGTGGAGCATCCAACCTTTGCTTTTGGCTCAGGTCATGATCTCACGGTTCATGGGATCGAGCCCCATGTGGGGCTCTGCGCTAACAGCATGGGATTCTTTCTCCTTCTCCCTGCCCCCCCCAACTCAAGCTCGTTCTCTCTCTCTCTCTCTCTCTCTCTCTCAAAATAAATAAATAAACTTAAAAGGAGGGGAGGGTCCTGAAGCCAAGTCTAAAAATCCACTGCCACGACAGATCTCCTGTGTCCTCCTGTGGGCCATGCACTAGCGCCCCGGGCACAGCTCTGAGCCCGCCTGGTGAGAACCACGGGGCCTCCGAGCCTTTTCAGGCACAAGCACGCAATCCAGCCAGCGGTGGGGTTCCGGGCAGCAGGGAGGACACAGCAGCCGCCGGAGAGCGAATAGCTGCGTGAAGCACAGGGCTTAGGGCACAACATGAAGGGTTTGAGGAGCCTCCTGGGGGCTGCTGAGATCCTGTGTTTTGATCCTTTGGTGGTTACATGGGTATAAATGCATGTAAAGCTCCATCGAGATGGATGCATTAAGATTCTTGCATTTACGGACTGAAGGCTTAGCACCTGCAAGCTTTTGCTAGGCTTGCAATTCTTCCCACCTCCAGCTAACTGCCCCTCTTCAATCTCCAAGGCTCTCTGTCCACACTTTGAATTTGCCCCAATTATATACACCAAGAGTCGGCAAGTGTTTTTCCTTAAAGGGCCAGGTAGTAAATATTTTCAGCTTTTGGGGGCCAGATGGTCTCTGTGACAATGATTTGGCTCTGCCCTTGCAGTGTGAAAATAGCCAGATGATACACAAACAAATGGGTATGGCTGTGTTCCAATAAAACTTTATTTACAAGCACAGGTGGGGGGGCTGGATTTGGCCCTGGAGTTATAGTTTGCCCGCCTTTGGTATATACCACATTTTAATTGCTTCACCTGTCTCCTCTATCCGTGTAACTGCCTTGAAGGCAAGGGCAAGTTTTTCCATGCCTGTGTCTTCACCATCTGGTCCAATGTCTGCACAAAATAAATGAGTGTCCATAAATGAATCAATGGGTGATTTCATTAATTATTTGCTCAGTTTGCACCTAAATGAGAAGTGCGAGAACAGTCAAGTTGAGTAGTATAAAGGCCCCGCAAAAGATGCAACCCCAACGCTATGCACACCACACTTTCCAGGTAGTACCCCAACCCTAGGCATTCTGGCTGTTACATTCAACAAATGTTGACCGAGTGCCGGGGTTTCCTTCGCGGCGATGAGAGCTAGACAGAGCTAGACAGGTGATGTTTGCACAACCCGGTGAACGTCCTCAAGACCACTGACTCATTCGTTTTAGATTGGTTAATTTCATGTTTTGTGAATTCCGCTTCAATTTTTAAAAGCAAAAAAAAAAAGCGATCTACAAACTTGAAAACTTCCCACTTTGCTAAAAAGGAAAAACAAAGGCTCCCTCTGGCTGCTGTGTGCAGAATAGACTATACTGAGGCAAGAGCAGAAGCTGGAGGCACCGAGGTCTCAGAGCTTCGATCATTTTACTTCTGTTAGTGCTATTATTTCCGAATTATTTCCTGAGGGACACGTCTGGTCTGGGCGTCACTGCAACAGCATGGCTTCCTTGGTCTCAAGGATTGTNGTCCACAGTTTGATGATCTCAGACAGTCCTGCCTGCTTTTGAAATGTCACAGCACTGGCTGGCCCCACAGAGCGCTAACCCCCCCTAAGCACCACCTGAATCCAGCTTTCGGCTTGGCCACACCATGAGCCGACGGGCTGTTTCATCATTATGTCTGTTGCAGCAGACCCTCCGGGTGGCCGTGTCCCTACCCCCAGTCCCCCCTGCTTTCACCATAGGGGGACAGTCTCTGCAAGATCTGAGTCACCCCTTGCTGACGGTCATCACATCTCAAGCCTGCACCATACATACGAGTGTGCAGTTCCTCCCACATTTTCCCCCAAAGAGCAGCCCAAGAGCATGGGGCTAACAAGTGAGAGCGTAATGGGGCGTCTGGGTGGCTCAGTCGGTTAAGCATCCGACTCTTGGTTTCGGCCCAGGTCATGATCTCACGGTTCGTGAGTTCAGCCCCGCGTCGGGCTCTGTGCTGACAGTGCGGAGCCCGCTTGAGATCCTCTCTTCCTCTCTCTCTGCCGCTCCCCTGTTCACTCTCTCTCAAAAATAAATAAATAAACTTATACGTAAAAATAAAAGAATGTGAATATGATGATCTAGATAACATCAACATAACGTGTGTCCGCTAAGAGGACATATTCAAACAGACTGCTATACACAGATGCGTCTCCCTAAAATGCGTATGTTGAAAACTGACTCTCAGTGTGATGACAATCAGAGGCGAGGCCCTTGGGAAGTGATTAGGTCAGGAGTGTGGAGCCCTTGCCCATGGGATTGGGGCCCTTAGGAAACAGACAATAAAGTAGATGATGGATGCCAGAGGCTGGGGAGGGAGGAGGAATGGGGAGTTTGTGTTTAATGGGGTTAGAGTTTCAGTCTGAGAAGATGAAAAGAGTCCTGGGGGCGCCTGGGAGGCTCAGTCGGTAAAGCATCCAACTTTGGCTCAGGTCATGATCTCATGGTCCGTGGGTTCAAGCCCCGTGTTGGGTTCTGTGCTGACAGCTCAGAGCCTGGAGCCTGCTTCGGACTCTGTGTCTCCCTCTCTTTATGCCCTTCCCCTGCTCCCTCTCTCTCAAAAATAAAGATTAAAAATTAAAAAAAAAAAAGAGCTCTGGAGATAGATGGTGGGATGCTTTGCACGACAGAGTGGATGTATCTGATTGTAGTGAACTGGACCCTTAAAACTTGTTAAAACGGTCAATTTTCTGTTATGTCGATTTGACCAAAACTTTTAACCGGATTTTCCAGGTATAAAACTATGGTCATATTTCTGCAAGCAGTTGTGTAAAACCAACAAATCAGCACAACCTCAATAGAAGCGTGAGAAGGCATCAGCAGGGACATTCTATAAACTTCCGGGCCAGAACCCTTCAGAAATGTTAAGATCATGGAAGACATGCAAAGCCCAAGGGACTTTCACAGCCCGGCAGAGACAAGCAGATGTGACCGCTAAGTGAAGCGCACGTGAAACAAATGGATTCTCAGATCAGATAAAGGACACGGTGGGAAACCCGGAGAATCCTTAGGAAGGTCCGTAGTTTAGGGGGCGCCTGGGCGGCTCAGTAGGTTGAGTGTCCAACTCTTTTTTTTTTTTTTTTTAAATTTCTGAGAGATAGAAACAGCATGAGCAGAGGAGGGTCAGAGAGAGAGGGAGACACAGGATCTGAAGCAGGCTCCAGGCTCTGAGCTAGCTGCCAGCACAGAATCCGATGAGGGGCTCGGACCCACGAACTGCCAGATCATGACCTGAGCCAAAGTCGGACGCTTAACCGACTGAGCCACCCAGGCGCCCCCCCAACTTTTGATTTCATTCCAATTTTAGTATATGTGCTGCCGAAACGAGCACTCCAACTATTGATTTCAGCTCAGGTCATGATCTCATGGTTCATGAGATAGAGCCCGCTAGGGATTCTCCCCTCTCTCTCTGCCCGTCCGCTGCTTGCTCGCTCTAAATAAATAAATAAATAAATACTCCAGGTTTCAACCCTCAACCAATGGAGACTGTGACCCACTGGATAAATATTCATGCCTCCAGCTTTCCAATGGACACTGTTTGGAGAAGTCTTTGTCCTGTGACCCCAGTGATACACCTTCTCTTGGCTTTTCCACCATCTTGGTCAGTCTCGCAGCTCTCTCCCACTCCCCGGGGTCACCTCGGACAAGGACCACTCCGTAACCAAACTATAGTGAGGTCGCTCTGAGCTCGCTTCCTGACCAGGCCTCATCCTTGGCCTGCTGAGTCCAGCTTAGTGAGAATTCCCCCACCTTTGATGCCGAGCCAAGTTCCTCGTAGCAACTGTCCATCCACTGATCTCTCGCCATGCCCATTGGCTGTCAATCCCCTGCCGCCCCTGCTGTGTAAGGAGTCAAGTTCAACCTCTCTCCCTCCCTCCTTGCAACCGGTCTTGAATAAAGTCTTCCTTGCCTGCTCAACATTGCCCCAAGCAACTTTGCTTTCGTGCCTCCCAGATAAACAACCTGAACCCAAGTCCTTGTCTCAAGGGGACCCACATTAAGAGAATCCTATTTAACAGATAAGGAAAACAAGGCACAGAGTAGTTAAGGAGCTCTCCCAAGGTCACACAGCCAGAAAATGGAAGAGATAAAGCACCAACCAGATGGCCCTGTACAGAATGTGCCCTCCTGATGATGGCACTAACCCAACTCTGAAAGTTAAAGGATTCTCCTTTTTTTCCTGTTTGTTTATTTATTTATTTATTTATTTATTTATTGAGAGAGAGACAGAGTGCAAGTGGGGGAAGGTCAGAGAGAGAGGGCGACACAGAATCGGAAGCAGGCTCCAGGCTCTGAGTTGTCAGCACAGAGCCCGAGGCGGGTCTCGAACCCACGAACCATGGGATCATAACCTGGGCTGAAGCTGTTCCCCCAACCAACTGAGCCACCCAGGCACCTTGAGAATTCAACATTTTTTTTTTAATATTTTTTATTTATTTCTAGGAGAGAAAGAGACAGCGTGAGCAGGGAAGGGTCAGAGAGAGAGGGAGTCACAGTCTGAAACAGGCTCCAGGCTCTGAGCTGGCAGTCAGCACAGAGCCCGACGTGGGGCACAAACCCACGAACCGCGAGATCATGACCTAAGCGAAAGTCGGAAGCTTAACCGACTAAGCCACCCAGGCGCCCCGAGAATTCAACATTTTAAATTTCACTAACTTAGACCCAGATTTACATCCCCATCATTCTCTAATACAAACCCAAACAACACTCTTCTGCCAGCTTATCTGAATAATGTGCGTGAGGCAGAGAAAGTGACAGCTTGAATCTACTCTAATTTTACTTACACATAATTGAGGTTGATTCATGTTTTCTCCAAGACCATCCCCCCCAAAAAAAAACGAGTAATCTGGTTGGTGTTGCAAGATGCCATCTCTGTCACATCTATCTCTAACAACTTCTACAATTCTCCCTCGAAAGCAACACGCAGAACCAGTTTGTGGCAAAACTAAAGTAGTAAACGAGGGATATTCCCAGAGAGGAGGAAGTTCACTTTCTAAGACAGATGGAAGAGGCCTGAAAGGAAGGGGGGAGGGGGGAGGAACTTGAAAGGGCAGCTTCTGGGAGAACGCAACTTCAACGTTCAGTGTTGTGAAGTTCATTAACAAGCCAAGGAAGGAAAGAAGGAGGGAAGGAAGAAGGCAGGAAAACTGCAACAGACACCTCAAAAATGTAGCGGTTTCGGGGCGCCTGGGTGGCTCAGTCGGTTAAGCATCAGACTTCGACTCAGGCCATGATCTCACAGTTGGTGGGTTTGGGGTTCAAGCCCCGCATCGGGCTCTCTGCTGTCAGCGAGGAACAGGCTTTTGATCCTCTGTCTCCCTCTCTCTCTGCCCCTCCCCCAGTTGCGCTCAGTCTCTTTGTCTCTCTCAGAAATAAACATTTAAAAACAAAGATGTTGGGGCACCTGCGTGGCTCAGTCGGTTAACCGTCCGACTTCGGCTCAGGTCATGATCTCATGGTTCGTGGGTTCAAGCCCCGTGTCGGGCTCTGTGATGACAACTAGCTCAGAGCCTGGAGCCTGCTTCGGATTCTGTATCTCCTTCTCTCTCTGACCCTCCCCTGCTCACGTCTCTCTCTCTCTCTCTCTCAGAAATAAATAAAACATTTAGAAAAATTTTTTTAAATAAAGATGTTTTTACTACAGCTAAGGACCATTGGGGAAAATCACAAGGCCTGAGCACTGTGCTGGAGTTTCACATATGTTTCTCCCATTTACCCTCACCACACCCCATGAAAAGTGGGTTATGTAAGCCATTTTGCAGATTTGAAAAACTGAGGCTGAGTGGTGATACAATTGGGTCAGGATGGCACAGGCAGTAAGCAGCACGGGCAGAATTTGAGTCCCTGCTTCTCTGCTATGCAACGCTGTTTATCAAATCTAACAGCATTGATTCTTCAGCATCCAAAAGCCAAACAGTACTGTCTGCTGGGTTTGTTCAAAAAATTTGTTGACCCAGTCCTTATCTTCAAGGGGCTTCCAATCCCTGACTGTCCCCCAGAGTCCATTCTCTCTGTATTCCTTTTAGTAATAGAACCTCCCCCTTTCTGCTGGTTGCAACTTGAAGATGGAGGCAAGCCAGCTCTTACCATGGGGGTGAGAACAACCCCTAGGGGACGGAGGAACAATATGAAAGAAATATAACGTCCCAGATGACCCGATGGAGCCCAGAAAGAGAATTAATACCCACCCCTACATGATCTTCTTTGCACCATGTTTCATTGTAATCAAACATTTGGGTCCACGCAAAGTCTGTGACTTGAGTTAAATGGAATTACACACTAAAAAAAAAGCTTGTTATATACACATTCCATAAAGCCCAAAGCCATCTAACCGGTTCCTGTTTAATTGTGTGCAGGAAGGCACATACGGAAACTTTGGAACTTGCTGCAAATGGAAAAGGGGACCCACCTGGAGAGACAAAATAGAAGGTACCCTGTCCTCCAGTTTGGGAAACAGAGCTACGCTGGATTTCAGCCCCTGAAATCCTGAGGGATTCCGGTGCCCTCAGCCAGGCACACCGACACAGCCAACCATACACAGCAGTTTATGTCTAAATGCAAAAGGAGGGGTGGGGTCTTGTAGCTAAATAAATTTTTTGTTAAATTTTAACGTTTATTTATTTTGAGAGAGCGAGCGAGCAGGGGAAGGGCAGCGAGAGACGGAGACACAGAATCTGAAGCAGGCTCCAGGCTCTGAGCTGTCAGCACAGATACTGATGTGGGGCTTGAACCCACACACTGTGAGATCATGACCTGAGCCATGGTCCGCCGCCCAACGACCCAGCCACCCAGGCGCCCCTAATAAATTTTATATAAAGTGCATAGTTGTCAGTGCACTGAGGACGTTTTCTATTTAAAGAAATCCTGCTACAAAGTCCTTCGAAGAGACTGCTGTCCTAATGGAATTAGTCACCACTGAGTCATTTCTGCAAAATTCAGGTTCGTGATTTGGTCTAAGCCAAGATCTGGCCGGAGAAGTCAGATAAATTATATATGCCGTTAGTAAATTATAGAGTACTCAAAGGCAAAAGAGGAAAAGGGGGGGGGGAAAGACACGTGAAGGTAAGCGGGATTGACACCCGGAGTTCTTTAACGTGGTCTCCACCGGCACCCAATCGTGACCAAGATCCGCCCGCCGGTGGTTGTCATTTAATTGACTGTTAAGTGCTCCTGGGGACAGGAAATCAGCTTTTGTGCAATTGGAAGTGAATGAACGAAGGCACGAAGAACAGCCTGCAGAAGCGTCACCGAATTTAGGCAGAAGACCAAATGTTAAAGAACAAATAAAGGGGACTCAGCGCTTTCTCGCCCCGTCCCGGTTGCCGGGACAACCGCGCCGGCGTCGGGGCGGAGCCCCTGGCATGCGCGCATGCGCCTCGAAGCCAGGCGCGGCCGCCCAGCTCCTCGCTTGGCTGCTCTGCCGGAAAGCTGGATCGCGGGAGCCCAGGAGGGAGAGGAAGCTCGTCTGAACGCCCCTTTGGTGCTGAGAGCCCTTCGGGGAGCCCTGGAGAAGACCCCGCCTTCCAAGCCAGCCCCTTCCCTCAAAGCTGTGAGACCGTGGTCCAGTTCTGTGGCCCCCAGCCTCAGTTTCCCCATTTGTAACTTGTGGGTTCACAGCCCCTATCTCAGAAGCCGAAGATTTAGAAAACTGGGAACAAGGTGGGCTCCAGGGAGAGCACTCGCAAGCCCTTTGTGGCTGGAGTGGTGGGGTGAAGGACCCTCTTTAAACAGCCCCCGAGGAGGTGGGTGTTACCATTCTCCCCGTTTTACAGGGAAGGAAACTGAGGCCCAGAAAAGTGAAGGGACCGCCCAAGGGACTCAGCTGATGCCCGGCAGGACTAGGAGGGGAAGATGCCCACCTTGGGGTAACCCTCACTGGAGAATCTGGGGGTGGGAGGAGACTTTGTGGTTTGGCGAGGGAAATAGCCCAGAATGCACCTGGCACTATCTGGACCATCATCAGAGTGGGAAAAGGGGTGGATTTAGGAACCCAAAGATGCTGACCTTTGAAACCAGGCCTTTGCTGGCAAATTCTTCAGCCCACCTGGCACCCCCACCATGGTCAAGATACCACCTGAGAGCCTATATCCAGCCTCTACTCACTAGATACCACGAACACTACAGCTCCAGGTGTCACAACCAAAAGCATATCCAGACATGGGCCGCATGTCCCCTGGGAGGCAAGAGCCCAGTTGAGAACCACTGACCAGAGCCAAAAATTAAAAGCAGATATATTTATTGGTTCTCACTAAATAAATTTTAAATTCTTTCACCAGGGCGCCTGGGCAGCTCAGTCAGTTGAGCTGCCGACCCTTGATCTTCGCTCCGGTTATGATTCCAGGGTCGCAGGATCGAGCCCCACATCAGGCTCCAAGCTGAGGGTAGAGACCACTTGGGATTCTCTCTCCCTCTCTCTCCCTCTGCCCCCTCCCCTAGTCACACGCTCTCTCTCAAATAATTTTAAAAAAAAATTAAATTCCTTTACCATTGTTCTGTGCTTCAAAGTATATGCTATATTAATTCTCTCTCTAATGATATGGAGATGTTTATTTAAAAAAAAACACTTTTTTTTACATTTATTTATTTTTGAGAGACAGAGTAAGACAGAGGGTGAGCGGGGGAGGGGCGGAGAGAGAGGGAGACAGAATCTGAAGCGGGCTCCAGGCTTTGAGCTGTCAGCACAGAGCCCGACGTGGGGATCGAACCCACGAACTGTGAGATCATGACCTGAGCCGAAGTCGGACACTTAACCGACTGAGCCACCCAAGCGCCCCTGGAAATGTTTAAAATAGCCAGATTTTCTGGAAACTAGCTGTCCAGTTGGAGTTTATGAAATAAAAATTGATTGTCATGGACAGTTCGACTGAGTGGACCAAGCGTTGGCCAAGAATCAGGAAACCCGGGGTCTTGTCCCCATTTCTGCCATCACAGGCTCAATGGCCTTGTCACTCAACTTCCCTGGATTCACATTCCCCCTCTGTCAGATGAAGATACTGAGATGATTTATTTATTTTAAATGTTTATTTATTTATTTATTTTTAATATTTTTATNGAAACACAGAATCCGAAGCAGGCTCCAGGCTCTGAGCTGTCAGCACAGAGCCCAACGCGAGGCTCGAACCCACCAACTGTGAGATCATGACCTGAGCCGAAGTCGGACGCTCAACCGACTGAGCCCCGCAGGCGCCCCTGAGATGATCTCTAAGGACCTGGCAATGCTCAGATTCTGATGAGACCCCTCCCCCCTCAGCCCTGCCCCTTGGAATTATTAAAGTCACTTACCTCCCAGGGAGGGGGGGGGGGGGGCGGG